>NW_006408673.1:6282487-6327977 GCF_000296735.1 Chrysochloris asiatica
AATGACCTTTTGCTTTCTTCCTGCATGATGTTCTTGATGTCATCCCACAACTCTTCTGGTCTTCTGTTATTGCTTAATGCATCCAATCTGTTCTTGATATGATCTCTATATTCAGGTGGGATATGTTTAAGGCAGTATTTTGCCTCTCATGGACTTGTTTTAATTTTTTTCAGCTTCAGCCTGAACTTACATATGAAAAATTGATGGTATGTTCCTCAGTCTGTCCCAAGCTGTATCTGGCCAATCATATGGAGAGTTTCGTCATGAAATGTCATTTCTCTTGAATATGTCATTCCTGGCATAATAAGCCATATGATTGTCAGAATCAAAATGCCCAATACCAGACTATTTCAGGTCACTAATGCCTAGGACATTGATCTTAATGTATTCCATTTCATTTTTGACAAGGTCTAATTTTCCCAGATTCCTACTTTGTACCGTACAGTCAATATTCCAATTATTAATGGATGTTTCCAGCATTTTCTGTTCATTTTAAGTTGTGTCCCATCATCAAATGAGGGTCATGAAAACTGTACTACATTCGTGTCAACACTGTCAATCTATTTTGTGGAGGCAGCTCTTTGCCCAATCATATTTTCAGTGCCTTCCTATCTGAGGGGCTCATCTTCCAGAACTTTATCTGGCAATATTGTGGTGCTATTCATCATGTTTCAATATTCAGTATTCTGGTGCTATCAGACAGCGTTCCATTGCTATTTATAACATCCCCCATGTCTAAGCATTCAGAACTGGTCTGTCTTTCCTTCTTTCGGGTCTGTCTTAGTATAGAAACTCAACAAAAACCTTTCCACCATGGTAGACCCTACTGCTTCAGCATCACAGGAACACATATAAGCCACCACAGTACTACAAGCTGACAGATGAGTGGGAGGTCCAAAAGTCTAAAATTCTAAAATCACTGTCAATAGAATTCAGTCTATAGGCCTTCCTATTTAAAATAAACTACCCCTAAGAGTTCTCACTTTAAATACATTGGAATGAGAAAGAAATGTGTATTTGTTAATAAAGTATATTAAAGGACTAATGTAACTTACTATGTCTCTGAAGACAACAGCTCTAAGCCGATTAATATCCATGTCTTGTAGGAGTCTGTCAAGATCTCTTACTGGAGAAATACCACCAGTTACAATGTCCACTGGACTCTATTTAAAACCAAAAGAAAAAAATTTTATGTCTTTACATACAAACATTAAACCACCATTAAAAAATAAACACAGTATTCTATGAACCAGAAAAGTAAAGCTACAACATCACTTTCCTAAGTATTGCTTTGTTTTCCCTAATTTCTTTCTTTCTTTCTTTCTTTCTTGGATGGATAGGGAAACAAGAGGGAAGGAAGAGCACAGGGGAAGTACAGAAGAAAACCATGCAGAAAAACACAATCTACATGCTACCTCACCAAGTATATGAAATAGAAATTGACATAACTAAAGGAAAGGGAATCACAGAAACAAGAAAAGTAAATATTTAGAAATGCAGATTAAGTATAACCAAATCTTTACTGTATATTAAAACACAAATATGTTAATGTTGTATCACCACAGCTTAAAATAACTATGTGGCAACTCTGTGGGATGTATTAAACATTAGGCTGAAATAAACAAATAAATTTCAGATCTCAATCATAAATATGAGTTTCCTTTTTAAAGTTAATTATTCTGTATTCTTTCTTACCTTTGCTGCAGATTTTCCCATGGGAATTAGACTATGGATTGTCTTGTAACCTTTTGCTGTATCTCCCCTAGTTTTCAGTTGTGAATGTTGTTGACACTCTAAGCAATTCCGTACTGCTACTGCACACACTATAATTTATTTTTAGAAAAAGATTGGATAAGAAGAGAAAATTATATTTAAGAATACAGAATTTACAAAAACCACCTAGACAATATAATTTATATAAGATTTTATTTGAAACATATTACCCTTTAGCAAATTGTTAAAATGTCTCCTAAATTTTATTACGTAGTGTATTAGGAAAAAGAGGAGGCCTTCTGCTCCTGTAAAAATTTACAGCCTTGGAAATCCTACGTGGGATCACTATGTGTCAGATTCACCTCAATCAGCCAGGCTTCAGTTATTGTCTTGCTGTGTTAGCTATCTTAAAGCCCTGGTAGCATAGTGGATTACAAATTGGGCTGTTAACTACTCTGCAAACAAAAATGAGGCTTTATACAGAGTCGCTATGAGTTGGAACTGACTCTACAGCGCATAACCACCATCACCACCACCATCCTCTAGGATCCTGGACTGAAATCAACTGCTAACCTAGAGGTTGGTCGTTTAAACCTACCCAGAAGCTTCATGAAGGATAGGTGTGACAAACTGTTCAATCAACACTATAATCAAGAAAACCCTATGAGGCAATTCGATTCCGTAACTCATAGACACCATGAGTCAGAATTGGTATCATAATTTATTCAATACTGTTGGAAAATTCACCTGCTGACCCTCATTTCCATGTTAAAAACAAATGGTGCTGAGATAGACTAAATAGCACTTCCTTCTCTTCTCTAGGTACATAATGCAAATTTAGGGCATTTCCCTAGCTTCTAAATCTAATGTCCCATGGATTAGTGAAGCACTTTTTAGCATAGCCTGATACTTTTAATTCTAGAAATGCACTCTTTTTTAGGAAGGTAAAAAGAGTTAAAAATAGTATATACAAAAGCAATGGAGACTAAATATTTTAATTATATTACTAATAAAAAGTCTAAAGAAGCATACCTTAGCAGAAAAAGGAACATAAGTTGGACAAAACTATTTAAATTCCAACTTGACCAAGTACAGCTTTCAAATACTAGATAAGATTCCTAATTTCTCTGAGCTCCAATTCCCTCACAAATCAAAGAACAAAATAGCAGCTGATTTATCGTGAAGATCAGAAATAAATAACAATAAACTATAGCTTTTATTTTGTTATTCTCACCAATTTTCGCTTAAATAAAATTTTATAAACTTTCTATAAACAATTAGAGAAAATTATTTAAAACATCCAAAGTCTAAAAGTAGTCTGAACAGCACAAATAAAAAACAGAAATTGCAACAAAAATTAGTAAGCATAAATACACTTCACTTTACATAACAGGTACTCTAAACTGCAATAAGGAAAAAGATTTTATTAACCAGATTTCCCAATTCTGATGTTTTATAGGTGCTTAATTTCTCATTTGTTTTCATATGGCCATGGTACATAATCATTCAGCTTCCAATTTCTTGTTCCCTTCCTCTCTCCATTAAGTAAGCAAATCAATTAACAAAGTAACATTATTTACAACTAGAACCAGAAAGTGTTTTTTTTTCTTCATATATTTTTACTTTCACCTATGAAAAACTGTTTCCAGTATAAAAACAAAAAGTTACCAATTTTATTAAGTGCTCTGACAAATCAACAAATTTATTTTAATTTAAGCTATATTTAATGATGCTACTTTGTAACCTTGCTATTCAAGATTTTGTAAGCATCTCTTGGGACCTGTTCAAAAAACAGAATTTTAAGCTCTACTGAAAACTAACAAACCCAAATATACATTTTAATAAGATTTACAAGTAATTCACATGCACCTTAAAGTCTGAGAAAAAGGGAAAGAGGAAGAACAAAATCACGTAAGTATATTTTTTAAAACTCATGCCCTTCCCCAGTCTATAAAACTTTACTACTACAGCATAGTGCAAACACAGTTCTTCACTTTTGCTGGTCAAAAAATAGTGATGGATAAATTGCCCAGAAAACTTTCATACCAATAGGAGCAAAGACCATTTTCAAGTTAGAATGTCTGGATTACAGATAAATTTTAAAGTCCTAAACAAGTTGAACAGCTTACCTAGTCTGAGACATTGCCGCAAAATTCCTCCAGATGACATATTTTTTTCAGCTTCAATTTCTGTAAAGCCAAGAGAACTTGCAAATATGAGCACATCCACAAGACTGATTAGCCTCTGCAAAAATGTCACTGAGGCTTCTATTGAAAGGCCTTGAGTAGGCTCAATATTCTCCAGTTCGTGCTGCAAAGAATAACATTTGACATTTACATGTATGATCTAAAAAAAAATTTAATTTTACCTAATACATAACATAAATTTCTAAATTTTGTAGAAATCAAGCTTTCAGAGATCTAGTTTAACACAGTCACTGACTTGTCATATTTTATAAAATTAAAGAAATCAACAGCATTGGACAAATATAGGTAAACACTGTCAACCATATTCTTCAACAGCTAGCTCATCCTTAGGAAAACAATATTCTTTTTAGTTATTTTATTCTAAGAACAGATTCTGGAATCCTTTCAAATAAAAGTAGAAAAAAAATCTGTTTTTTGTTACTTATATTCCCTATGATGTATACAGTACCACCACATTAAAATTTTCATCAGTAAGGATACATAACGATCATGATTTTCCACACCAGTTTTAAATAGTAGTTAAATTCTTACTGTAGCCGAGGTAGCAGCAGAAAGCAATGGTAGTATACCCCCACATGCCATGACCATATTGTCCATCACTTGAGAGATTAGATGAATTGTGTTGTGTACAAAGATGACATTATCACTGCTATTTACGAAGTCCATAACTGTCTTTGTTGAATGGCTGTCCAAAGATAAATGATGGTTACTGATAAACCTTAAGAAAGGAAATCACAGTTTGCCTATTTGAGGACAGAGAATGTAAGTAAATACCTTTGCTTCATCTTGAAAGCTGAAGAAAAACCATGATGCCAGACATTTTAGGGTGAATACTTCCCCAAAAGGATGGAGACCATAATAATGGTTACTATTCATGCCCTCCTTTACTACTAAAACATAAATTCTATTCATATTACACCTGATATAAAAATCTGAAATCAGTCTTAAATAGAAATGAAACTGAGAATACATGTGGCAAAAGTTAAAAAAGGCATGGAACCGAATGTGCTATTTAAAATTCCTAGTATTTCCTTAAGAAATACCATGAAATGTTTTTAAACAGAGTAAGAATAATAAGAACAGTATACAAAGAAAAATAAATAAAGCTGGCACTTTTAAAACATAAATCACAAAATGGAGGATAAGTCTGTAATATACTTTGCATGTTCTGGAGACTTGTACAATGTTATACATAAATCCCAATTTTTTATGTTAGTATTTCTAGTAACAAAACCCACTTGGTAGACTTAACCTTATGAATCCACGCAAAAAAATAATCTATAAAAAATATTCACCAACTTTTCTTTAAAGAAAAATTTCTGGTTTCAAGTTTTGTAATCCACAAAGGGTTTCTTATGATGAAAAAAAAAAAAAATGTTAACTCAATAAAACTGAACCTCAGAAATAATTTACAGCTTACTTTTAACCAAATGTCTGAGATTCAGAATAAAGTGTCAATTATATAAATCTCTTTGGAAGCAAAGATAACTAAGATTTATATACATCATCTATAATAAATGTTTAGACAAACCTTCTCCACATCTGTATATCTGTTTCTATTGAAAATAATAGATCAGTGAGCAAACGCTGATGCATTTGAGACCACTTGAACTCAGGAATACGAAACATAGTTGATCTGGAATCCCTACTTTGTCCATTAGCTGCATCTGGGGTTACACCTTGCACTGGCTGCTCCTGTTGTCTTGACATCTAATACAGAAAAATTTAAATAGGAAGTTCATATGAACACACTAACAAACTAAATAACTCATTGCCTCTATACAATTCACCTAAGAAACACATTTTTAAAAACTAAAGTTTTAAAGTAGAAAAAATCTCATCAATGAGTAGGAATATTAAGATTTTAATATATTTAAAGCAAAGCAAAGTTCTGAAAAATGAGAAACGGCCTCAATTTAATAGTAATTATCTGGGAACCATGTCAATATCACCAACAGTCAATGTAGCATCAATAACCAAGAAGTAGGAATCAAGAAGCTATTAGTCTTGATCATTAGCATAAAAGAAAAGCATTACAAATTTGCTAAACTAAAGAACAAAAATGAAGAAAGTACAATGAAGAACAAACAAAAAATGAAAGAAGGAAGAGAGGGGAAGATGAATAAGGTTAGAAATGGCAACTTTATAAGTCATTCATAAGTCACTCTAAGATACTAGCACAAGAGAAGGCTGCATCTCTACATCTAGCAAGGACACTTGCTTTTTTCAGAAAGTTAACAACTGACCTCATGGAACAATTTTAAACCACATACTTTGCAAACAAAATTATAAAATAGTAGGTGGTTTAGCAGGAAGCTAGCATCAGATTCTGCAAAAATTCATATGCTTCCTAGGTTAGTATAATAAAGGAGCAAAAAAAATAGATATTTCCAAACATTCCTTTATAAATGAAAATTATACCAATCATGCAAGTTTAATGTAGTAATATCTAGTGGTACTGTGATAAAAACTAATAAAGCTTCCATTTAATGAACTCATACAAAATGCTAAACACATAAAATTTAATCATTGTATTTACTGAATTTAAATAATTTCAAACAAATTGAAAATAAAATTAAAGTATGTACACTAACTTCATTTTAACTCAATGCAAACACAATTCTGGAAGACATTACAAATAATCACCTCATGTACAGGCCGGTGAGGCTGAGATGCTTCCACGTTTGTATTGGCCTTCAATTCCAGTTTCTCGGTATCTGTAGCAATGCTAGAAACATCCAATTTGGCAATCTTCTGTTCAGAAGTAGCAGAAGATTCTAAACTATTTCCATGACAGTTATTAATTAATTTGGTTTCTCCAGTAAGATTAGTTGTTTCCTTCTCCTCCTCCAGCGTCTGACTAATGTCTGATCTTACAGTTGTTTGGGAAGCAGTAGTTTCTGGTGAGGTAGCTGATGATCCTGATGCAGCCATAGTCAAGATTCCTGAATCTTTAGAATCTTGAGTGTCAGTATCAGCTGACTTGTTAGTAACAGGTTCTTTTTCTGGAACTGAATTGCAGTCACTACTGGGCAGGTCCAGGTTTTCACTGGCTTCCAACGCAGCTACAGACAAACTATTATCTTGGAGCTCAGTATGTACACTGGTTTCCTCAGGAGGACTACTTTCTACCTTCAATTCCACATAATCATCATCTTCTTCTTCCTCTACTATAGACTTATCCAGTAGTTCAGGCATGTCTGAAGCATCCTCTTCTGAAGGAGAACTTAAAGAGACAGTTACTTCACTGATGGTCATTGTATCTTTGCCAGTTGTTTTAAAAGAATTAGAGGAAATAGTTACTGCTTCTATAAGCTCAGAAGATACTTCTAAATCATCTGCATTCACCGTCTCATTTGTCAGTGTTTCTTCTAAAGCAACTTCATCCAGTAACTTCTCATTTTGCCCAGTTTTCCTTTCTTCATTAGATATATTAAGAGTTTGTGGTTCAGTGTTGGATTCAGAGTCTACTGAATATGTCTTCTCAATACTTGATTTTTCATCATCATTTCTGATATTAGATGAAGCAGGACAATCCATAGTACCTGATGTACTGGGTCCTTTTGAAGCATTAAGATCTCTGTTAATACCAGAGACTGCTTGGACTGGACTTGAAGAACATGGCCCTATTTCTTCAACTTTTCCCTGGTGTTCCCTAAATGTATTGGCAAGGTTTTCTTTGTGTATTTCAAAAGTGACCTATGTTTTAAAAAAAAAAATGTAAGATGAGTTAAAATATGCATAAACAGAATACACCAAAGAAAATATAAAATAGTGTATTTTTAATATTTTTCAAACATGATTTATATAATATGACAAAACTTAGTTCACCTATGTTGTTGTTATTTATATGCCCATATATCCTTATTTTAGTAAAGTGATAAAAATCTAAATACATAAGGAAATCTATAGTCAATCTCAATGTTAAAATGTTAAGAAGAATCAAGAACACAATTACGAGGGACATCAGAAAGTTCATGGGAAAATCCTTATTATCTTTTAATTCCATTTTTCCATGGACTTTCTGAAGCCGCCTCATATTTATCTTAAAGAAATATAAAGAATATTTTTTTCTTTATTCTTTGTTATTGTTGTTATGTGCCGTGGAGTTGGTTCTGACTCACAGAGACCCTGAATAGGATTTCCGAGTCTGTAAATCTTTACAGGACCAGAAAGTCTCATCTTTCTCCCTTGGAATAGCTGGTAATTTCGAACTGCTAACCGTGAGATTGTTGTTGTTAAGTACCGTGGAGTCGATTCTGACTCATAGTGACCCTGCACAGGGTTTCCAAGGCTGTAACTCTTTACAGGAGCAGAATGCTTCATCTTTCTCCTGCAGAACCACTGGTAGTTTCAAACTGCTGACATTGAGGTTAGCAGCCCGATTCATAACCACTACGCTACCAGAGCTCCTTTCTTTACACTATTCTTCGCTCTATAACTTATACCAGAATCAAAGCAGGAACTATTGGGAAGTACTTTAGATAATACATTACTTTATCAATTAGAGCAATATCCCATTTCCCCACGATTATCCTCAGTAGAAGGAGCTCTGGTAGCATAGTGGTTACGAATCAGACTGCTATCCTCAGGGTCAGCAATTTGAGACTACCAGCTGTTCCGCAGGAGAAAGATGAGGCTTTCTGCTCCTATAAAGATTTACAGCCTCAGAAACACTGTACAGGGTCGCTATGGGTTGGAACCGACTCCACGGCACTTAACAACAACAACAACAACATTATAGTAGTTCTCCATATACTTGGTAAACAAGGAGTCAAAAATTATTCGCACTCTAACTGTAGAATTTATTTTAATCAACTTTTAGAAAATACAAGTACATCATTTTTCAACACACTTTGTCCATCTGTCAACAAGCTTTCACATTCCCTTATTAAGAAATGTTTTAAGCAGAACTGCAAGCCACGAATGCACTGCTGTCTTCACTTCTTCATCAGAGGTGAATCTTTGTCCTCAAAGTGCTGTTTTCAGGAGAACAAATAGTAGAAAGTCTGATGCAGCAAAATCAGGACAAGAGAAAAGACATTTTAACACCTCAGAATGAAGTTTTGGCAGAGCGTCAACAGTGTGGGCAGAAGTGTGTGGACTTACGTTGTCATACAAGATCACAAAGCCCTTGGATAGCAATCCTCTGTGTTTAATCAGAAGTTTAGGCTTCAGTTCTTCAGTGAGATTCTCACTATAACGAGTACTGTTGATTACTGAACCTTTTTCATGATCGTATGTTCCAATACTGGCCCTTGAGAATCCCAGAAAACTGCAAGCATCAATTTGCCAGCTGATGGTTGACTTCTGAATATTTTCTTGGTCAGCGACGGAGAATGTTTCCATTCCATACTCTGTTGTTTACTCTCAGGCTTACAGTGACGAATCCATGTCTCATTACCAGTAATGATTTTTTAAAGAAACTTTTACCTCCTTCTAGTATCAGTTCAAATTTTATTTGCAGATGTCCAAAGGCTTCTGTTTATGCTCTTTTGTGACTTGCTTTGGTACACATCTTACACATACTTTTCGAAACCCAAATCTGTAATGGATTTTTTTCATAGGCAGAGTGGTGGGTGATTTGCAAAATGATTTGCCACATAATCCACTGTCACTCGTCTAGTTGACAGCATCATTTCACGTGCACGTGCAATGCTGTCATCAGCTATGGATATGGATGGGCATTTTAATATAACCAGAGTAAGAATAATTTTTGACTCACCCTCATACTAAGACACTTACTTACTAAGGTATAGGATAAAAATTACTTCAGCAACTTGAATTCAAAACCAAAAACCCTTTGCCAAAGATCAGTCATAACTTTCAAAGTGTGAACTGGTCACAAATGCTGACAGTTCCAGTTACTACATCCATGCATCCACTCATTCAACATGTGAGTCAGTGTGTTAGGCACTGTTAGGATCCCTGTAACAAACTTGCCTTTTACAAAAGTGAGTGCATAAAGCTAATACAGGAGAAGAATAGAAGACAGGGCTGTGATTATTAATGTGAAAGAATTTATTTCTCTATTTATTCCTGTTTTCATCTCCCTAAGGATTATTATCTTATAGCCACTATCTGATGGCCACTGGTATTTCAATGGAAATCCACATTCCTCCCCACCCCCTAAACAAACACAAAAGAAACCAGATAAAGGATAGCATACCAAGAAATTATATGCAAAATTATTTATTAATCCTAGAATTGCTCATTGTTATTGATCATGCTGTTATAACATTTATAGCAAACTAAACATTCATTCATAAAATCTTACTGAACCTTACTATGAGAAGACAGAAGTACACAATAACATAAGAAAAGAAAAAGGGGAATTCTTATGCCCCAAAATCCATATGCCTTTGTGACTCAGAAGAGTATGTAATCAGGTAAAAGGCAATGCGTAAATAATGCACAATGCATAAACTCCCTTCCTTAGATGTTAACTAGCCTGTACTCACACATCTATAGTATCTACGTGGCATAATATGATATAGCTAGAAGTAAGAGCTGTTTGAGAAATCAACCTATTTTAATTATTAAAATTTATGGAATTTTTTATAATATTTCACGAGGAAATTTACATGTTATCAGATTACTGAGAAAAACAATACAGCAACTTTTGCAAAATACCAATTTCTTTCACACCCACAATTTTCTCTGAGTTGAGTTCTTCTTCAAGTTAATTGACCAAGTTTTTACTTTATTGCTCAACAAAAACTCACTGACATCTATAGTAGGCCTGGTACTGTGTGAAGAATCACACCAAGTTCCTGCCTTCATGGAGCATACATATTTAATGGAACAAACATGTAACATATTACCAAATGATGCTAATAGCTAAAAAAAAAAAAGAGAGAGACACATAAAACAAACTAAGTCAGGAGTCTAATTGAAGAGGAAGGGTATCACAAAAGCTCAAGTGCACCATCTGCTCAGCCAAAGAGAGATGCAGCTTTCTCAACACACAAAGAATTACAGACTCAGAAACCCTATACAGGATCGCTATGAATCAGAACCAACTAGAAGGCACCAACCAACAACAACAATCTTAATAGAGGAGTTGGAAAAGGCCTAGGATGCTCCAATTGAACAGAAAACTAAAGTGAGAACAAACTGTGTGGATACATCTACATCTCAGAACCACACCCGGAATTCAGAGTTAAAATTTAGCCTCTGTAACTATCAGAAAATACATTTCTGTTATAGTAGAACTTAACTAATTAATTGGTTAAGTGGAGTTCTGGTGTGGCACTGTAGGATAAGCACTGGACTGCTAAAAACAACAACAATTTATATTATCTGGTAATAATATAAAAACTTAATTTAAAAAATATAGAAATACAGTCCTGAAAAAAGTACTTGTATTTCTATGCTAATGATTTTTCAAAGGTTCCTAAGATGGTGATGTACGTCTTACTATTGCTGTTAAGGACACTAGTCAGTTTCAACTCACAGTGACCCTGTGTAGGGTTTCCAAGGATAAGCTGTTGAGTTTGAACCACTGACCCTGAGGTTCAAACGACCCTTGCAGTCCAGTGCTTATCTTACAGTGCTACACCAGGACTCCACTTGCAAATTCATTAATATCATCTGTAAGTTTGTAGTACTGTGGTGGTGTGTATGTTGCAATGACATTGAAAGCAATGTCACAGGTATTCAAATACCAGCAGTGTTACCCATGGTAGACAGACTTAAGTGGTGCTTCCAGACTAAGACAGGAAAGGAAGAATGAACTGAAGACATACTTCTAAAAATTAGCCAATAGAAACCATATATTTGTCCTATAAATATAGTGATAGAAAATGGGTACTCTAGGTTGGAAGACTTTCAAAGTAACCAGTGGATGCAACTATGGACTAGTGTATAGCAATATTCATGAAAATAGCACAAGACTGAGAAGCCTTTCATTATGTAGTACATGGCGTTACCATGAGTTAGAACCAACTCAACAGTAATTAACAACAAAAATATGCTAGTATCAGCTAGATCAAAAACATTTATAATACCTTATTATAATTATGGAATGCTGTTGTTAGGTGCCATGAAGCTGTTCTGATTCTTAGTGACTTTATGAACAACAGAACGAAACACTGCCCAGTCCTTTGCCATCTTCATGATTGCAGAAATGCTTGAACCCACTGCTGCTGCCACTGTGCCTACCCATCTTGTTGGGGTTGTCTCTTCTTCATGAACCCTCCACTCTACCAAACATGGTATGTTTCTCCAGGTACTAGTGCCTCTTAATAATAATATGTCCAAAGTATGAGTGACAAAGTCTAACCATTCTGATTTCTAAGGAGCATTCTGGCTATACTTTCAACACAGATTTGTTTGTTCTTCTGGCAGCCCATGGTACTTTCAATATTCTTCACCAACATCATAACTCAAATGCATCAATTCTTCTTTGATGTTCCTGATTCATTGTACAACTACCACATACTTATGAGGCAACTGAAATTACCACAGCTTGGATCAGACACACCTTAGTCCTCAAAGTGATATCTTTGCTCTTAAACACTTTTAAAGAGGTCTTGTGCAACAGATTTGCCTAATTTTTGATATCCTGACTGCTGCTTCCATGAATGTTGATAGTGACTCCAAGCAAAATGAAATCTACAACAGCTTCAAACTTTTCTCCATTTATCATAAAGTTATTTATTGGTCCAGGGTGATGATTTTTGTTTCTTTACAATAAGGTGCAATTCATACTGAAAGCTATAATCCTTGATCTTCATCAGATAGTATATTAAGTCCTCTTCACTTTCTATCATCTGAATAGTAGCCCCCCGAACCCTGATGCCATATTCATCTCCACACAATCCAGCTTCATGGATTATTTCCTCAGCATACAAACTGGGTAAGTATGATGAAAGAATACAACTCTGGTGTACACCTTTCCTGATTTAAAACCATTCAATGGTTCCCTTGTTCTGTTCAAATGTACAGGTTCCTCATGAGAACAATTAGGTGTTCTAGACTACCCATTCTTAACAATGTTATCCACAACTTATCATGATTCACACGGACAATAGGCTTTGCATAGTCAATAAAGCATAGGTAAACATCTTTCTGGTATTCTCTACTTTCAGCCAAGATCAATCTGATGTCAGCAGTGATATCCAATTATTCCACCTCCTTGCCTGATACACAGCCAATTAAATAAAAACTGAGATTTTCTAGTAGTTTATAAACAACTTGAAACATTCTCTTAGGTTCACATATCCTACTAATTGCCAGTGTTATTGGTGAGTGCTCTTACATGACATTTTTGCTCTCACGAATTATGTCTTACAGATTTCTCATCAAGTTGTAGATGTCAGACTATCCTTAAGTTACAACTTCTATACCTATCTTCATAGTCCTACAACTTTTTTATTTCAAAAACCCTCTCATTCTAAAGATGAAGTATAATTCCATGTAATATATTTCATTGTCATCTTCTAGATAGAATTCATGACCAGCACACACACTTTCAATAGGTCATTTGAAATGTTAAATCAAGGGATATTAAACTTAAAATTTTAAACAAAAAGATAGTTTTACATACATACACATTTCAACTTAAAGCATGCTTTCATGAAATATATTCTGAATATACTATAGGGAATATTTTATACACTTTTTCTTTCTGTGTTATGTATAGGTGGTATGGAGTCCTGATGTGGGGCTGTGGGTTAATGAGCTAGACTGCAAAGTTGGTTTGATCTGCAGGTCAACAGTTGAAGCTCACTCACCAGCTGCTACTTGAAAACCCTATAATCTATGGATCAGAATTGAATTGACGGCACATAACAACAACATATGTGGTATAATCATGTTCTAAATACTGCTTTATCTTTCCTAAGCAAATCAAGTTGTTAATCTTTCTTAAGAAAATATGAATATTAGAAATGCTTTAAAATTTCTAAATTTGGTTCACTGTTTAATTTCCCTATAATTTACATCAATAGTCTAAAAGTTAAATGGCAACTAAATAGTGACCACTGTGGTTATCTTTTTTTGATGGTGTTTTCCTTGAGGTTATTTGTGACTTTAAAATTGAAATTCCCAATTAATTACCAGATATTGTTCTAAATTACCCAGCTAAAAGACTAGTCATTAATCTTGGCAATCATTTGAGAGTTAATCTATAGCTATTTGTAATGTTTGGAAAGCCCTTCTATAAACTACTAGTTAAAGATGCTCATGAGCTAATAACTACAACATTTCTTTTGCCATTAATTTCCACTTAATTGGCACTGAAATTTACTATTCAGAAGATAAAAGGTAAATACAATATATCAAGAGATCAACATTATTTTTTCAATCCACATATAAAGGATTTTGACCCTTAAAAAACCTAGACTTCAAAAATAATGAAAAACAATGTCTAACAATTAGCTTTATTTTTAAGCAAATGAATTCTTAAAATTATAATTTGCTTTTTGTTAGTATATCATAATGGTTAACTATGATAAACTACCTTACAATTCATAGATATTCAAAATTTCCACGATTAATAAATAAGATCCATATTTTTAAATTATTGAATTTTTACATGAGGTAACAATGAGCGTAGTTCAAAATTATTATCACCACAAAACAAAATACTAAAGAGTACAATCCAACAGTAGTATAAGGTAACAAATATACTTACTATCTCATGGAAAGTACATGGTTTACAAACCTAGGTAATCTAGGAAAAGCCCTAATGTGTAAATGCAAAATTAATACAGCTTCACTAAGAAGATATAATAAAGGGGCCTATGCTACCTTAAGAAAACAATATAAGAGAAGTAGCTATGAACACAGCATTATAAATTCAATAACAGAGAAAAAAAATCGCAAGCAAACAAGAAGTACTATATATACAAATGTTGTTAAGTGCTATTGAGCCAGTTCCGATTCACAGAGACCCTGTATAAGATTTTTGAAAAGCAACTGCTGAGTTTGAAGCATCAACTTTGCAGGTCAAACTCACTAACGCCACTCCACCAGAACTCCTAATATATAAAATACACACTATATATTCATTCATGCATTATACGTAAGAAAAACTTATTAAGTAATATACTCACACCATTCATATAAAGCATCATATAGTAAAAAATTTCCCTTCTTACACTGGTTCTCACTTGCATAAAGCTCCCCACAAAAACACTGACAAATTAATTAAGACATTAATTTCTTGTATCTTCTCCCAGGATATTTTTGTGCATATAAACATAAACTTTTGTTTTACCAAACTAACTACAAAAACTTTTCCACACATTCATTTTTCATTTAACATATATATCTTGGAGATTTAGCAAACATTTGAACACTAAGCACTAGACTACTAACTGCAAGGTCAGCAGTTCAAAACCACCAGCTGGTGCTCAGATGAAAGAATAGGATTTCTGCTCCCATAAAAAAATATACAGACTAAAATCCAAAACAAGATCACTATGAGTCACAACTGACTTGATGGCATTGGGTTGATTTATAGCATACGCTGTACTGAGGCGTTCAGGATACAGCAGTTATTAATAAACTGTTGAAGTTTATTGCTTTATAGAAAAAAAATAATTGCACAACTGAGTCTATTCTGACTCATAGCAATCCTGAATAGGGTTTGTGAAGATTGGCGGGTGGGTTTAAACCACCAGCCGTGTGGTTCACAGTCCAGTGTTTATCCTACAGGATCAGACCAGTGTAGAAAAATAGCCCTATATAGCTTAACAGTCACCATTCTAAATTGGGTATGAGCTTATTAATCTAAAATAACTATGAGTCTGGTAATGTCCTAAGACATTAAAGGAAACATAGAAACGTTAAATAGCTGCCACATCTTGATTCAGCTAGTAAGGAGATAAGTAAGAATTTGGATTCTGGATCCTGAGTCCATCCTATTAACACTGCCAACACTATAGTAGGTTCATATTACCAACAACGATAGGTAAACCAACAGTTTGCAGTTCAAACTGGCCCTGCAGTTCAACACATTAACTCACAATACCACACTAGGACTCTAAAAGAGAACTGGTGGTGGTAGTGGTGGTGTGCCGTGGAGTTGGTTCCAACTCATTGGGACCCTGTATAGGGTTTCTGAGGCCGTACTAAATACTATTAAAGTCTTCATTTCACAGAGAAAACTGAGTCATAAAAGATAAAGAATTTATTTATCCAGTAAGCAGTAAGGATTGGTTAAAAACATATGTAGTACTTAAGACTATATATATACATAGTCTTATAAATAAATATATATATCTATATTGTTGTTGTTGTTGTTGTCAGGTGCCATTGAATCGGAACCGACTCATAGCAACCCCATGCACAGCAGAACGAAACAATGTCCGATCCTGGGCCAACCTCACTACCACTGCCACACTTGACGCCATCAATGATGCCACCTGGCCATTTACTATTTTTAGATAACAATGTAGTAATATCTAACACAGGATTAAAAATCACGGGCAAAATCTTTCTTTGAAACCTCCCCACAGAGGAATTTACTCTATGAAAATAATAGATGTATATAGGAGTAGCTCATCACCGCTTAATAAGATAGAGTTAAATTATGGTGTATGATGTATATCAATAGATTTTTAAACCACCACTCAGTTTGTCTCATGGTGATGGCTTGTGTGTTGCTGTGACACTGGAAAGTAATGCCACTGGTATTTTAAATATCAGCAGGGTCACTGAAGGTGGACAGGTTTCAGCAGAGCTTACAGACTAGGAGAAAGGGCAGGCAGACTACTTAGAAATTTAGCCACTAAGATCCTAATGAATACCAGCAGAACATTGTCAAATACAATTGCAGAAGGTGAAAACATTATGAATAGTAACAAAACATTGTCAGATATAATGCAGAAAATAAATCCCTCAGGTTGGAACATACTGCAAATACTACTGTGGAAGAACTACCTACTCAAAGGAGAGCTGACCAAAATGATGTGAATAGAACAAACCTTTCGGGATCTTTATTTGCTGACGGGACAAAATTCAAAACTGAGGAGCAACAGTTGCAAACATTCAGAACATGGAACTGACGAAGTATGAATCTAGGAAACTGGGAAGTTATCAAAAATGAAATGGAACTCATAGATGAATGTCCTAGGCATTAGTGAGCTAAAATCAACTGGTACTGGCCATTTAGAATCCAACAATCATATGGTTTAATATGCCAGGAACATGAAATTTTAGAGGAATAGTGACATTTCAGGACCCGTGACTGGATAATATTCATACTATGAGTCGAATCTACTAGTGGTTCTGCAGGAGAAAGATGAGGGTTTCTGCTCCCATAAAGATTTATAACCTCGGAAATCCTATACAGGGTCGCTCTGAGTTGAAACAAAGTTAAAGGCACTTAGTAACAACAACAACAAAAGGAAGACTATGGTCCCCTTGTGGCATTGTAGGATAAGCACTGGACTGGTAAGTGAAAGGGCTGCAGTTCAAACCCATCAGCTGCTCCTTAGAAATCATATAAAGAGTCAATACCAGTCAGAACCAAATCCATGATACTTTACAACAAAACAGGAAACACTACTTAATATCACTAGTAATCAAAATTATACACTAATTATTAAAGCCAGTGATGATGAAATTGAAGAATTCTACCAATTTCTTCAGTCAAAATTTGATCAAACATGTAATCAAAATGCAATGATAATTATTGGTGATTGAAATGAAAAAGTAGAAGAAAGGATCCATAGTTAGAAAATATGTTCTTGGTAACAGAAATTATGCTGGAGATCACTTGACAAAATTTTGAAAGACCAACAACTTATTCATTGCAAGTATTTTTTGTAAACAACATAAAAGGTGACTATACACATGTGCCTCACTAGATGGAATACACAAGAATCAAATTAACTACATTTACAGGAAGTGACAGTGAAAAAGCTCTATATCAGCTAAAATAAAGCCAAGGTTTACAATGGAACAGATCATCCGTTTATATGCAAGTTCAGACTGATGTTGAAAAATATAAAGCAAGTTCAGGAGAGCCAAGGAGCCCTGGTGTGGGGCTGCAGGATTATCACTGTGCTTCGAATCTCAAGGAAAACCCACTAGCCATTCCTTGGAAACCCTGTACAGGGTTGCTATGAGTAGGAACCGATTCAAAAGCACTTAATGAAAATGAGAGCCAAAATATGACCTTCTATATGTTGTTGTGAAATGCCGTTGAGTCAGTTCTGACCCATAGCAACCCTGTATAGGGTTTCCAAGGAACAGCTGGTGAGCTTGAAAAGCCAATTTTACAGTTCATATGGTTTTGCAGTATGGTGCATTGACCCACAGTGCTACACCAAGACTCCGACACCTTAAATATATCCCACCTAATTTAAGGTGGTCTTAAGACCATCTCAAAAACAGATTTCATGCATTTAACACCAATGATGGAAAACCAGAAGAGTTGTGAGATGACATCAAGAACATTATACAGGAAGAAAGCAAAAGGTCATTAAAAACACAGGAAAGAAAATACTAAACGAGATGTCAGATGAAACTGAAACATGCTCTTAAGCAAAGAGAAGCTAAAGTGAACAGCCTCGGAAATCCAGTATATACATATGAGGTTACTGAAAATACCATGGCTTGGGTCAGGCACACTTTAGTCCTCAAGCTGACATCTTTGCTCTTCAACACTATGAAAAGGTCTTGTGCAGATCTGCCGAATGCAATACGACATTTGATTTCTTGACTGCTGCTTCCATGAGCGTTGATGGTTAATCCAAGAAGAATGAAGGCCTTGACAACTTCAATGTTTTCTCTGCTGACAAGAATGTTGTTTACTGGTCCAGTGGTGAGGACTTTTGTTTTCTTTACACTGAGATGCAATCCACAGGGAAGGCTGTGGTCTTTGATCTTATCAGTATTTAATTCCTCTTTACTTTCAGCAAGCAAGATTGTATCATCTGCATGTTGGAGGTTGTTAATGAGTCTTCCTCCAATCCTGATGTTACATTTTTCTTAGTAAATAACCCAGCAAGCTGAGTAAATGACCCGAGAAGCAAAGAACCCAGCTTCTCAGATTATTTGCTCATCATACAGGTTGAGTAAGTATAGCAAAAGAATACAACCCTGGCGCACACCTTTCTTAATTTTAAACCATTTGGTGTTCCCGTGTTCTGCTCAAACAACTGACTCTTGGTCCAATGTCAGATTCCACATGAGCACAATTAAATGTTCCAGAATACTCATACTTCACAATGTTGTCTACAGCTTGTCATGATCCACACAATCAAAAGCCTTTGCATAGTCTATAAAGTACAGGTAAACATCTTTCTGGTATTCTCTGCTTTCAGCCAAGATCCATCGGACATCAGTAATGATATCCCTTGTTCCATGGCATCTTCTGAATCCTGCTTGAACCTCTGGAAGTTCTCTGTCAATGTATGATTGCAACTGTTTCTATATTACCTTTAGTAAAACTTTCTTCGGATGAAATATCAAAGATATTGTCCGATGATTTCCGCATTCCATTGGGTCACCCCTCTATGGAATGGGCACAAATACGGAATCTCTTCTAATCAGTTGGGTAGATAGTGGTCTTCTAAATTTCTTGGCATATACGAGTAAATGTCTTCAGTGCCACCTCACTTTCTTTAAATATTTCAATTTTTATTCCATCACTTCCTGTTGCCTTTTCCTTGCCATTCCATAAAATGTACCCACTAAAGTTCATGTGAAGAATATGTCATTAAATAAGTGTGCAAAGATACAGTATTTCTGTAAGTAAATAATTGAATGCATATGTTTATGCATATACAGAAGACTGTCAGGTTTTCAACTAAGAGACTGGTATAGGACCGGGTAGTGTTTCACTCTGTTGTGCACAGGGTCACTATTTTTACCAGAGCTTGATTGCACCTAACAACAACAACTGGGCTAACATCAACTTAATTCCAAAAATATTTCAGAAAAAGACAAAATTGTTCAATACTTTGCCCAATTTCATTATTTGGTGGGAGGGAAACTAATTCATTTGGGGGGTTGGACTTTTAAGTGATATTGCAGTTATTTTTTAATACTATTCCTGCTATAAAACGTAACTACCATTAGTGGTTTAAAACAATGAATTCAAACTATATTTGGAATTCAAGTGTGAACAGTCATTACTTGTCAGTGACCCCATTATACCTAATATCAATATAGGTCTAGAAAATATATAGTGTCAAAAGGTCTTAATTTTATTTATTTCGATTAAGAATTTTTAAAAAATCATTTTTTTTTGTTTTAAATCTTTTATTGTGACTTATGTGACAGTTTACATGGGAGAACATTAGCTTTACATTCATCCTATCATATATTGTTTCATTGCCATGGTGACAATCCCTCCATGCATCAACAACCAACCAAAGCATATAGGCTGCAAGCCTGTCCCCTGGTCATCAGCACCCAGCCCCTCTCCATCTGTGGGTCTAGAGTCCTAGCCACTCCATCTCTCCACATCATCGTCTCTGCCTCCATCTCTCTGGTGTCACTATTTCTCTGGGTAGGGTCCCGCACTCCACTCTTCTGCCTTGATGGTCCCAGGGACCTCCACTCCTGGACTGCAGAGTCAACCACTCCCTTCCTTTTGCTTCAAAATGTCTACATTTACATTTCCAACCCTCACAATCCATCCTAATAGCAATTATTCACTGTTGTGCCACATAAGTGCTATCTGCATCTCCTTTCATCAGCCCTCCCCAGACAGATTGGATACAACTCAGTGGAGACTCTGTCTTCCTCCATGCCCTCTGGATCTAGGCTCCCTCTTGAAAGTTCGTAAGCCAGTCACTTCTTGCCTTTGTAGCCCCCCATTTTGGGTAGCCAGTGTTAAAGCTGCCCATCCCTGTCTACCCTGTGTATCAAAGGGTAGGAAAGTAGATAAAAGTTGTTTTTGAACAATTTTCATACTGAGAACATTTACTATGCATTAAATTAAAAGAAAATGATCAAATCAAGTAAATATATATATTTTTATAATCAAGATAATATACATGCTGAAACAAGAAAAAGGAAAAAAGGGAAGGAAAAGATAATTAATGAAAACCTAGATCATCAATATGACACTAAAATTTTGTTTTATAAAAGTTACTCTTAACAGTATGATACATATCCACAACCCTAATACCACAATAACCAACAGTTATACTAGCAGAGCCTATTACTACTTAGAAAACAGTTCAGCTGTAGGAGGAAAAGGATGCAGTGACAAACAGCTTCCCTGTACAAAGGTGGCAGGAAATCTATCAAACTGAACAATAAAATTGCAATTGAGTTTCTTTGGCTTTTTATAGCAGCTGCACATATCCTGATGTAACTCTGTAAAATCTACTGAATTCTGCAACATTAGTTCTTTACACACCAGTTCTTTAGCAAAAGCCATGTTATTAAAACCCGTGTTACAAATTTGTGATTTAAAGATTTAAAATGGTTACAAAAAGGAAAAAAATTATCATCAGTCAGGTATCATATACATGAAAGCATTTTAAAAGCTTTATAGTTAATACTTTTAGACAAAAATTCAGTGCCAATAATTCCACAGAATTTTTAACAGCATGCTACAAACTGTTCACATACTTACTGAAACACTTCGGTTTCATTGTACACTTTATTACATATTGATTTGAAGAGCCTTAGAACATAAATAGTCCACTTTCATTTTTTAAATATATAGCAATATTTTTAAACTACAAAGTATCAACATAGCAATATTCAAATAAAAGCACATAAAGTTTATTATGAAAATTGAAAACAATTTAATCAAGAAAGAAAATACACAAAGAAATAAAACTAAAATAGATACAAAACATTACAATCAAAAGTAGAAAGTGTAAGAACTTGTAACATTACATTTTTCTTCTCCCCCTCACAAAGTGAGGTAAAGTTTTAGAATTTTTTTTTAAATATACTTTAACAGCAAGAAGTCATAGGTCTAGCATTACTCTGGTAGAAGCATCCACAATTAGCTTAGTCAAAATTTATTCGACTTAAGAAATGAAACCCTAAATCTCACAAAAACTCAATAAGTCAAATACTGGTTGCTGGCCAAAATTATGCACAGGAGACCTCTCTTTAAATCAACTATTTTCTTTGTAAAGATTTTAAGATCTGTTTAAAGCCGAAAGTCATTGGAGGAAAGAAAATAAATGAAATAAAGTTATATGCATATATAATACACTTAACACTTAAAGCCTACTCAAGTTTTGCTGTAAATAAATTGAATCTAAAAATTACTGACCTCAGATCCTAGCTTCTATATTTCCCTAAACATTCTCCACACTATAACATACGCTCCTAGAAATAAAAAGAAGTCTATCTTTTACAATGAAATAGATTTATTCAGGGGTCCTCATTGGGGATCTATATTTAATTTATTTAGAATTCCCTATCTCCATGATCCATTCTAAATTGTACATTATACAGGCAGTTCCCAGTTTATAAACAGACAATGACCACTTACTCTTTAATGCTATATGAAATTGCCCTCACTTTGAAATGACTGAACCAAACCCCTACTCTCAACAAATTCTTCATCACAATCACTTTCACTTGCTGCATGTGTTGCTTTTAAACCAGTGAAAAGGTTTCGATCCTTTTATTGCTATCACATACACTTATGGCTAGGCAACACTATAGGACTAAGTAGAACTATTCCGAGAGATTGTGAAAGAATACATCTTTACAGAACAGACACCCTCATCTTCCTCCGGCAAAGCAGTTGGTGGTTTCAAACTGCTGACCGGAGGGTTGGCAGACGACTGACTAACTCACTGCACCACCAGGGTTCTTTTCTTTAAGGGAAATTAAACACTGTATGAAACTGTTCT
Source organism: Chrysochloris asiatica (assembly GCF_000296735.1). Classification (NCBI taxonomy): domain Eukaryota; kingdom Metazoa; phylum Chordata; class Mammalia; order Afrosoricida; family Chrysochloridae; genus Chrysochloris; species Chrysochloris asiatica. The sequence continues at coordinate 6,305,202 of NW_006408673.1, forward strand.
GAGTCACCAACGATTTCAAACAATACCTACTACAGTTGACTACATTCCCACTCACAGTGAACCTATAGGACAGAGCAGAACTGCTCCACAAGTTTTTATGGCTGTAAACTTTATGAAAGTAGAATGACAAATCTTCCTGTAATCAGCTGGTGAGTTCAAACCACTAACCTTTCAGTTAGCAGACAAGCACTTTAACCACTGTATCAGGGCTCATTGTACTAATTATCCTTAAAGACACAGTTAGGAATGTAATTAATTAGTAACCTGATTGCCCGTACTAAACGTACTATGGCAACTAAGTGTGAAGGAAGGATGGGATACTTTTATAAAAGTTAGCAAAATCATTCCCTGGTAACAACAATAAGTCAGAGAGGTTTTCAAAACGTACTGCATATAAGAACCACCTAAGAGCTTACGACTCATCTATCAGTTTGTGATACTGTGGTGATTTGTGTGTCACTGTGATGCTGGAAGTTATGCTATCATTATTATAAATACCAACAGGGTATCTCATTTTGCACACAGTCTTGATGTGGTACTGTAGGTTAATGTGCTGGATTGCAAAGTCGGTTTGAATGGCAAGGTGAGTGATTCAAGCTCACCAGTCGCTCCACAGAAACCCTACACAGGGTTGCTGTGAGTCAGAACTGACGTCACAGCACTTCACAACAATGACATCCCATTCTGTACAGGTTTCAGATTAAAACATTCTAAGAAGAAGGAGACAGACATCTTCTGAATGTTTAGCCACTGAAAACCTTTTGAAAAGCAACAGAACACTGTCAGATACAGTGCTAGAAGATGAACTCCTCAGGTTGGAAGGCACTCAAAATACAACTGGAGAAGAGCTGCCTCATTAAAGCAGGTGGTGTGCCATGGAGTTGGTTCTGATTCACAGCGACCCTGTACAGAGTTTCCAAAGCTGTAAATCTTTGCGGGAACAGAAAGCCTCATCTTTATCACACAGAACAGCAGGGAGTTTTGAACTGCTAACCTTCAGATTAGCAGCCCAACTTGTAACTACTACACTACCAAAGCTGTTTCTTTAAAGTAGAGTTGACTTTAATGATATGAATGAAGCAAGGCATTTAAGGTCTTCATTTGCTGATGGAGAACAACTCAAAATGGAAAGAAACAGCAGCAAACATGCATTAATAAATGGTATGCAGAATGTACGAACTATGAATTTAGGAAAATTCAAAGTCCTCAAAAGTGAAATTTTTGAACACACAAAGATCAATAACTTAGGCATCAGTAAGCTGAATGGACTGGTGCTGCCCACTTGAATCAGATAATCACATGGTTTACTATGTTGGGAACAACAAATTAAGGAGGATTTTCATTGTATTCATCGTCAAAAAGAGGATTTCAAAACCTATCTTGATGTATAATGTCTGTGATACAATAATATACATATACCTCTGAGGAAGACCAATTATACCACTATTATTCAAATTATGGCAGAACCACTAAAAGCAGTAATGATGAAACTGAAGAATTATACCAACTTTTTCGCTCTGAAACTGATCAAACATGAATCAAGAGGAAATGATAACTGTTAGAGACTGGATTGTAAGAGATGTAAACAAACAGGAAGAATTAGTAGTTGGAAACTACAGCATTCATGATAAAAACCATTTTATACATCACCTGATAAAATTACATAAGACCTATGATGTATTCACTGTAAACACCCTTATCAACAACACAAATGAAAACAATATGCATGTACCTTATCAGATGGAATACATAGGATTCAAATCAACTCAAATATAGTGTGGGGAGTGTTCAGTATCATCAGTCAAAACAAGGCCTCAAGTCAACTATGGAACAGACCATCAGTCGCCCATATGTAAACTCAAACTGAAGCTGAGGAAAAATTAAAACTCCACAAGAACAAAACTATGACCTTCAATATATATCTCACCTGAATTTAGAGGCCATTTCAATAACACATTTGGTACATAAGATACTAATGACCAGAAGAATTATAGGAAAGTGTCAAGAACATGGAAGTTCTTGTGTAGAGACGCTAAAGCAAATGGAAAAATGAGGAGGTCTAAGAGCTGAACAGAAAATTTCAGAGGTCAGCTCAAGAAGATAAAGTAAAATATTACAACAAAATATGCAAAGATCTGGCTGGAGTCAGTAAACCAAAAAGGAAGAGCACGCTTAGCACTTCTCCAGCTGGGGAAACTGAAGAAAAAATTCAAGCCTTGACTTTTGTTACTGAAGGATTCTCAGGGCAAATTATTGAATGATACAGAAAGCATCAAAAGAAAATAAAAGGAATACACACAGTCACTGTACCAAAAGGAACTAGTTAATGTTCAACTATTCCAAGAGGTAGCATATGATCAAGAGCCAATGATACTGAAGGAGGAAGTCCAAGATGCCCTGAAGGAATTTGCAAAGAACAAGGCACCAGGAATTGATGGAATAAAAATTGAAATCGTTCAAGAAAGTGAGGCGGCACAGGAGGCACTCATTCATCTATGCCAAGAAATTTGTAAGACTACTATCTGACCAACTGATTGGAGGAGATCCGTATTTTGTGCCCATTCCAAAGAGAGGTGACCCAACGGAATGAGGAAATCCTCAAGCAATATCTTTGATATTCCATATGAGTAAAGTTTTACTAAAGGTAATACAGAAATGGCTGCAAGCACACATTGACAGAGAACTTTCACAGGTTCAAACCGGATTCAGAAGAGGACATGGAATGAGGGATAATATTGCTGATGTCCAATGGATCTTGGTTGAAAGCAGAGAATATCAGAAAGATGTTTACCTGTGCTTTACTGACTATGCAAAGGCTTTTGATTGTGTGGATCATGACAAGTTATGGACAACATTGCGAAGTATGAGTAGTCCGGAACACTTAATTGTGCTCATGAGGAATCTGTACCTGGATCAAGAGGCAGTTGTTGGAACAGAACATGGGAACACTGAATGACTTAAAATTAAGAAAGGTGTGCAAAAGGGTTATATTCTTTCACCACACTTATTCAACCTGTATGCTGAGCAAATAATCTGAGAAGCTGGGTTATATGATGAAAAACGTGGCATCAAGATTGGAGGAAGACTCATTAACAACCTGAGATATATAGCTAATACAACCTTGCTTGCTAAAAGTGAAGAGGACTTAAAACATTTACTGATGAAGATCAATATAGCACAGCCTTCAGTATGGATTGCATCTCAGTGTAAAGAAAACAAAAATCCACAGGAATGGACCAATAAACAATATTCTTATCAATGAGGAAAAGATTGAAGTTGTCAAGGACTTCATTCTTCTTGGATCAACTATCAACATTCATAGAAGGAGCAGTCAGGAAATCAAACGATGTATTACATTAGGCAAATCTGCTGCACAAGATCTTTTGAAAGTGTGCAAGAGCAAAGATGTCAGCTTGAGGACTAAGGTGTGCCTGACCCAAGCTATGGTATTTTCAATAACCTCATATGCATGGGAAAGCTGGACAGTCAATAAGGAAGACCACAGAAGAATGCATGCATTTGAATTATGGCATAGAAGGAGAATATTGAAAGTACCATGGGCTGCCAAAAGAACCAACAGTTCTGTGTTGGAAGAAGTGTAGCCAGAGTGCTCCTTGGAGGCCAAGATGGCCAAACGTCGTCTCTCATACCTTGGACATAATGTCAGGAGGGACCAGTACTAGAGAAGGATATCATGTTTGGTAAAGTGGAGGGTCAGAGAAAAAGAAGATCCCCCCCAGTGAGAAGGAGTGGCAAACTGTCAGCATCAGTCAGCTCAAGTGTGGTAACAATTGTGAGGTTAGCCCAGGAAATGGCAGTGTTTCATTCTGTTGTGCATAGGGTTGCTATGATTCGGTACCGACACTATGGCACCTAACAACAACAGTCAAGTACTGATTATCAAGCCATCGAGGAAAAGGTCAAATGCATACTACCTTCAAGTTTGGTCCCATCCAGGAAGAAGGAGTGATGAACTAGTCCCTAATATTTAATCACCGAAAACCTTATGAATAGCAGAGAAACACTGTCAGAACTCGACTAGAGGAAGATTAAAAAAAAAAAAAAAATTTTTTTTTTAAATTTTTGATAGTGGAAACAAGAGTAAATTGCTACAATTTGATGAATTTGACCTATACTCATGGAGGTACTAACTCTAAATACCAAGAGAAAGGGAAGGAGTCTTCACATTAAGTATCAATGCTATCCTCTCTGTAAACAGGGTAGATAGAGTAGGGCAACTGTGACATTGGCTACCTAAAATGAAGGGGCGATAAATGTATTAAGTGACTGGCTTACAAGGTTTCAAGAGGGAGTTTAGTTTAAGAGTGTGTGGGGGAAGATAGAGTCCCCACTGAATAGTTTTCATCTTGTCTAGATAGGTTTGGTAAAAAAGAGATGGGGATAAGATTCTTAAGATTCAATGGTGAGTAATTATTATCATGACTAACTGTGACTGTTACGATTGTAAAGGTTGAAGTTTTTTAACAAAAATGTGGAAGTAGTTAATCTTATAGTGCAAAAACAGAGGACCCCAGGACCATCAAGGGAAAAGAGCATAAGTGGAATGCAGGACCCTATCCAGAAAAGAAGCGTCACAGAGATGGAGGTAGAGATGGGGACATGGAGAGAGGGAGAAGCTGAAGATTCTAGAATCATGGAAAGAGAGGGATTGAGAGCTGGCGGCTAGGAGGCAAGCTTACAGAATATGCCTTTTGGTGGTTTAAATTATTATATATCCCTGAGTGTTTAAAAAAAAAAAAGAGCTAAAATGAATAGAAAGAAATACTGTTAACTGATGGTACATGGAGATGATTATAATCATTGTAATGAAACAAAGTATATGATTTGTTGAATATAAAACTGATGATCTGCCCTGTAAACTTTCCCTCAATTCACAAAAACTTTAAAATACATATATATATCTTGAATGATGAAGAAAGCATCAAAGGAGATGAAAGGAATACACAAAGTCACTGTAGAATTGGTCAATGCTCAACCATTTTAAGAAGTAGCATATGATCAAAAAGAAGGACAGAGTCCAGCCTACACTGAAGATACCGGCAAAAATCAAGGGGGCAGGAACTGATAGATACAAAGTGATATATTCCAACAAACTGATGTAGCAGTAGAGGCGATCTCGCATCTATGCCAAGAATTTAGAAAACTGATACCTGGCCAGTGACTTGGAAGAGATCCATATGTGTGCCCATTCCAAAGAAATTTGCACCAATGGAAAGTGATAATCATCAAACTATTTCATTAATATCATACGCAAGAAAATTTTTGCTGACGATAATTCAAAAACAGTTGCAGCAGTACATCGTCAGCAAACTTCAAACAGAAGATTTCATTGCTGATGTCAGCTGGATCTTGGCTAAAAACAGAGACTACCACAAAGATGTTTACTTGTGCCGTATTGACTAAACAAAGGCATTTGATTAGGTGGATCACAATGAAGTACATATAACATTGTACAGAATGTGAATTACAGAACACTTAATTGTACTAATGGGGAACTTGTACATACACCAAGAGGTAGTGATTGGAATACAATATGGGGATAATGAGTGGTTTAAAATCAGGAAAGTTGTGTACCAAGTAGTATCTTCTCATCATACTTATTCAATCTGTAGGGTGAGGAAATAATCCAAGAAAACTGGATTATATGCAGAAAAGCATGGCATCAGGATTGGAGAAAGGCACATTAACAACCTGTGTTATTAAGATGATACAACCTCGCTTGCTAAAAAAAAGCAAAGAGGACTTGAAATAGTTACTGATAAAGATTAAACACTACAGTCTTCAGTATGGATTACACTTTAAGGTAAAGAAAGAAAAATCCTCACTGTCATGATAAATGGAGAAAAGATTAAAGTTGTCAAAGACTTTATTTTGCTTGGATCCACAATCAACTCATATGGTAGCAGCAGTCCAGAATTCAAAAGATATATTGCATTAGGCTGCACAAAACCACTTAAAGCGTTCAAGAGCAAACAGGCCAGTTTGATGACTAAGGTGCGCCTGACCCAAGCCATGGTATTTTCAATGGCCTCGTAAGTATATGAAAATTTGACATGGAAAAGAAGACCATGGAAGAATTTCTGCATTTGAATTATGGTGTTGGTGAAAAAACTTGGAAGGACCATGGACTACTAGAAGAACAAACAAATGTGTGTTAAAAGTAGTACAATCAGAACGCTCCTTAGAAGGGAGAATGGCGAGACTGTGGCTCTCGTTCTTTGGACATGTTGTCAGGAGGGATAAATTCCTGGAGAAGGACATCATGCTTAGTAAAGTGGAGGATAAACAAAAAAGAGGAAGTTCCCCAACAAGATAGACTGACACAGTGGTAGTCATAATGGGTTCAAACATAACAATAATTGTGAGGATTGTGCAGAACTGGGCAGTACTTCTTTCTGTTGTACAGAGGGTCACTATGATTCAGAACTAATTCATCAAATTAACACCTAACAACAAGAAGAAATTATTTTAAGTCTTAAAATATAGACTTCTGGGACCCTCTCCATAAGATTCAGAGTGTGATGTAAGACACAGACATCTGCAACGTAATATACATGCCAAATGATGCCTCACACTGGGCCTGATGCTGGCACAGATGCTTTACAGGACAGCTATTCCAACCCCATCCCAGACCAAGGATCAAAGAAAACTAAAGAGATAAGACAACCCTCCATTGAACTAAAAAAAACCCTAAAAAATGATGGCATTGCTCTTCCTATTCCTTCCTCCAACCACTATTTCAAATGCACCTTCTAAATACCAGGAACTAGTCACAGTGCTACGGAATATATGAACAAGTGTAAACTTTTCATCCTTACTGATGAGAACTTCGATTTTAAGCCTAAATAACACATGAGGACAACTAACCTTATGCAATAATATAATGTGGATGATATTACATAACTGTTGTAGTTCAAGTCTGGAACTAACTCACCCTAGTGGATCAACTTTTAGTCAAATGATCAAGTCTATAAGGTGAACAGTTTTACCAGAGATTACGCACTCCTTAGAACAAACAACCATAGGAGACAAGAGGGCAACATATGAGAAGGAGTACTGGTATGGTGCTGTAGGATAAGCACTGTACTGCTAACCACAAGGTCAGGTGTTCAAACCCAACAAGCACTCCTTGGAAACCCTATACAGGGTCGCTATGAGTCAATACTGACTTGATGGCACTTAACAACAAGAACAAAGCTTAGAAGGCATGAAGATATAAAAATAAAGGACAAAATGATAGGGTAAGCCCAGGAAGGAAGCCACAAGAATTCTGTTACATTGTGGGGGTTGCAATCAATGTCAAAAAAAAAAATATATGTATGAACTGTCAAATGAAAATAAAATTTTATCTGCAAACTTTCACCCAAATGACCATTCACAAACAAAAAAAGAGAAAGAAAAGAAAACTCTATCAAAAAAATTTCTACTGTGACACACATGGGGGTCAACACGAGTCACAATCAATTGCAGGACAATTGGTTTGATTCCTTTCACTCTAAGATATTCTTATTGTTACTACTGTTGCTCTTGTGTGTCATCAACTCAATTCCAACTCAAACAATCCTATAGAAAAGAGAAGAAGCTCCCATTGGATCTAAGGCTTTCCTTTCCAGAAGCATATCACCAGGTCTTTCTCTGCAAAGCAGCTAAGTTCAAACACCTGACCTTTCAGCCACCAGTCAAACACCACAGAACTCCTGAAGATATCCTTATAAACCATTATAAAATCCCGGACCAACCACTTTGACCAACGTCAACAAGAAAAAACATTCAAAATATACCAAATTTATCATTTCTGTTCATTTTTTTCTAGTAAATTAAAGGTTAAAGGAAAGTCAAAGTGAAAGATGCCTTTTTACTACTCCTTAGTAAAGAAGAGTCCTTTAAAAAGGTGTAGAATGCAAAAACCTTAAATAAAAGGTCTTTTACTACAAGGGTGAATCAAATATTGTCTGCACTTCGTTTATATTAAAATGACCATTCACATCCCTGGCTGATGACAACACTGAGCAGGCACGTGAAATGATTCTGTTGAACAGAGGAGAGACAGTGGATTGTGTGGCAAATCATTTGCAGATCACCCATGGTTTTGCCTATGAAATAATCCACGAAAGACTTGTGCTTCGAAAAGTATGTGCAAAATTGAGTACCAAAACTACTCACAGAAGAGCATAAACAGAAGCATTCGGACAATTGCAAACAGAAATGGACTCAAAGGAAGGTAAAAGTTTCTTTAAAAGAATCGTTACTGGTGACAAGTCAAGGATTCATCACTACGAGAGCCGGAGAGTAAATGGCAGAGTATGGCAGGGAAACATCCTAAACTGCCAGCAAAGAAAAAGTACAAAAGTCAACCATCAGCTGGAAAACTGATGCTTTCTGTTTTTTGGTACTCTCATGGGCCAGTATTGGAGCACTATCAGGAAAAGAGTTTAACAATCAACAGTGCTCCTTACAACTGAAGCCTAAACTTTGGATTAAAAGCAGAGCACTGCTATCCAAGGGCATTGTGATCTTGCATGACAATGCAAGTCAGCACACTTCTACCCACACCGTTGACACTCTGCAAAAACTTTGTTTTGAGGTGTTAAAGCGTCCTCCCTATAGTCCTGATCTTGTTCCATCAGATTTTCACCTGTTTGTTCTCCTGAAAGCAGCACTTTGAGGACTAAGAGTCACCTCTGATGAAATGAAAACAGTGGTGCATTCATGGCTTCCATATCAGCCTAAAACATTGTTTAAAAAGGGCATATGAACGCTAGCTGACAGATGGACAAAGTATACTGAAAAGCAAGGAGACTATGTCAAAAAATTATATATTTGTCTTTTCTAAAAGTTGATTCAAATAAATTCTACAGCCAGAGTGTGGATTATTTTTGACTCACCCTCGTACATTCAAGTTAGTGGCAGAGGCAAGGAAGTATAGGTGAAGCAATCAGGAAAGGGAAACAAATATCCTAAATAGTGGTAAGTACATTATTTTTTAAACCTTTTATATATATATACACATACATACATATAACTTATATTGGCTTTAACTAAACATGCAACTGGTATATTTCTCCAAATCAATTTTTTAACTGGTTATAACATGAGCAAAGGATAGCAATGGGCAAGACCTATCCGTTTATTCATCCACCTTACATTATTAAAGAATTTCTCATCTCTGAACACAGCACGCCACCTTGTGTTCAAAAGCTCTCAACTATTAGAAACAGGTCTGTGAACATGTGAAAATCTAAATTCCTTTATGCTATGGCATTAGGTTTAACAAAGTTAAATCTATTGATTGTGATGTTGAAGAATTTGGAAATCATGTATATTTCTTTTTAGTGATTCTCTTTTTAGTTCATTTCATTGCACTTTCACAGAATCACCTGCCTTTATTAACTTGGATTTTTTTTAAATGACTATGTGGGGCTGTGAGTTAATGTGCCAGGCTGCAAAGCCATTTGAACTGCAAGGTCAGCAGTTCAAGCTCACCAGCTGCTCATAGGAAACCCTATACAGGGTCACTATGGGTCGGAACCGACTCAGTGGCACTTAACAGCAGCATCCTCTAAATCATAGACATTTAAAATGCTAAAAATAACTTTCATAAAGAAACTTACCTTGGAATGTGTGATTGACAAAGTGTCAACCCACACACGCCAGCCACCCCACTCATATTTGACTGCATGGTACAGTAGGATTCTGAAAATGGCATATACCATTTCTGTTATCTTCTGTTCATCTGAGTTCCTGGGATTAAAATAGCAGAGGGAAAGCATCCACTCTTGCCATACAGAGCACTGCAGCAAGCTCCTGAAAATTATAAGAGTATACTGAAGTAATTGAATAACAACAAAAAACAAACAATTATTTGAAAGGATTCTAAAAAGCAAATACTTAAACACAAAAAAAATTATCTATATGCATTGAAATATGTGGTACTGGAAACTCTAACCTAACAGTATAGGACATGACTTATATAACCTTAATGAAATATGCAAATGGAAAATTCACAGGATTTTTAATGTAGTTTTTCTTAGACAAAATGGTTAACACAAAGGTAGACTTGAATACTGCAAATAAATGCTTTTTGATTCTGCTTACCTCCTGTTTTCTCTACTGTTATTAAAAAGTTTAATCATGTCAGAAAGAAAGGCTCTGCGAACCTCCATACTCTCTGGACACTGGGGAGAATTTCGAAGCAGGGTCGCAATTACTTTTAGTATCTCTGCAAGACAGTTTATAAATAAGTAAAAACCAAACCACAACAAAAATTCCTTGATAGAAGGTCACCAATACATTGCAATTTCTTTAGTTTCCCCAACATAAATGTCTTCTTTTCAGCATTAAAAAAAAATCATCCATAAGAAAACACTGAAAGTGTACTAATCGGCAAGCATGTATTGTAAAAGATTCTTTTATTCCGTAACGTGAATGACCAAAGTAAAATTAAAATAAAACATGTCAAATTATCAATTAATTAAATTTCTGACAGTTCACCATACTTGATCTAAAAGAACCCAATGCGATCAAAATCTCTAAACCAGAGAATAACCTCTCAGCTATTTCAATATATTTATTTTATGCACATAGCCCTTTTTCTTTATCACAGTGAATTTAAAAGCTGTTGAGATTTTCTTCTGCAATTTAAAAAGTAAAATTACAGGGAAAAACCTCAAAGGAAATTAAAAACATATTCAATACCCTAACAAAGTAAAACAAAACAGCTACTGTAATGATCTTAGTATAAAATTGTCTAAATTTCCAGTACTAAGCTTTTGGGGAAAAAAAACAAAAAACTCCTTTTAAATATGTACCTTCAATTTAAAATTTTACAGAGGAGAAACAAAAAAAGAAGCTATTAGTCTGAATTTAGACTTGAATAACAGATCAAATTTTAATTACATGAATATCAGGGAATTCTAAACCAGTTTTTTGCCAAGTGTTTTGCCTATTTTGAAGCAACTGTTTATTTTTTTATAAGAGCAAATTGGAAGACATTTTGTCATAAAAATCAATGATTCCATTTCTAAACTCTTCTAATGAAATAGTCAAAGTTTTTCCAGCTGAAGGATCACAAAGATGACCAACAGTATCATGTTAATGATAATGACAATTATTGTAACAATACCACTAACTTTCACGAAAGACCATTTTAAGAAAACACAAGTATGAGTTCATTTAATCCTTATATAGTAAGTATTTATTATCTCTATTTTAAAGATAAGGCACAAAGAAATTCATTAATTTACCCAAAATTTCAGAAGTATGTAACAAGTATTCCAACACAGACTGCCTATATCTTTAACGATATACAAAATAAAATCAGTTGCCATCAAGTCGATTAAAATTCACAGCAAGCTCACATGTTATAAAGTAGATCTGCTCCACAGGGTTTAATTACTTGTAATCTTTAAGAGGAATCTTGGTGTGACACTGTAGGATCAGCAATGTACTGCGAACCACAAGGTCAGCAGTTCAAACCCATCAGCTGATCCTATAACAGGTCACTAAATGTTGGAACCAACTAGATAGCACTTAACAACAACAATCTTTAAAGAAGCAGATCATCAGGTCTTTCTTCCACGGTGCCCCTGGGTGGGGTGAGACATTAGTAAACAAGCACAAACAACTTGCAACATCCAGGGACCTTTAGCCACCATATATACAAAGGGAGTTCAAAAAGTTTGTAGAAAAATGGAATTAAAAGATAATATTTGTTTCTATGAACTTTCTAAAGCTCCCTTGTATACTGCCTCTCTTTTCTGATTCCAAATAGTCTGTAGAATTTTTTTTTTTTAAATTCTTACTCATCCTCCTTATAATATATATATATATTATACACACACATATATACATACTGCCACCAAGGGTTTCTCTTTTCTCACTCTCAAAAATTCTATGATGTCTCTCTGAAGGCTGGGGAAAACTTAAACTACAGACTCGAGTAGTTTTAAAACTAGCATTGAAATGAGTACTACACACACAAACACAACTCACCACATAAAAAGTAATTAAATTCAAAACTCTAAAAACCAGTTATTTTAATGACATAATTTTTAAAAAGGCAAGTGGAAAGAAGTGTTCTTTGTACAACTGCTTAAGAGTTCTAAATATCAAAAGAAAAGATTATTCAATAAGAATACATTCCTAAACAATCAAGACCATAATTTTTCCACTCTAAAGCTTGTATTCCTATATTCACAGTAATTTAAGATGAAAACTAAGTCTATGACTCATGTAATTCAGTCTGACTTCACTAAGTAATGCATTCAGAGCTTTGCTGAAAATCTGAAAATATACTAAATCAAGATCTTATGCATATAATTCTTCAAAATCTTTATAAACATTTCCATATAACCTAAGGTCAATTGGACATTATATTCAACATAACATTAAAACCATTATATCATTGCTGTTAGTAATATATGCATCTACATGTTTCCAACAATATCAATTTTAAGTTTTCCATAGTGATTTTTTTTTTAAAGTAGTATTTTAAAAGTATATAAAATACATACGAGGATTCTGTATCTTTACTGAAGAATCTGGATCTGGGTGTTGTTTATGTATCACCTGAGTACAAATCTGTTCTATAAGAATCTATAGAAAACAGTAAATAAATCATATTAGTAGAACCACTAAATTAGCATCATTATTAATCAACTTCAAATGTAATACTAATCAAAATTTAGTATGCAGTCAGATGGCATCATGTCAAAAATCTTCTACATAATATACAACTACCAAATTCAAGACTGTAATTCACCTTTTACTTATAATATAGGAAATCAAACACAGTGCAAGATGTATTTAATGGGTGCTTCAGTATACATAAAAAAAAAAAAAAAGGGAATGGAAGCAAATGCTATTGAATGATGATGCATAGAGGGGATTGTAATCATTACAATGAAATGAAATATAATAGGATGAATTTAAAGCTGATGCTCTCTCATGTAAACTATCAGTCAATTCACAATAAAAACTTAAAAAAAAAAAGTATATATATATATTTAAACACAAATGACCACCTTGTTCAATAATTCATAGATTAAAAGATAAAAATACAGGAACATATGTTTAATATAGTAATTTCAAAATTTTAGATCACAAATTTAAATGATCTTACTTGTCAGCAATATCATACAGGTATTTTCATAATGAAATGCTCAAAGAAATTAATAAAATTAGATTCTAACTATTCCTACCTCAAACAAGACATTATATGTAGTCATTGTGATTAAATTTGTCTGAAGCATGAGTCTTTCAGCTAGCAATGAAAACAATCCATGACCAAGCATAACTTCAGCTTTTCTCCTACAATTATAGAAAAAGAAAGGGTTAAATGTAGAGTTTTTAACTCTGTGGTATTAATCATGAATGTTGACTAAAGATGCAAAAAGTCTTTCACATTATCAATAAATTTCAACACAAAAATTCTCCCCAATTTTCTTCCACCTATACAAGACTACAAAACTTTTAAATAAAGAAATACTAACCATGACATTAACACAGCTAATATTAAAAACAACAACAACACAGGGTTAGCCAAACCACAGTAAAACAAACAACTCGCACCAAAATCTTTAGAGCAATTACTTAACTCAACTAGTTGCCACTATTCTCAAGTATTAAGTTCTGTTTTAGTGCGGATAATCTAAAACACAGTAATTAGTTAAGCACAAATGCAATATATAGGAACACAAAAAATCTAAGAGAGCTTTAGAACACAAACATTATGAATCTAACCCATAAACATAAATTTAAAAATTTTAAATCACACATTTTAATTCTATTACCACCAGAGTGAGCAAGCTTACTCTGCAATGGGCTGGATGGTAAACAACTAGGTTTTGTGGACCATGTGCAACTCAACTCTGTCAGTGTATTACAAAAGTAGTGGTGGTGGTGGTGGTAGTGATGTGCCGTGGAGTCAGAACCGACTCATAGTGACCCTGTACAGGGTTTCCGAGGCTGTAAATCTTTACAGGAGCAGAACGTCTCATCTTTCTCCCGTGGAACAGCTGGTAGTTTCAAACTGCTGACCTTAAGGTTCGCATCCCGATTCGTAACCACTATGCTACCAAAGCTCCTTAGTCATACACAAATGACTGCGACAGAATCGGAATGAAATTTTGTTTATTAAAAAGGCAGCCAGCCAGACTCAACCCAAGCATCACAGTTTCCCAACAATTTTGTTGTACACCAAAAATTGTTTAGTTTTATACTAAACCAATTCTGCTATGACTAACAAAAGTATAGGGCATTAATGTATTCAGCTACGAAAAAATAAGGGGAGTTTCAGTTGTAGTTATACATATAGCACATCATATGGTATGGTAAACACTCTGGTTACATAGCAGTTTTACAGTAAAGGTATAGTAAATGATGAAGTAAAAGTTTACCTAAACTTATTCTCATAATGAACATAAAATAAATTATTTAGATAATTTTCATGTAAAATCAACTACATACTGCTGCTCACAGTAGGTAAATATGTAGGTAACTACACTATTACATTTATTCAGCATATTAGGAATAAAGTGGAAAAAAGGTTAGAGGAACTACAAAATACAAATGCTATTCAAAAGATTTCTAAAACAAACATGTATACAACAGTCCATTTAGAATTCATACATACTCACTTTGGTAACAGGTGTTTTAAAAAATAACCCAATGCCTTAAGAGCTTGTACTCTTATTCCTTCGCTTTTAGACGCCAGAAGCTTATAGATAACCCTGAATGAGTAAAAATAGAAACATTCTAAGGACATAATTTAAAAGCAAAGATTTCATTTACACATAAATTTATATACACATATTTCTTACATATTATAAACCTAATCTAAAGTATGATACAACAAATTTAAGACTCAACTCTGAAATAGGAAAACCCACCAAATGCACACAAACCACAGTTCTTTTTAATGAAGACCAATATATGAAATCAGAAATGTTAATGATTTGGCATTTGACAGCCTCCAAAACTCATGAGCCATTTCCTTGAGATACAAGAGGGCTTCAAAAAGTTGGTGGAAAATAATGGAATTTTCTACAGTCAAATGTATTCCTAATTATTTTATCTTTTGGGTGATTCTTGTAAATGGTAATGTTTTCCTGATTTTCTTTTCAAAGCTCTCTTTATTAACATAAAGAAATCTGGCTGATTTTTATATGTTGATCTTGTATGCTGTCACTTTGCTGAATCTTTCAATAAGTTGAAAACATTTTCTTACTGAGTCTTTGTGCTGTTTTATGTAAAAATAGGGCCCTATCATATACAGAGAGTTTTACTTCTTTTTTGCTAATTTTGATACCATTAATTTCCTTTCTTTGCCTTATAGCAAAGACTTTTAGCATAATATTGAATAGGAATGATGATAAAGGCCATCCTTGTCTACTTTCCATTCTCAAAGGGAATTTTTGAGTTTCTCTCCAGTAAGAGGAATGTTAGCCATGTATACCCTAATTATATTGAGGAATCTCCCTTCAATTCCTATTTTATCGCATGTTTTTTTCAATAATGTTTGATGAATTTTATCAAATGCCTTTTCTCCATCAATCAATATGATCATGTGGTTATTTCCCTTTGCTTTATTTATATGTATACTACTGATCCTGGTGTGGCACTGCAGAATAAGCACTGGACTGCTAACAGCAAGGTTGGCATTTAAACCCATCTGTGGCTCGTTAGGAACTCTGGTAGCATATCGATTATGAGTCGTACTGCTAAACTCAAGGTCAGCAGTTCGAAACTACCAGACGTTCCATGAGAGACAGATGAGGCTTTCTGTTCCCTTAAAGATTTACAGCCTCAGAAACCCTATACGAGTTCATCTGAGTCAGAACCATGGCACACAACCACCAATCACCAGTGACTCCTTGGAAGATTATACAGGGTTGTTTATGTAGTAGAACTGACTCCACTTTAACAACAAAAGTAAAATTTCTACTCCAGTCAGTATCCATTTGGAATTCTGAATTAAAGGCACTCATGTTTGTAGGGAACGTGGTGATTGTGTATTCAAACTCAGAAGCTTTTTCCCTACAAAGAAGAACTGTATGAAACTAACATTTCTAAGTTAAAGATAATGCTCTGGTCTGCAATTTGCCTGATGGTGTTGTTTAAGTGCCGTCGAGTCAATTTCAACCCAGAGCAACCCTCTACAGGATTGCCCAGGAGTGGCTGGTGAGCTTGAACCTCTGACATTGCTGTCCAAAGTAACTCTGCATTTCAACGCACTAACCCACAGCGCCACACCAAGAGTCCTGTATATAGATCATGAATACTCTGAATCAAACCAGGATTTTATAATCAACCATTACTGACTTATTTAGGCAGAAAGAAATGAAGGTACAGTATGTAAGCCTCAGGGTTTCATTTATCCAACACACAAATCTCTTGGGGGGAGGAGTTGGGATATTCTGATACATTTTTTTAAAATCCCTTCATATACATGCATCATTGTTTAAGTTCTCCAGAGAAACCAGTAGAAGACACAAAACAAGGAAATGTAAAGCATCTCTATCAAAGGAAGTCCTGGTGTGGTGCTGTACTGATCACAGCATCAGTTTGAACATTAAGGCTGATGATTCATATTCACCTATACAGTACAGGGTAGCTATGAGTTAGAACCAATTTGATGACACTTCAAAGAAAACAACATAAAAAAGTCTAATATATTTATCACTAGCACCAAAAATTCAATGAGAAAAACATAAGTGGAAATTTTTTTTTAAGTAAGGAGCAAAAAGTACTCAAATTTGGTGATTACAAAGAAAGCCATTGAAATCAATACAGCCTATTGAAACTGTGAAGAAAAAGCTAAGGAAAAGACCTTAAAAGCAAGTACAGAAGGAAAGCACATTATACTTAGCAAAGAAATACTCAAATGACCATAAATTTCTTGTTAAAAATTTTTGAGTCCAAAAGAGAACCAAACAACATTTCAAAATATTGACAGGATTCTACATACAAAAAAAATATTCCTAGGAAATTAAGCAGGAATAAAGACATTCTGAGAAGAAAACTAAAAAAAGTATTTATAACAAAACAGCTCAATGAGAAATGCTAAAACGCTTCAAGATGAAAAAAATGATGTCACATGAAAATATGAATCGTCAGGATAAAAGGAAGAGCAAAATAAATTGTAAATGTCTAGAAAAATGTAAGACTTTGTCTTCTCTAAATGTCCTTTAAAAATACGTAACAAATAAAAATACAGCAAATGGAGGAAAATACTACAGTGGAAGAGGTTACTGGAATCAATATAATTATATTGGTTCATTATTTAATTTGAATGGATAAATTAAGTACACTGTGAAAGTGAAGACATTATAATCTCTAGGATAATCTCTAAAATTATTATACAAGAACAGTGATAAGGCCTAAAGATACAATAAAACAGAACATTTTAAAATATTCAAACACAGGAGTAAAAAAAGGTTTAAAAAAATTCACATTAATTATTGTATTAAAATGTAAATGGTCTAAACACAATGAAAACAGTTTGCCAAAACATGTAAAATAATAAAAGCTCCAACTATGCTGCGTCAACAAAAAACTCGATTAAATACAAAGACATAAGTAAGTTAAAAGCACAAAGATGGAAAAATATATACCAGGCAAACACAAATCAAAAGAAAGCTAGAGTAGCTATATAAATATGAAAATAAGTACATTTCAAATCCAGGTATATTTTCAGAGATACAAAGTAAATTACATATTTTTTAAAAATTCACTTTACCAAGAAGAAATAATAATCCTAAGTATATACATGATCTAATAATACAGTCTCAATTTAAAAAAAGCAAAAGCTAAAAGAAATATAAACCAAAGTTATGGTCAAGAGATTTCAATAATTCTCTCCCAATAAATAATGAAACAAGTACACAAAAGCATCAGTACATGTTTTAGTCTACTTGATTCAATATTTATTGAGAAAGAATTAAATCTCTTGAGTATAACTTTGTTTTTTGTTTCTTCTTTCTGTTACTTCTATTAGGTTTCACTTTGTGTTTAAAAATCAAGTAGATAAAAGCATCACTAAGGAGTCCTGGTGTGGTGTCATAGGATAAGCACTCGACCTTAAGGTCAGTTTGAACTGCAAGGTCCATGATTCAATCTCATCAGCTACCCTTCAGAAACCCTATGCAGGGTTGGTATGAGTTGCAACCAACTCAACGGTACACAGCAACAACAGCAACATTAACCAACTCCTGGTACATGCTGTAGAATCAGCTCTGTAAACTGTAAACCACAAGGCTGGCAGTTAAACCCACTAGGTACTCCTTGGACCCCTATACAGGGTCACTATGAGTCAGAAATGACAGCACCTAACAACAACAACAACAACAACAACAATTAACCAACTATATACAAAGGCATTCAATTGTGTGGACATTAACAAACTATGCACAACACAGCGAAGAATAGGTATTCAAAAACATTTCACTGTGCTCATGAAGAACCTGTGCACAGACTACAAAAGGAAGTTGTTAAAACAGAACAAAGGAATACTGGATTGTTTGAAATAAGGAAAGGATTGTGCCAGAGTTGTATGCTTTCATCACAATTATTCTATCTGTGTATAGAGCAAATAATCAGAGAAACTGGATTATGTGAAGGAGATGGCAGCATCAGAATTGTAGAAGATTTATCAACAACATGTGATACACACATGATGTAATCTTGCTTACTGAAGGTTACTGAAAACAAAGAGGACTTAAAATACTTACAGACGAAGATCAAAGACCACAACCTTTGCTATGGATTACATCTCAATGTTAATAAAACAAAAACCCTCACAACTGGACCAGTAAATAATATGATAAATGGAGAAAACATTAAAGTTGTCAAATCATTTTGTTTTGATCTACAATCAACATACATGAAAACAGCAGTCAAGAAATCAAATGACATACTTCATGAGGCAAATCTGCCACACATGACCTCTTTAAAGGATTAGACATAAAAGAAGTCACTTTGAGGACTAAGGTGAGCCTGACCCAAACTATGGTATTTCAATACCTTACATGCATGAGAAAGTTGGACAATGGATAAGGCAGATGTAGAAGAATCAATGTATCTGAATTACGGTGTAGGTAAAGAATACTGAAAATACCACAGAGTCCTGGTGTGGTACAATAGGATAAGCACTGGACTGCTAACCCACCAGCTTCTACTTGGAAACCTTATACAAGGTCACTGAAGAGTCAAAACCAACTTAATGACATTTACGAACAACAAATGAAATGTCAGAAGAACAAACAAATCTGTAATGGAGTAAGTACAGCCAGACTGCTCCTTAGAAGCAAGGATGGCAAGACTGTGTCTCTCATTCTTTGGACATGTTGTCAGGAGGTATCAGTCACTGGAGAAGATTATCATGCTTGAAATAGTAGTGAGTCAGAGAAAAAGAAGAAGACCCCCAACAAAATGGACTGACACAGTAGCAGAAACAATGGGCAATGGGGTCAAACATAACAATTTTGAGGATGGCACAAAACCAGGTAGTGTTTCAGTCTGTTGTGTACAGGGTTACTATGAGTCAGAAACATCTCAACAGAATCTAAAAATGCAACAACAACACCAACCAACTTAATCTAACTGACATTAATAGAACATTCCACTCAACAATATGGAATACACTTAATATTCCAGTGCAAGTGAAGCAATGATCCAGAAAGGTCATACTCTGAACCAGGAAACAAGTCTTAGTACAAGTATTCAATTCAATCAGCTACAGCAACAGAAGACACATCTTTAAAGAAAGATCAGTGGGAAAAATCCAAAACAAAAATGGCAGTATGATTGGCTACTACCAGAACAATCAAGTTGTTCATAGGGAAGTCATCAAGGCAGCCATCAAGGCAAACAATCAAGTCCCTTCAGGACAAGACTGAAACTCAAAGGGAACACATGAGCAAGCATGTAACCTTGCTGGCGACCATGTTGGTTTACTGGTCAGTGGAAGAGGGGGAAAAGCAGCAATGAAGAAATGGGCTGAGTTTAACCACAGTCCATAGAATCCCATTGCCCTGGAGATTAAAGAAAGAAGAGGAAGAGCTGGTTGGTCCGAAGTGTGGTGAGACCTGGGGACTCCTGAGCCCATGGACAAGGACATAGCCACAGAGGAATAGAGCTGAGAGTGAAGCATCCAGCTGAAATGAAGTGAGGGGAGATGCACAAGAACAACCAAACTTCCAGATAGTGCCCATTTGACCTAGCCTCAATGGCTTGATAATCAGAACTCAACTAGAGCAAGATTAAAAAAAACAAAAAAAATTTTTATAAGAAAATGAGTGTAAATTGCTACAATTTGATGAACTAGAGCTATACTTATAGATGCTGTAGCTGAAAATACCAACTGAGAGAGAAGGAGTCTTCACATTAAGTATCAATCCTATCCCCTCTAAATACAGGGTAGATAGAAACAGGCAACTTAGACACTGGCTACCTAAAATGTTGTTGTTTCTGTTAAGTACCATGGAGTAGGTTCCAACTCATAGTGACCCTGCACAGGGTTTCTGAGGCTGTAAATCTTTATGGGAGCAGAAAGCTTCATCTTTCTCCCGCGGAGTGGCTGGTAGTCTCAAACTGCCAACCTTGATGTGAGCAGCCCAATTCATAACCACTAAGCTACCAGGAAAATGAGAGGTGATAAAGGCATGAAGTGACTGGTTTACAAGTTTTCAAGAAGGAGTTTAGTTTAAGAGTGTTCAGGAGAAGTAGAGTTCCCACTGAATAGTTTTCATCTTGTCTACATGGGTCTGCTAAAAACAGATGGGGATAAGATTCGTATGATTCAATAATGAGTAATTGTTATCATTGTTGCAGACCGTGTGTAGACTATACAGGCCGCAGGCTCTGAGGAACAAATGAGGCCACTGGCAGTCACGGCAAATTGTTTTTAATCTTAGTATTCGGTTATGTTTATAATTAAATGCAGATATGAGCCCTCATTATCCACAGAGAAATATTAGAACCTCCTAAAGCCGAGACTAAAGGTTTCAAAGGTCAAGCCTTTCTCCAAAGGATTAACTAAAAATAGCTACTTCGCAGTTCTTTGTTCTACAGACAAAAAAGCCATCTTCCATGAATCTCTCCCAAGTGCAAGTTATTCAGCCAGGTTCCTGAAAACCTGGCTCAGGAAGCAGAAACAGCGGGACTCCGCCCAAGCCTTTTGTCCTTACCTCTCACCTTCCCCCAACTGAGCTCATGGGCTATAGATACATTAATTGAGCCTGAGAAACCAAGTTGCAGGCCTGGGATTCGAATCAGCAACGTATGATGTGAAGTTACCTGAATGTCTGGAAAATTACTGATGTTAGTTGTACCTTGTCTTAGTCCCTCCCAGCTTGGTGTGAAGCTCCTCCCCTAAGTAAAACAGAGGCCCAGGCCTGCCCAGGCGTGCATTACAAGTTGGAGGGCATGCAGTAAAGATTGCAGGGCAGTGAGTTGCTGCCTGCAGAGGCCACGATGCCTGTACTCCCAAGTCTGCCCACCAGTAATGTATCCACCCTGGCTTTGGGGCGTCTCTTTGTCTCCTTCCTTCTGTGTATTCTTGCGCTATCCCTATCGCCGCTGAATATCCCCGCCTCGTGAACCAAACACTTGTGAACCAAGTTCCTATGTCAAGGACAGTCCCCGACATATCATGACCAATTGCAACTGTCACAACTGTAAAGGTAGAAGTTTTTGTAACAAAAATGGGGGAGTAGTTAATCGTATAGTCTAAAAACAGAGGACTCTAGGACCATCAAGGGAGAAGAGCACAAGCAGAGTGTAGGACCATATCCAGAGAATCAGGGACACCAAAGATGGAGGCAGAGATGAAGACATGGAGAGAGGGAGCAGCTGAGGAGTCTGGATTTATGGAAAGAGAGGGACTGGGTGTTGGCAGCCAGGAGGCAGGCTTGCAGAATTGGTTGTTTAAATTATTATACATTCCTGAGTGTTTCTATATACATTGCCCCCTACCAGAGAGAATGGAAACAAATACTGCAAAATGATGATGCACAGAGGAGAATGTAATCGCTGCAATGAAAGATGGTGTAAAGCTGATGTTCTCCCATCACTGAGTAAACTATCACTTAGTTCACAATTTAAAAAAGAAAAAAAAAGGAGGGGGGGTGGCTACCAAATCTTACATATATCATTGCAAAAAGAAACCTCATGGGGCTGTGTTGGCTCTAGAAGGAAGGTATGGATTTACCCTGCCTCTTAGGAACCAAGCAGCAATTTACTGGTGTTGTTAGCTATTTCTGGTGAGAAGATTAGACAAAGCCTGTAATCTCAGAAACAACTGGAAAGGGATAGTTGATTAAAACACCTGGGGAGATGGAAAGACCCAGTGAATGGCCTGCTTATACAAATCCGGCAGTATTGTCTGAAGGTATTGCCTTAATAAGGAATGGACCCTTGAAATCTGGGAGCGCATTTGTGTGTGGAGTCCCTGGTAGGTATAAATGATTAATGTGCTCAGCTGCTAATGTAGTTCAACCCAGAGGAACTTTGAAAGAAAGGCTTGTCTGATGATTAGTTCTGAAAAATCAGCCACTGAAAAGCCTAAGGAGCACAGTTGTACTTTGGCACCCACGGGGTCACCATGAGTTGGAAATGACTCACTTGCACCTAGTTTTCTTAGTTCACTTACAATAAAACTTTACTTTGCCCTTTAAAAACAAAATAACCAATGGTATTAAATGAAGAAGTTCAAATTGCACAAAAGGCACTGGTGAAACACACTGTTCAAGGAATTAA
>NW_006408673.1:6331546-6357332 GCF_000296735.1 Chrysochloris asiatica
AAAAAACATTGCTACTACTGTAGGACCTAAATATAAATTCTGTTTAAGAATTCATGCCTTACAATTACTTTACAGTAGCATTCACCACACAACAATGAATGATTTATGTACCATTTTCCATCAATTAAACAATAATACAGTGTGTGGCTAACTGGCTCCATGAACAACTGTCTCCTTTTCCCCACGACAAGAAGAACTGCATGTCCAGCTACTATTACTAAATTATTTTTTTTAATCAACGATTCTATAGAAGAATCATGGTCAAAGAGAGAAAATGCAAAACAAAATTCCAAATTATCATAGAATACAGATCCAATATAAGATGGATGAAACCCTAAAATTATTGCTATGAGCTCACCTTTAAATCTTAAACCTTAAATCAAAAATAATCCCCTGAAGTCTTCTTAAAACCAAATAATAGTTTAATTAACTAGTAAACAATGTTTTTCTACCTTGAACATTTTGCTCTTTCAAGATCTATCTATAAGGGACCAACTTGACAACAGCAACTCAAAAGGTAAGACAACAAACTTAAAGGGCAGTGAATTTCTGTTAATTGAAAAGAAACAGCTTGGAAAAGGAGGGTGACAATAGTTCTATAGCTGGAAGAATGTAAAGTGTGTCACCAAGTAGCACATGTACAAATTATTGAACTGGTATACATTTGGCTGTGAAAATTTCAACAACAATCAAAATATATTATAATTTAAAAATACTAATACTATTTATTATTATAAATTCATTCAAAATAGAAAATACATTAAATGAGTCTTAAATTCTAGCACATCAATTGATATTTTTCTTATGTAAGAATCTACCCATATTTTCAAGTTCATCTTACTAAAATTTGATGTATTAAACTCTTACCGCAACCCATTCCTTTGGTCAAAAGCAGGAATCATAGAATTTGGATGTTCAGACATCAATGCGACAAGCAGTTGTAGGACATCCATTAGATTGTCATCCTGAAATTATTTTAGAAATTCAAAAACAGAATATATATATATATATATATATTGTATTTCAATATATAATAGTTTTCAAAAAAAAGAATTTTAACTTAAAACAAATAAATATATATACTATACTTAATTTTAACAAACTGAATTCAGTTTACAAACATATATTTATGCATATAATAATTCAATCCAAATTACTCATCTCTGGATGAGCAAAACTCTGAACACAATGGCTCCAACAGTGGCCTAAAATACATCAAAACCTGAGAGGACAGCAAAACACCATGTACGGTTTCATTCTGTTATACGTGATTGCTATGAGATGGAACCAACTTGACAGCAACTAACAACAACAAAAACAGCATAATA
The DNA here is from genome assembly GCF_000296735.1 of Chrysochloris asiatica. Lineage (NCBI taxonomy): Eukaryota > Metazoa > Chordata > Mammalia > Afrosoricida > Chrysochloridae > Chrysochloris > Chrysochloris asiatica. Next base: position 6,332,875 of record NW_006408673.1, read on the forward strand.
CAAAATATATTCTTCTCCAACACCATAAGCCAAATGCATAATTCACCTACAGTTCTCTTTTTCCAATGTCCAACTTTAACATACTAATTAGGTAACTGAAAATATTATGGCTTGTGTCAGATGCACCTTAGTCCTCAAACTGAATCTTTGCTCTTGAGCACTTTAAAGAGCTCTTCTGCAGCAAGTTTGCCTAATTTCTTGACTTTAGCTACTTTTGACAATTTCAATCTTTTCTCCATTTATCATGATACTTTGTATTGGTTTAGTTGTAAAGTGTTTGTTTCTTTTCATTCAGCTGTAATCCATACTAAAGGCTATGATTTTTGATCTTCATTAGTATATTAACACCTCTTCGCTTTCAAGTGAGCAAGGCTGTATTATCTGCCTATCTCAGGTTGTTAATGAGTCTTCTCATTAGATGACATGCTTATCTTCATATAATTAAGTTTCTATGATTATTTGCTCAGCATACATACTAAGTATGGTATAAGAATACAACCGTGGTATGCAACATTTCTGATTTTAAACCATTCAGTATCCCCTTATTCTGTGTGAACTGTTTCTTAGTCGATAGGCAGGCTCCTTATGAGCACAATTAAATAATCTGGAAGATACATTATTCGCAATGTGATCCACAGCTTGCCATGATCCACACAGATGGCTGTCTCTGAATATAATCAATTAAGGATAAGTAATCATCTTTCTGGTATTCTCCACTTTTAGTCGACGTCCATCTGAGGTCAGAAATTAGATCCTTTGTTCCAAGTCCTCTTCTGAAAAAGGCTTGAATTTCTGGCAGTTCCTGTTGATATACTGTAGCAGCCATTTTTAAATTTTCAACAGCAAAATTTTACTTGCATATTATATTAATGATATTGTTTGAAGATTTCCTATTCAGTTGGATCACCTCTCCTTGAAATGGACACAAACATGGATCTCTTCCAATCAGCTTGCTGAGTAGCTTTCTTTCAATTTTTTTGATATAAGCACCACAGTGCTGCATCAGTTTGTTGAAATATTTCTGCTTCTAGTCCATCAATTCCTGGAGCGTTGTTTTTTGTCAATGCCTCCAGTGCAGCTTAGACTTCTTCCTTCAATACCATCAGTTCTTGATCACATGCTACCTCTTCAATTCTTTGAACATTTATTTTTGGTTCTGTGACTCTGTGTATTCTTTCCATCTTCTTTTGATGTTTTCTGTAGCACTCAATATTTTACCCATAGAAAACCTTCAGCATTACAACTCGAGACTTGGTTTTGTTTTTGTTTTTGTTTTTTCAGTTCTTTTACAACGAAAATTTCTGTTCTTCCTTTTGGTTTTCTAACACCAGGTCTTTGCACAGTTCACTATAATACTTGACTTTGTCTTCTCAAAAAGGCATTCAAAATTTTCTATTCAGCTCTTCACTGTCCTAATTTTTTGCACTAGCTAAGGAGCTCTGGTAACGCAGTGGTTACGAACCGGACTGCAAACCACAAGGTCAGCAGTTCAAAACTACCAGCTGTTCCACAGGAGAAAGATGAGGCTTTCTGCTCCGTAAAGATTTACAGCCTCGGAAACCCTGTACAGGGTCGCTATGAGACGGAACTGACTCCACAGCACATAGCCACCACCACCAAATCTCGACACAGGAAAGTAACTTACAAAGTCTTGTCTGAAATCCACTTTGTTCTCTTCTTTCTTGCCTGTCTTTTAAATGACCTCTTGTTTTCTCTCAGTATGATGTTGCTGATGTCATCCCACAGCGCTTTCAGTCTGTAATCATTAGTGTCTAATTCATCAAATCTATTGTTTACATTTTTATTATGAATTGAGTGATCCTTTACATGAGAGACCATCAGCTTTACACTCATCCTATCGTATTTAGTTTCATTGCAATAATTACAATCTCTTCCATGCATCATCATTCAACAGTATTTGTTTCTATTCCCTGTTTGTTTGGGGGGAGAGGGGGTACACAACACTCAGGAATATACAATCATTCAAATGCCCAAAGGGCATACCCTGCAAGCCCACCACTTGGCTACCAGCACACAGCCACTCTCCTTCTGAGTCTAGAATCCCCATCCACTCCCTCCCTCCACATCTTCATCTTTGCCTCCATCTCTGGCATCACTGCTTCACTGGATAGGATCCCACACTCCGCTCTTCTCCCTTGATGGCCCCAGGGTCCTCCACTCCTGGACTGAGAGATCAACCACTCCCCTCTTGTTACAAAATGCTTACCTTTATATTTGCAACAATCACAATCAGTCCTGATAACAATGATTCACTACTGAACCACAAGAGTCTTATCCCATCTCCTTTCACCAGCCCCATCTAGACAGGGTGAAAACCACTCAGTAGAGAGCCAACTTTCCCCTTCACCCTCTGGAACTAACTTACCTCTTGAAAACTTATAAGCCAGTTACTTTGTGCCTTTATAGCCTCCCATTTGAGGTAGCCAATGTCTAAGTTGCCCATCCCTGTCAGCCCTTTGTACAGATGGTGTGGGAATAATCCTTGCTGCGAAGATTCCTTTCCTCTTTTAAGCTACTATATCTACATGTATAGGTCAAGTTAATCAAACTGTAGTGTATTACACTTTTCTTCCTCTTCTTTATTCTTCTAGTTGAGTTCTGATCATCCAGCATTGAAGCTAGGTCAAATGGGTACTATCTGCAAGTATGGGCGTCATTATGCACCTCCTCTCACTCTGTATAAGCTGGATGCTTCACTCTCCGCTCTAGCCCTCTGTGGTTAACTCCCTGTCCATGGGCTCAGGAATCCCCAGGTCTCACCACACTGCTGGCCAACCAGGTCTCACTACAGGTTGATGGGGATCTATTAAACATGGTCAGACTCAGTCCACATCTTCATTGTTGCTTCTTCCCCACTTCCCCTCATCAGTAGACCAATGTGGTTACCAGCAAGATTACGTGCCTGATCATATATTCCCTTTGCATTTCAGTCTTGGAAGGGGATTTGTCCTGAAGGGACTTGATTGCTTGTCTTGATGGCTCACCTGCTAACAATTCGTTTTTGTAGTAGCAATCAGACTGCCATTTTTGTTTTTTTATTTTTCCTGCTGGTTTCTTTTCTTTTTAAAGCTTTTATGTGAATGATGGAGTCCTGGTGTAGCACTGTGGGCTACTGCTCTGGGCTGCAAAGTCATTTGAACCACAAGTTTGGTGGTTCAAGCTCACCAGCCGCTCCTTGGAAACCCTACACAGGAGTCGCTGTTGGGTCGGCAATGACTCAACAGCACTTAAAAACAACAATTGTGAACTGAGTGGTAGTTTATATGGGAGAACATTGGTTTTGCACTCAAAACCAACAGGATATTTTGTTTCACTGCAATGATTACAATCCCCTCCATGCATCATCATTCAACAGCATTTGCTTCTCTTCCCTCTGTTTTGCTTTGTTTTTTGGATGTACACAAAAGCACTCAGGAATATATAATCATTTAAACAAAGGGCACATTCTGCAAGTCAGTCTCCTGCCCATCAGCACATTATTCTGATGAGTCTAAGAGTCCTCAGTTCCTCTATCTCTCCCCATGCCTTCACCCTGCCTCCATCTCTGGTGTCGCTGCTTCTCTGGTAAGGGTACCATATAAAGTTCTGCTCATGCTCTACATTCTTGCTGGTCCTAGGGTCCTCTGTTCCTGGAATGTAAGATTAATACTCCCCCCTTTTTGTTACACAACTTCTACCTTTATAATTGAGACAATTGCAAATTATTCATGATAACAATTACTATTGAATCAAAAGAGACCTATCCCCATCTCCTTAGACCAGACCCATCCAGACAAGATGAAAATTATTTGGTGGGGATTTTACCTTCCCCTGCACACTCTAAAACTAAACTCCCTCTTGAAAAGTTGTAAGCCAGCTACTTCGTGCCTTTATAGCCCCCCATTTTAGGTAGCCAATGTCTAATTTGCCCATCCCTATCAACTTTGTATACAAAGAGGACAGGATTGATCCTTGATGTGAAGACTTCTTCCCTCTCAGTTGGTATTTTGAGCTACTACATCCATAAGTATAAGTCAAGCTCATTAAACTGTAGCAATTTAAACGTGCTTCCTTTATCAAATTTCTTTATCTTCCTCTACTCGAGCTCTGATCATCAGGCCTTCAAAACTAAGTCAAAGGGTACTATCTGCAAGTTTGGGCATTCTTGTGCATCTCCTCCCACTTCATATAAGCTGGACGCTTCACTCTCAGCTCTAGCCCTCCATAGTTACGGCAGTGTCCATGGGCTCAGGAGTTCCCAAGTCTCCCCAAACTTTGAACCAACCAGTCCTCCTCTCTCTTATCTTAAGGTCGACAGGAGTCTATGAAAGTGGCAACCTCAGTCCATTAACTTCATTACTGCCTTTCCCCGACTTCCACTCACATTCAGATCAATGAGGTCACCAGCAAACTTACATGTCTGCACATGTGTTCCCTTTGAGTTCCAGTCTTGGAGTGTAGTTTGTCCCTTATGTTTATAAAAGGTATTTGCAATGAAAAAGTCACTAGTGTTACAAAATTCTATCATACATTCTCTATGATCATTTCTACCAAGGCCAGGTCAACGAGATTCAATGGAATGTGGTTGAATTCAGCCCATTTCATCATTGCTGCCTTCCCCCCTCTTTCACTCACCTGTAGACCAATGTGGTCATCAGCAAGCTTACATGCCTGCTCATGTGTTCCCTTTGAGTTTCAGTCATGGAGTGTAGTTTGTACTTAAGGGACTTGATTGCTTGCCTTGTTGGCTCCCCCAATCAAAGTTATTCTTAAGATGTTCTCTAAATTCAGGTGAGATACATTCAAGGTTATATATTTGGCTCTCACTAAAGCTGCATATAAGTAACTGATGATGTTCCTTTTCCACAGTCGGTCCCTTGCCTTATTTTTTGTTGTTATATTTACAATGAAGAAGTCACGAGGGTTGCAAAATTCTATCATGCAATCTCTACTATCATTTCTACCAAGGCCATATTTCTAACTACTTTTCCTTTCCCCTTGTTTTCAACCTTCACATTTCAATCACTAGTAATTATCAATACATCTTGACTGCAAGTTTGATCAATTTCAGACAGAAGTTGGCAGAATTCTTCAATTTGATCATCATTGCTTTTAGTGGTTAGTGCATAAATTTTAGTAGTAGTAGTAGGAACTGGTTTTCCTTAATCATATGGATGTTATCCTATCACAGACAACATTATACTTCTAGATAGATTTTGAAATGTTCTTTTTGATGATGAATGCTACACCATACCTCTTTAATTTGTTGTTCTCAGCATAGTAAACCATATGATTGTCAGACCCAAAATGGCCAATGACAGTCCCTTTTAGATGACTAATACCTAGGATATATCTTTCTTTGTTCCATTTCATTGCTGACAACTACTAATTTTCCTACATTCCTACTTTGTACATTCCATGATATGATTACTAAGGGATGCTTACAGATGTTTGTCCTTGTTTTGAGTTGTGTCCCATCAGCAGAAAAAGGTTTTGAAAGCTTTACTCCATTCACATCATTGCAGTCAATTCTTCTTTGAGGGAGCAGCTCTTCCCCAGTCGCATTTGAGTGAGTGTCTTCCAACCTGACAGTTTAACATTATGGCACAATACCTGACAATGTTCATGTGCTATTCACGTTTTAATCCTCCAGCATTATATCTGACAATGTTTCACTGTTCTTCATAAGGTTTTTAATGACTAACCATCCAGAAGCAGTCCATCTCTCCTATGTCATAATCTGTCTTAGACTAGAAGCTCTGTTGAAACCAGTCTACCCTGGGTGACCCTCCTGGTATTTAAAATATTAGTGGCATAGCATCTTGAATCACAGTAACACACAAGCCACCACACCATAGTATGACTGACTAATAAGACGAATGGTGGGGACTCTTTGACTATGATAAACCAAAACCAAAAACCTAACCCACAACCATCAAGTCAATTCCAACTCATAGAGACCATTAAGCCTCCTCTTTCTCCCTTGGAGGGACAGGTCATTCAAACTGCTGTCCTTGCGGTTAGCAGCCCAATGTGTAACCCATTATGCCACCAGGACTCCTTACTAAGATATAGATTATTTACATAGTAAATTCTTAATAAAATAAACAAAATTCTACACTATACTACAGGAGTTCATTGAGATGAAACAACTTGTATGGTTTACTTAAGGTAGAGCTGATGATTTTGCCTGTAAACCGTCACACAATTCACAAAAAAATTTTTTTTCAAAATTAATATGATGGAATTTTTCCCTTGTACTTAGTCAAGATTTCGTAATATACACTCTACTAAATAGTAGTTTTTTGAAGAATATTTATGAATGCATCAAGAATTGGAGAAAAGCAAACCTGATGCTTTTTGTTACCATTAGACTTCGTAAACGAAACAATTTGATGACACACAACACATACAACTCTTTAAGAAAATCTACACAGTCTTTGTGGAATATATGAGTACATGGAAAACATTAAGTCAAATATGGGGCAACACTGACCCAGGATATCAAGAGAGAGCTATCTCTGTTGCCCTGCCTCTTTTTTGTCTTTCACAGTGTTCATATTCTGCTATGAAAGCTATTTGAATATGTAATTATTAATAAACTAAGTACATGAACTAGAGCTAGGAGACTGAGCCTTTGGGGGAGTAGTATTTTGGAGGGCACGCAAAACCCCTGAAAGAGCAGAATCACAGGGAAGAAACGGATAATTGTGAAATCCAGCTCATTTCTTGTAACATATTTTGGCCATGTAGGGTTAATAAGAAAACAAAAAGATAATAATAGGTTCTCAGAAAATTCAATTCATAAATCATCAAATACTATATTATGACAGAAAAATCAAAAATAAATACCAAATACTTTATTCAAATGCGGAAAATGATACAATCAAGAAATGTATCCATTCTTTTCTACCCCAAGTAAGAAAAATCAACATGAAGATCACCTCTCATTTCAGTGATGAAAGAAGGTACTATTACATAGTACAATAGATATTTACGAATTCTTAAGAAATTATAAGAATGTAAATTATCATTAATATGTTATATTTTACATGAAATTCCACTAATTTCTAAACATTTATAATGTATTTAATCAGACTACAAAGTCAAACTGAATTTGACATGTTAATACCTTTTCTTGAACACACACGCATTCATTTCAACAGACTTTCTGTCAGTCTTTCAATTGCATAATTTTATATGCTATTAAGAATGAGTTATTAAAATTGATAGTATTTTGACATGAAAACCAGTGGGAAGATTTTGTTATGAATTTTTAAGACCAATCATTTTTATTATTTTTTATCCCTTTAATAACATAGCCCTTGGAAATCTACTTTGTTTTGCTTGGTGGTGGTGATGCTAAGTGCCATCAAGTCAGTTCCGACTCTGCAAGACAGTATAGGGTTTCTGAGGAGTAGCTGGTGGCTTGAGCCACCACCTTGTAGCTAACAATCTGGTGCTTATTCTATAGCACCACACCAGGACTCCATGTTTGGTATACAATACTATTGAGTGACATTTATTTAACACATTCAAAAATCTTTCATGATTATGCTCAATGCAGAGCCATCTGGTGGTAATAAAGGATATTATTTCAAAGACAGTTGCTACGATTTAGTAGTAGACAAATTTATGATGATTACAGACACATCACTAACGAAGATTAATTTTTTTAACTTTAAAACAAAGTTTAAAAGTGTATCTTCAAAGAATAAAAACCCAAAATATTAAATTCAAATGTTACCTCATGCATAGTGAGTAAATAATTAAGAATGGCTTGTAGTTCATCTTCCTTTACTCCAGAATCCTTTAAAAACATAATACACATATTATATGTTTACACATAAAAAACTATTTTGTAAAAACTGAAACTGTACATATAGATTTATCAAGTTGATCAGCTGCTATAAATATGAAGAGATAATGAAACATATAGAATCTAAATTTTAAATGTGGGGACCCAATGGCGTGCATTATATAAGACAGTGTAGTAGCGAGATGGATTGGCAAAGTGGCAGCATCAATGGGCTCAAGCGTGGCAGCAATAGTGAGGTTGGCCCAGGATCGAGCAGTGTTTCGTTCTACTGTGCATAAGGTCACTAAGAGTCAGTACCGACTCGATGGCACCTAACAACAACAAAGTAGTCAAAAGAGGTAAGACATCAGTACCATGTTTTAACATAAATGGAGTCCTGGTGTGGTACTGTGGGTTAATGTGCCAGAATGCAAAGCCATTTGAACTTGCAAGGTTGGCAGTTCAAGCTCACCAGCTGCTCCTAGGAAACCTTATACAGGGTTGCTGTGTGTCAGAAGTGACTCGACAGCACTTCACAACAACAATGGTATTAATGTCTAGTAAATCTGCAAAATTCTGAAATCAGCAACACTACCTAACGACAAATAAAAGTATTTTCAACCTATCACTCCTCTAATTTCAGATGGCAATTTTTCAACTTAACATTGAATTCCAAGAATAATCAGTTATTTTAATTATCAAGTTAAGCTACCAAGAAAAAGCCTCAATCTCAAAAAATAACAAAAAGAAAGAGAAGACACCAAAGTGAAAAATAAATACATCCTTAGAAAGGATCTAGTAATAGAGATAATCAAAGGAAAAAAAATTATAAGTGAGAAAAGGTATCTGAATCGGAAAGATATACTAAAAGGTGCTGTTGAAATAGTATTATGTGACAGCACAGGATCACATCACAAACAATAAGAGATAAAACAGGAACATTCTAAGTAAAATATTGGCAGCAAATAGATTTATATATTGTTGTTTTTGTTGTTGTTAAGTGCCACTGAGTCAGTTCCAACTCATAGGGTTTCCAAGGAAAGGCTGGTGAGTTTGAACCACCAGCCTTGTGGTTTAAATTGACTTTGCGGTACAGTGCATTATCCTGCAGCACAACACCAGGACTCTAAATTACATGTTACTATCTTATAAAACCAAGAAGAATACTAAATTTTACTTCATATATAAAAGAATACAAAGGGACAAAATATGATTATTGACAAAAGCTGACACACTTATCAGGTATATTTATACAAGAATGTGATTTCTCTTAATCTTAATGTCAGGAATAAGAAGTCCCCTAAAATGTAAGCTCCTTGGGGAGCTTTGTTGGCTCCGATACTACCAGAATCAAGAATAGTGCCTGGTGCATAATAGCACTCAATAAATGTTTGCTGAATATAAGAATGAATATATTTGTTCTCCAACATAATCCATATATTACAATTATTAGTCTTCAACTCTAATGATTTTTATTCACTTGTTGTTGTTAGGTGCCATCGAATCGGTACCGACCCATAGTGACCTTATGCACAGCAGAACGAAATACTGTCCGATCCTGGGCCAACCTCACTAATGTTGCCACGTTTGAGAACAGTAAGGAAAATAAATGAACAAGTATATTTCAAAGGATCGTCCCATACACATTCTCATAACAGAGCAAAGAGTAAATAAATCAAGACTGCATTTTATGTGAAATTATGAATTACAGTACACAGCATGCTACATGATAAACAATGTGGACTTACCTTTGTCACTAATTGCTTAATGAACATCAATAAGAACTCGCGTAAAGAAAGTATTTCTTTCTCATTAGGTCGTGGTCCATCTTTAACAAAAACACAAACATGCATACAAAGAAAAACTCAGTATTTCAAAGATATCAAATCTGTTTAGTAATCGTAATATTTTTTACCATTTATTATAAGAAATGTAAAGGTCAGTCTTGAATAGAGTGACCTCCCTTTTATGCCTCTAGAAAGTCAAGCATAGAATCTCACATGCAATTAACTGCATATGGAATCCTCCATATGTACAAGATATTTTATGTTGAAATTACAATAAAGAAGTTTGTTCACTGAAAAGGGAAAAGAATTTCTAAAACATAAAAATGAGGTTACAAATAAAACATAATAAGAAAAACAGTATTTAAAGGTTCTTGGAGATTATCATTATGACAACATTGGGTTAGCAAAGGAAAATCTGAACTTTAATACCGATGTTATATGTGAATTGAGAATGAAAAGAACTTTTTTGTACTGTACCACTGTGTAAGATAATATAAAAATCTCAAAAGCACACCTAGCCACACAGTACCATTCCTGAAAAAGGGAATCATTTTGTTGACTATCTTTAACATCACCTCCTCCTCTTGAAAAACTCCCTGGTAACACATGGCTCACATTAAGTCAATTTTCATGTCTCCAACACATAATTCCCAAGTAGAAAGCTTTTGAAACTAAACACCCATTGTTTTAAGATCCTAAATGCAGTACCTGTTTGCCTCACATATTCTACAATTTTTCTCCCACTAATCACTATTTACAGCTAGTTCTAAAGACCACCAAGGCATAGGACCACCATGACCTTGAACAGATCAATTAGAATAGGAAGAAAATAGTTTAAAATTAATTCCACATGATGATTCCTGGGCAATGAGTAGGGTACAGAGTTGGAACAGAATCACAAAGTCTATCCAGCTCTCTCACATAAAGGACAAGACTTTCAAAAAGTCACCACTCAGTTATAAAATCAAGAACAAAATACAAAACTAGCATCCAAAACAGGACATGATCTACCTGCAGAAAAAGATGTCATCATCAGGAAATTCTGATCTGCATCTAGATCTGCCACAACATTGTCAATTTAAAGAGTTCATTGTCAATTTAAACAGTTTTATGCATATAGCTACCATATTCTCTGAAAGAAGTGTTATTGCAAAGTGAAATAAAAAATAGTACAAAAATAAGAAATTTTGTCTTCACAAATCACTGAACAGCCGAAATCTTCAACAACACTCAGACATACACTGTTTGATTCTCCGGCATCTAGTTCCTGATTTTAAGCCTCCACACTGAATTTTCACCAAGGCAGGATTTACTTAGAGCCTATGTGTTACAAGTCATTGCTTAAAATGCTTCAAAGAGGTAGATGCTCTTCTAATGTGAGGATATTAAGTTGGAGCTGTTGCCTATACAAAGGAAGAGAATATGTGAAAACAAACAGCATAAAAGAGAAAATGAAAGAAGAAACAAACTTAATGCTAGGGCTATCATCTGAAGCACTGTTTCCAACTGTACCTAAAATTAACAACTTATACTCATATGAGCTAAATAACTCCCATTTTTAATTTAAGCCACGTTGACAAAGGTTTTGTAATATAGAGGTGCTGGGAGTGGTGGTGGTGGGTGGAGGGGGGGCTTCAAAAAGTTCATGTGAAATGGAATTAAAAGGTAATGGAATTATTCCATGAAATATTTTAAGTCCCTTTGTACATACAACCCAAAGAGACACTTTTGGCAAAATTATTTGACCATTTCAAAACTGTGAAACTGATAAGTACATAGTATTCTTCAGTTAAATCAGTCCTAATTATGCAGTAATATAATTTTGGAATTTTAGATACCTCCATTGCCCTAAAAATCGAGTATATCTGGAAAACTATCTGCAATGAATCTTATTGTGAAAAATGTTCTCGGCATCAACACTAGTAGTTAATTTAAATTTTGTTATAAATTCAGCATCTTAAAACACGTATCCCAGTGATACTTGCTCCACAAACAATTCATACCATAACAAAAAACATTCTCCCATAAAAATGCACACATACTTAAGAGATATTATGGGTTTGGTTCTAGACCACAACAATAAAATAAAAACCACAGTAATGCAAGTCATACAAATTTTTTGGTTTCCCAATGTGTATTAAAAGTGGTATTTACATTGTACTGTTAATTTTGTTAAGTGCCATCAAACTGGTTATGATTCATAGCAACCCAGTATAGGGCTTCTGAGGAACACTTGGTGAGTTTGAACTGCCAATCTTGTGAACAGCAGTTCAGTGCTTATCCTACAGCCCCAAGCCAGGAGTCATTTGTGTGTCTGTGGATATAATAAAACACTGCACTATAATCCGTTATTGTGTGCAATAGAATTATTAACATTTTGAAATATTGTGAGAATTAATAAAATGTGACACAGAGACATGAAGTGAGCACATGCTGTTGGAGAAATGGCACCAACTGACTTAACGAAGGGTTGTCACAAACCATAAATCTGTAAACAAAACAAAACAGAGTATCTGTGAAGCCTAGTACAATAAAATGACATATGCTTGTGGCAAGCTATTAATCTCTATCAACCAAAATTTAAAACAAATTCATAAAATGATCAGCAAAAGGACTTTCGGGATGATGAAAGACAGTACATGGACCCTCTACCACAAAGACACAAGACACACACACACACAAAAAAAAAAAAAAACAAAAGATGAAAATTCTGGCACCTTGAACTAAAAAAGAAAGGATAGAGAGGTGGATGGAATTCTTGAGGAGAGGAGCAGAGCAGGGATGGTGACAGAGGGAGACTGACTGGTGCTCGGCTAGCCAGACCTGGCTCTACCATCTTGTGAGCAGCAATGGCCTGGCACAGTGGATTCTCCTGGGCAACGGGAAAGATGCAGTTCCTTCTTTTTCTTGATGCTCCTTAAATGACCAGAGGTGTGGCTGTCTCCCACACTCATCCACCCCCTATACTCCAAGAGTACAGAGCCACGTGGTTGGGAGCCACACCAGTGTGAGTCAGGGGCTGGACACACTATTTGGGATGCTGCTTTGATGCCTGGATTCAGGTGGGCTTCGTTTCAGATCTACTAAGCCTACAGAGTCATCAGACTAGCATTTAACCACTCATACTGCTCCCAGCTTCCCTGTGATCCTAACAGACACTGAAACCAGCTCCATGTCAAAGGCCCCCAAGAACTACTTTGGATTAACTGCTCTGAATATACATAATACCAAGGCAAGGAGGAACTCCATCCATAAGACCAAGGCAAGGAGGAACTCTATCTAGGTCCAGGAACCTGGCTGTCACATCCCTCCCACAACCACCTCATGAGCTCTATGAACAGAGATCTCTCCCCTCCAGATCCAACAATTGAACTGTTTTTACAAACTCAACTCCAATAATGCCCTGGAAAAAAACAGACAATTTTAGCTCACAAAAAGAAACAAGAGACAATGGCTCAAACAAATAATCAATATGCACATACAGAAAACATTTCTGAAAGAGAAAAGGTAATGGAACTAAATGAGAAAGAATTCAAAAGAATGTTAATTAGGTACCTTCAAAAGACCCATAGGAAGATTAAGGAAAGCAAAGAGAACACAATAATAACTTAAAAAGAATCAGAAAAACTGTAATTACAAACAGAATAAATGCAAATTTGGAACAACACAAAACCTGCAAACAGAAGATTTATATTAAGATCTGCGAAACAGACAATACATTGAAAGGACATACGGGTAGATGCAAACCAATGGAAGCCCAAATTAGTGAGCTTGAAGACAGATAAATCTCTCAATACTAGTATGCTGGAAAACAATGAAAAAATCCAAAGAAATCCTAAGAGCTATGTGGACACCATGAAAAGGAGCAACTTAAGGATGCTTGGGATTCCAGAATACAAAAATAAAAGCACAGAGAATTTTGTGGAAGACTTGTTGGAAGAAAACTTCCCTAACATCATGAAAGATGAGAAGATAAGCAAATAAGAAGCTGAAAGAATACCAAACATGACAGATCCCAAAAGAAAACAATAGAGGCATATCATAAACAAACACAAGGAAAGTACCATAAGAGCAGCTTGAGACATATGAGAAGTTATCTACAAAGGAAAACTAGTAAGACTTTAACTTCTGATTTCTCAGCAGAAATGATGCAGGCAAGGTTGCAATGGGATGATATATACAAAACTCTGAAAGAAAAAGATTATCAACCAAGAAATATACACCCAGCAAAGTAATCCCTTAAATATAACTCATAATATGGTTGAACCTGGAAAACATTACATTGAGTGAAATATATAAATATTGCATAAGACCAATGTTATAAATTTTTTTTAAGTTTTATTGATAAAAGAAACAATCTATGATAGTTACAGGGGTAGGGGTGGAAGAAAAATTATTCATAGGCTAGAGGGTAGACACATGTTAACATGGGTGACAAGGCAGTCAATACACAACAGGAAGGTTAGCACAGGAAAGATGTAGGTAGTGGGAGGTACAGGGAAGAATGAAATAGTTAAAGTGAATAAAGATAAATGTTTTAATCATGGAAAAATTAAATAAATTACAGGGTAACCTCATAGAAAAATAATACACCTTCACAGCAAAATAAAAAAGGAGACAAGGATTAAACATTAACACAACAGGAAAAAAAAAATGGAAGGAAAATGAACAAACAAAAAGAACTCATCATAGAAAATTATGTAAAGCAAGGAATGCAGCAGCACCACACACACAGAGAAAAATGACAACAATTCATATCTATTGATAATTACACTGAATGCAGAATGGATTAACTGTACCAGTCAAGAGACAAAGAGCAGAAATGGTAAGAAAATAGGATCCTTCAATATTCTGTCTACAAGAGACATATAAAAAAGATGGAGGCAGCGTAAATACCCATAAAAAGAAGAATGGTTAAACAAAGTTTGGTACATACACAAAATGGAATACTACAAAACATTGAAGAATAATGATGAATCTATAAAACAAACCTTACAACATGGTTAACCTGGGAGGACATTATGCAGAGACACATTAGTTAATCACAAAAAGGACAAACACTGCCCAGTGAAATAGGCCTAATGCAAAGCCTTTATAAAGTATAGGACCTTAGGTGGAACCCTGAGTCCCATCCACAACCTTGTGAGGTGAGACATTCCCACTAGAAAGGACAAGCTGACTGGAACAGCTACAGTGACAGAAGATACATCTTCATGATGAACCTGACCTATACTCAGAGCGCTAGTTACTCTAAATACCAACAGAGAGGGAAAGAGTCTTCAAATCAAGTATCAATGCTATCCGCTCTGTGCACAGGGTAGATAAGGACGGGCAACTTAGACATTGGCTATCTAAAATGAGGGGACAATAAAGGCACGAAGTGACTGGCTTACAAGGTTTCAAGAGGGAGCTTAGTTTAAGAGGGTGGGGGAAAGAAAGAGACCCCACTGAATAGGTGTCATCTTGTCTAGATGGGTCTGGTGAAAGGAGATGGGGATAAGATTAGTAAGATTCAATAGTGAATAACTGTTATCATGACTAATCGCAACTGTCACACTTGTAAAGGTATAAGTTTTGTAACAAAAAAAGGGGAGTGGTTAATCTTACAGTCCAGAAACAGAGGACCCTAGGACCATCAAGAGAGGAATGCATAAATAGAATGTGGGACCTTATCCAGAGAAGCAGCAGTGCCAGGGATGGAGGCAGAGATGGGGGCATGGAAAGGGGGAACGGCTTGAGGACTCTAGATTCATCAACCAAGAAGAGAAGGACTAAGAACTGGTGGCCAGGAGCAGATTTGCAGAATGTGCCCTTTGGAGATGTAAATTATTATATATGCCTGAGTGGGTTTTTTTGTTTTTGTTTTTTTTTAAAGAAGCTAAAGTAGATAGGGAGAAATACTTTTAACTGATGGTATATGGAGGGGATTATAATCAATGTAATGAAACAAGTTATATGAATTGTTGAATGTGAAACTGATGATGTACCCTGTAAACTTCACTCAATCCACAATAAAAACCTTAAATTAAAAAAAAAAAATAAATAAAATTCTAAGATTAAAAAAAAAAAGGACATTGTATGAGACCAATGTTGTAAAAGCTTTAAAAAGGTTTTCTTGATAAAAGAAACAATCTATGACAGTTATTGGAGGAAGGCAGTAAATTATTGATGGGCTAGAGGGTAGACACATGTTAAATGGGTGACAACAGGCAATAAACAACAATAGGTAGGTTAGCAAAGGAAAGGTGAAGGTAGCTGGAACCACAAGAAGGAATACAATGGTTAAAGTGAACAGAGGTAAATGATGCTAATTATTGGTACATGGAAGGAACTGCAATCATGTAATGACTTTTGGTGAGGCACTGTGGGATCAGCACTTGTCTGTGAACCACAAGATTGTCAGGTCAAAGCCATAAGCTGTTCCTCGGAAACCCTATACAGGGTTGCTATGAGATGTAACCTACTCGCCGGCACTTCATGACCACCACCATATGAAGTGCAAAAAAAAAAAATGAATGTTAAGTACATGATCTGTTGAATGCAAAACTAATGATCTGCTCTGTAAACCTTCATTCAATTCACAATCAAAAGTTAAAACAAAAAAATTACCAGCAAAATTAAATTTTGCAATGGCATATAAAACTTCCATAATAAAATTATTGGGTAAAACATAAAAGAAAAAAAAAATTCAAATGTTCCATATATAAGAGGGGGCTACAAAAAATCTGTGGATAAATTTAATTAAAAGAGAATGGAGTTTTCCACTAACGTTTCGGACCTCCCTCATATAACATATCATATTGACAAATATAATATACCTAATCCTTTTGGGGTGATACCGCTTCGATCCAGAGGATTCACTGCCCAATAGTAGTACTTCAATGTGTGAGTGATGAGAAGCACTGTTCCAACTCTCCGAATGGCATTGTATATATTGACTGTACCAATGAATTCCGTGGAAAGATAAGCGTACAGTGTTAACTGAACCTAGAAAATCAGAATGAAGAATTTAAATCAAATGAGTACACTAGCATTTTACTTGTTACCTATAACGCCCTTTTTAGATTATGTTAAGTATACTTTTTGCAAAAAGAAAGAATGTAAGCACAGTAATCATTACACATCACACCGAAACACAAAACATCATTCCTTGGAAAACTAAACCTGGTAATTTCTTATTTTAAAGCAGCATTATGGATACTCCCAAATAAATCTAAATTTTCCCACCATGCTTAATTATTCATGAGTATGTATAATTTCTTTAATATAACTTCCTATCGATAATATGCACAGCCGTTAAAAATATATTTTTTGGCTGTTTACTAGAAATTTAAAAGTTGCAATAACATGAAAAGAAACAAAAGTAGGAGTAACTCATATAATGAAAACCATACAAAAAACGTAGAAACTGTCTTGAAAAATACTAGAAAAACAGAATTTTCTTACAATAGCTCATTATTAAGAACTCCTAAAAACAACTAATCTAACTTTTAATCTAGCATTCTGGAGACCTGGTGCGGTACTGCACCATAAGCACTCGACCATAAGGTCAGTTTGAACCACAAGGTCGGCGGTTCAAACTCACCAGTTGCTCCTTGGAAACCCTATACAGGGTTGCTATAAGTTCAACCGACTTGACGGCATATTAACAACAATCTAGCATTCTAATCCTATCATTACACAGTCTCTAAATTTATATGTCAGGTTTTCCTTGGATTAGGAAATTATCTTCCTAAACTCATTTCTAAATACCTAGTATAAATAAATTTTAAAATATAAACTTTTACTATGTACAAAAAGTTACCATGCAACAAACAAATCGCTTCCCTAGAAAACCCCCTTCCAAGACTAAGACTCAACGGAAATGCACGCTCTATTGGTGACCACACACATCGCCGATGGGGGGAAGTGGGGTAAAGGCAGCAATGAAGCGGCAAGCTAAACCCTACAATGTTCAGTGGACTTCTGTGGACCCAGTTGGGGACTGGGTTGGCAAGCAGTGTGAAGAGGCCTGGGGACTCTTGTGCCCAGAGACAGTGGTGTGGCCACGGAGGACTCGAGAGGAGAGTGGAGCTACCGGCTGACGGGAAGAGAGGACATATGTACAGGTGCGCCCACACTTGCAGATTATACCCACGTGACATGGACTGGATTACTGGATGATTGGAGCTCAACCAGGAGAGGAAAGAAGCGGGGGAGGAGGGGGAAAGTAAGCTGATAAAGTCTGAGGAACTTGGAACTATACCTATGGAGCAGCAACTCAAAAGAGGGAACAAATCCTCACAGCAAGAAAAAGTCACACTCCCACACACACACAGAGTGGACAGAGAAGGGCAGCTTGGACATTGGGTACTCAAATGGGGAGGGGGGGACTTCAAAGGCAAGAAGTGACTGGCTTACAAGTTTTTAAGAGGGAACCTAGTGCTAGGGAGCATGGAGGAAGGCAGAATCTCCAGTAGGTATTATTCAATCTGTCTGGGCGGAGCTGATGAAAGGAGATACAGATGGGTAACTCATGATACTGCAGTGAATAATGCTTATCAGGACTGATTATGAGGGTTGGAAATGCAAAGGTAGAAGTTTTGTAACAAGGAAGGGAGTGATTGATTCTCCAGGATAGGAGTGGAGGCCTCTGAGACCAACAACAGAGAAGAGCCGAGAGCGGGACCCTACCCAGAGAAACAGAGATGCCTGAGATAGAGACAGAGATGATGACATGGAGTGATGAAGCGACTGGGGACTTTGGACCCAGAGAGGGAAAGGGACTGTGGGCCGAAAACTGGGGGAAGGAGGGGGAAGTGTACAGAGCGGGTTTCTGGGATATACCCTTTGGTGGTAGAGGATGCATGGAGGGGATTGGAACCATGGCAGTGAGATGATATACGATGAAATGAATATAAAACTAAAGTTCTCCCATGTAAACTATCATATAATTCACAATAAAGCATTAAAAAAAAAAAAAGTTAAAGTGCTACCGCATCTGTAGGAGTCCTGGTGTGGCACTGTGGGCTAATGTGTCAGTCTGCAAAGTCGTTTGAATTGCACGTTCAGTGGGTCAAGCTCACCAGCTGCTCCTTGGAAACCCTACACAGGGTCGCCATGGGTCAGAATCGACTCGACAGCACTGAACAACAACAACCCCATCTGCATAGTTCATCTTAACCCAAATTTTAATCAAATTATTTTTCCAGTATGCACCAGGAACTATATTTCAATGATAGCAACAAAGAATATGATCAGTTTTAATCCACTCTAGTGTCTAGGCCAAGACATTTTCATTTTGCTAATGCTAATCAATATATTTTATAAACAAACAACTTAAGTAGGATATAAATACTCTGCATTGTTGTGTCAAGTTGGGTCCAACTTATAGTGACCCTTGGTTTCTGAGGAACAGCTGGTAAGAGTGAACCAATGACCTTGCGGTTTAAATCACCCTTTCAGTCTAGTGCTTATCCTATAGCATCACTCCAGGACTCCACATGCACCTATTTCTTATCATATTCAATTGTTTAAAATATTTATCTTCTGTGGACACTGAGAGCATTTACATCTTCAATCCTGCAAGGTACCTAGTATTATCTGATGTGACAGTTAAGATTTTTTGTATCAACATGACAGTGCCAGGAATCTCAGTGGTTGGCAACTGATATATAATCAATCATCCACCATGATGAGATCTAATACAATGTAATCAACTCCAAGATGATATCTGCTATGATTAGCCCATCAATTGAAAGGAAGTTTCCTTTGGAGTGTGGCCTAATTCCAATACACTGGACAGTCAGACAAAGCTTGCTGCTTTCTGTTGGGTCTGGATCCTTTATCGGGCTCATCATCCAACTTCTGTTCCTAGGATTTAAGCCAGTAGCCTTCTCTATAGCTTGCTGAAACTGGGTCAGCAGCAGCCTGAAACTTTACCTACTCAACTTGCCTGCATGCCACATGACCAGTCAATCTTGGTTCATTGGCCCTGCAAATACATGAGTCAGAAGCCTCCAGCTTGACATATGACCCAAGATTTGGGACTTGCCCAACTATACATGTGTGAGCCGATTCCTTGATATAAACTTCTCTTTGTATACATATATACAAGCTTCACTCATTTTGCTTCTCTAGAGAACCTGTAAGATACCTGATAGTTTCTTGTTGTTGCTGTTGTTGTTAAGTGCCGACGAGTCGATCCTGACCCATAGTGACCCTGTGTAGAGTTTCCTAGGAGCAGCTGGGGAACTTGAACTGCCAAGCTTGCAGTTCAAACGGATTTGCAGTCTGGCGCATTAATCCACAGCACCATACCAGGACCCCGATTATTTCTTTAGAGAAGCAAAATTCAGTATCTATCTTTCAGATGCCCTATAAACAAACAAGCCTAAATAAATTAGGGCCACAGTCAATGCTTCTACAGAGTAAAGACAATACACTGAGCAACTGAGGGTTCTGTATAAAATTGTAATTAAATATTATTTATATGCTGTAATCTACTGAATTGCTAAAAGGCAACATTATTTTGATATAATTACTGTTACTCAGTAACTATATCACGGATGGACTCCTGGTGTGGTGCTATAGGATCAGCACTTGACAATGAACCACAAGGTGGGCAGTACAATCCCATGTTGCTCCTCAGAAACACTACACACAGTCACTATAAATCAGCACTTAATAACAACAATATAAATGGAAAGAAAGTCCTAGTATCTTAGTGGGTTACAAACTGGATTGCTAACTACAAGGTCAGTGGTTTGTATGTACCAGTCACTCCAGGCTTTCTGCTCCCATAAAGATTTACAGCTTCGGAAACCCTATACAGGGTCACGATGAGTCAGACCCAACTCTACAGCACATAATTAACCACCACCACCACACCAATGAAATGAACAGACCTCCTTCACTTGTCATGTTTGACAAGAAACGCAATACAACCCTTTCTATGGCATTGCTCAAATTCCCATATATTTACTTTTTTTTCTAGTTCATGTCATTTATTCGGCAGACATTTACATCGACTATAAGTATAACATTGGAGTCCAGACATGGCCCCTTAGGAAAATGTACTGGACTACAAGGTCAGTTTGAACCACAAGATCAGCAGTTCAAACTCACCAGCTGCTCCTCAGAAACGTTATACAGTACAGGGTCGCTATGAGTTAAAACCAACTTGATGGCACTTAACAACAACATATACACAGCATGGTATATATTGATACCTAAATGCTATTATCATTAGGTATCAAGCCGCTAACTTGCAGCACACAACAGGAACACACAGACAGACATCCCTCAGTTGCTAAGGTGCAGATCAGAAAGAAGGAAAACACAAACTTAAGTTAAAAAGCAGACACTAAATACTCCTACAGAAATATGGAGTTCTGGTCTGGTTTGAACCAAAAGGTGGTTTGAACTACAAGCTCAAGAGTTCAAACTCACCAGCTGCTCTTTGGAAACACTATACAGGGTAAGTAAGTATCCATTGGAACTGACTCAATGGCACTTAACAAAAACAGAAGAAACATAAACAAGATTGTAAGACAATACAGAGTTAATTGCAAGTTGAGTGGTATAGAACTATGAACTATAAGGAATTCAGAGGCAATGAAAATTATTACAGAATAGACTGAAATGGTCAACAACAGTTTCACTAATAAAGAAGAAATTAAGGTAGACTTTGAAGACCAGAATTGGGATGGATGGAATAAGAGAGAAAACTGTAAACACAAACTTGTTAGGTGCCATCGGTCATATGGACTCATAGTGACCCTGTGGCAACCTAACAATTATTGCTATGTTTGAGCACACTGCTGCTGCCACTGTGCCAATCCATCTATTTAGGGGGGGCTTCCTCTTTTTCTCTGACACTCCACGTTACCAAACATGATATTCTTCTCCATGTACTAGGCCCTGCTGGACAGTATGTCCGAAGTAAGAGAGCTGAAGTGTGGCCATCCTGGTTTCCAAGGAGCACTCTGGCTGTACTTCTTCTAACACAGATCTGTTTGTTCATTTGGCAGCCCATAGTACTTTTAATATTCTCCTCCAACACCAAGACTCATATGCATCAATTCTTCTAAGGTCTTCCTTAGTCACTGTCCAACTTTCACATGCTTATGAGGTTACTGAAAATACCATGGTATGCATCATGTGCAGCTTAGTCCTCAAACTGAGAGCTTTGCTCTTAAATACTTTAAAGCAGTATTGTGCAGAAAATCTGCCTAATTCAATATATCAGTTGATTTCTTGACTGCTACTTCCATGAGTGATGATAGTTGATCCAAGCAAAATGAAGTGTTTGACAACTTCAGTCTACTGCCATTTCTATGGATGTTGGTTACTGGTCTGGTAGTAAGTATTTTTGTTTTCTTTATATTGAGGTATAACTCATACAGAAGGTTGTATCATCTGCATATTGCAGGTTGTTAATGAGTCTTCCTCCAATTCTAACGCCACGTTATTCACAGACAATTAAATTTCTTGGATTATGTGATCAGCATACAGATATAATAAGTATGGTGAAAGAATACAACCCTGGTGCACAACTTCCCTAATTTGAAATCATTCAGTGTTCTATATATGTTGTCCATAGCTTGTCAAGATCCATACAACTGAAAGCCTCTGCATAGTCAATATAGCACAGGTAAACATCTTTCTGGTATTCTCTGCTTTCAGCCAATATTCACCAGACATCAACAATGAAATATCTCATTCCATGTCCTTGTCTGAATCTGGCTTGAACCTCTGGCAGTTCTCTGTCAATGTGGGATTACATCCATTGTTTAATTTTAACAAAAATTTACTTGCATGCAATATTAATGATAATATCCAAGGAGCTCTGGTAGCGTAGTGGTTACAAATCGGGCTGCAAACCTCAAGGTAAGCAGTTTGAAACTACCAGCTGCTCCGTGGGATAAAGATGAGGCTTTCTGCTCCCGTAAAGATTTATAGGCTCAGAAACCCTGTTCAGGGTCACTATGGGTCGGAACCGACTCGACGACACTTAACAACATCCAATGATTTATGCATTCTTTCGGATCACCACTTTTTGGAATAGGCATTAATGTGGCTTTCTTACAGTCAGTTGGCCAGGTAGCTGTCTTCCAAATTTCTTGGCACAGATGAGTAAGTGTCTCCAGTTCTTCATCAGTTTGTAAAAAATTCATTTGTATTCCACCAATTCCTTGTGCCTTATTCTTTCTCAATTCTTCAATGTGCCTTAGACTTCTTTCCTCAGTATCATTGGTTCTTGATCATATGCTACACTTCTTGAAATGGATGAGCATCGACTGTTTCTTTTTTGTACACTGACTGTATTCCTTCCATCTTCTTTTGATGCTTTCTGTACCATGCAATATTTTGCCCAAAGAATCCTTGAACATTTCAAGTTGAGGTTTGAATTTTATATTCAGTTCCCACTTCGTGAGGAATTCTGAGCATGTTCTTGCCTTTTGGTCTCCTAATTCCAGGTCTTTGCACATTCTGTTATAATGTTTTACTTTGTCTTCTCGAGCTGCTCTTTTGAAATTTTCTATTCAGCTCTTTTACCTACTCATTTCTTCCATTTATTTTAGCATCTCTATGTTGGAAAGTAGTTTTCAGAGTCTCTTCTGACAATTTTGGTTCTTCCCATCTTTCTTATCTTCTTAATGACCTTTAGCTTTTTTCCTGTATGATGCTGTTGATGTCACTGCACAACTCTTCTGGTCTTTGGTCTTTAGTGTCTAATGCATCAAATCTGTTCTTCAGATGATCTCTAAATTCAGGCAGATTATGTTCAATTTCATATTAAGGCTTTCATGGACTTGTTTACATTTTCTTCAGCTTCAGTCTGAATTTGTATTTGAGCAGTTGATGATCTATTTTACAGTCTACCCCAGACCTTCCTCTGACTGATGATATGAAACATTTACACCACATCTGTCCTTAAATTTTGTCAATATGATTTCTATGTATTCCATCTAGTAGGTCCATGTGTATGTCTTTTAGGGTGTTAAAAAAAAGTCATTGCAATGAACAAGTCATTGGTCTTGCAAAATTCTATCATGTTATTTCTGGCATCATTCCTATCACCTGGCTGAATTTTCCAACTACAGATCCTACTTCTCGTTTCCAACCTTTGCATTCCAATCACCAATAATTATCAATATATCTTGATTATATGTTTCATAAATTTCAGACTGAAGAAGTTGGTAGAATTCTTCAATTTTATCATCACTGGCTTTAGTGGCTGGTGCATACATTTATAAAATAGTGGGATTAACAGGTCTTCCTTGCAGGCATATAAATATTATCTTGTCACAGACAGTGTTAATATTTCAAGACAGATCTTGATATGTTCTTTTTGATGATGAATGTAACACCATTCCTTCTGAATCTGTTATTCCCAGCATTGTAAATCAAGTGACTATCAGATTATAAATGGCCGATACCAGTCCATTTCAGCTCACTAACTGATGCCTATGATATCCATGTTTATGCGTTCCATTTCATTTTTGACGATTTCCAAATTTCCTAGATTCATACTTTGTAAATTCTATGTTCCAATTATTAATGGTTGTTCACAGACATTTCTCTTCATTTTGAGCTGTGTCCATCAGCAAATGAAGGTTCTGAGGCTTTACTCCACTTGCATCATCAACGTGAACTCTACTTTGAGGAGGCAGCTCTTCCACAGTCATATTTTAAGTGCCTTCCAACCTGACAGACTCATCTGACAATATGCTGGTGCTCTTCATCATGTTTCATTATTCAATATTCTGGTGCTATCTTACAGTGTTTCACTACTGTTCATTCATAAGGTTTTCAGTGACTAAATATCTGTAAGTAGTCCGTCTCTCCTTCCTAGTCTGTCTTCATCTGGAAGTTCATCTGAAACCTGT
>NW_006408673.1:6361312-6364104 GCF_000296735.1 Chrysochloris asiatica
AGAAACCACTGGTACCTGCCTGGTCACCAAAAAATTGGAGTTTCTACATTTAGAAAGGCCAGAAAGAATTAATACAAAATCTTAATGCTTAAGAAATTTCTTCACTTGAAATACAATGAGAAATAATTAAAAGTTCTAAAACTGGAATATGACCTGATGAGAGAGATAGGTTCAGAAAACAAAGTTTAATTCTGGCCACAAACACACAAAAGTGATACATTCAATAAAGAAATGGGAAAAATGGAGGAAGCTTATTGAGACTCACACTGTTGTACAAGAAAAACAAATATGATTTCATAACAACATATTAAAACAGATGAAAGTATAGATCCCATTAATAATAAGAAAATTCCTATCTCCTCTTAGATCATAGAAAAGACTGACTATGGTGGATTGAAAATAATTTGAAATTATAAATCACTGCTAGCACCCTTTTCCAATTCATACATTAATATTTTCTACTGTGGTAACCAAAATCTATTTCTCATGAAGCTAATGAACTTTAAACTTCATGACCACTTACCACAGGTTCTCTTCAAGGCCCTAAATTTAATATAATAGTCATTATGTTTTATTTTTCTTCAAGAGGACCCCCTTGCCAAATCATAAAAGCTTTAGACCCAAATTTCATCTGCTCTTTGTTGTAATACCTTTATAAAAAATAAATAGATAAAAGCTGATAGAAGTTCTCAAGGATACACAAAGCAGACAGCTGAAACAGAGGAAAAGTTTCATATTACTAAATAAATAGTAAATTCCAAAAAGGAAATTAAGAAAGGTTATTCACAAATAGAAGATAAAGAAATAAGGTATAGTAACAGTTAGGAACCTAAGGAATTCATATGTTGAAAACAATTTTTAAATACTCCCATACAGCTAAATATCTAATAAAAGGTTTTAAACCACATCAAAAGAAACCCAAAGTCTTACCAATATGCTTGTTAGTAAGACAAAGAAGTATCTACTAAAATGGTTTCAAACGTAACTTGAAACAATTCTTGAAAAGAAATAAGGCTGAGGGTCACAGAAGAGAAAGAGGTCAAATTTGAACCTGAAGATAAAAAGCCACAACCTCCTGCTGCCTCCTTTGATTATTTCCAAATGGCAATCAGAATCAGCAGCTGTTTTTCTCTTTAACCTTTAAAAAGTCCAGCTGAAATGATTTTGTGATCAAGGAAAGCAAAAAGGCTTAGTTTTGTTTTTTTCAGACAACTAAAATAAGTACGGGGTCATAGGATAAGCACTGGACTGCCAACTGCAAAGCTGGTGGTTCAAACCTACCAAGTACTCTTTGGAAACCCTATACAGGGTTGCTGTGAGTCAGAACCAACTCTAAGGTACTAACAACAATAACATACCAAACTCAAAGAAGCCCTGGTGGCATAATGGTTAAGCGCTTGATTACAAACCAAAAAAGGTCAGCAATTTGAACCCATCAGGAGCTCCACAGGAGAAAAGTGTGTCAGTCTGTTTCAATAAGAATTACAGCCTTGGAAACTTTATGGGACAGTTCTACTCTGTCCTACAGGGTCCATGCCAATGAGTTTCAGTTTTGGTTTTTCCAAGCTAAACAATAATATATACTGCAAGAGATTAAGAGGAGATGGTAGCTGGGAGAAAGAAAAATAATGGTTTTGAAATAACTTCTAACAACAGTAAAGATCAATATAAATGGGCAAGTCCACAAGATTTTTGTTTCATGATCTACTTACTATCATTAATATTTTGTTGTTGCCATCATGTCAATTCTAACTCATAGCGACCCTGAATAGGGTTTCCAAGGAGTGGCTGATACGTTTGAACCACGGACCTTGTGGTTCAAATCAACCTTGCAATATAGTACTTTATCCACAGCATTACACTAGGACTCCACAATGCATGGTGGTGGTGGTGGTGGTGTGCTAGAAGTCGGTTCTGACTCATGGCGACCCTGCATAGGGTTTTCGAGGATGTAAATCTTTACAGGAGCAAAAAGTCTCATCTTTCTCCTGCAGTATTTTCGAACTGTGGCCCTTGATGTTAGCAGCCAACTTTTAACCACAGGACTCTAATGTTTTAGAACAATTTACTACAACATTGTTGTTACTGTTAAATGTCATTGAGTCAGTTCCGACTCACAGAGACACTGTATAGATTTTCCAAGTAACAGCTGATGGCTTTGGACAGCTGATCTTGTGGGCCACAGTCCAGTGTTGATCCTACAGCACCAAACCAGAAGTCCAACATTAGGATTGATCAAAGGTTTCCTTGATATACTTTTTCACAAATTTACTAACAATTATTATATAATTAGTTCATTATTAAAATACTAAAAATGATAACAACTATAATCTCTTTTTATAATTTAAAATTAAAATGATTACATGTGACCAGTACTTCATAGAAGCCTTCAAGGAAATGGTATCATTTCAGCTCTTCCTGTAAAAAGGAAGCTCCAAAGTTCATCATATTTGGGAAAGAGGTGTGTGTGTTAAAGAATGAAAAAATGTGTATAGTTGCAATAGAACCGAGTTACAATTGATATAAAACATATTATATATTTACACTAAAACCACCCAACTTTATGTTTAGTGAAATAAAATGTTTCCGAAATAAAACTTTATTTAATACCATACAATTTTAGACCACAGCTCTATTTTAAAAAATACTAACATTGCTTTTATCCCATTTATGACCTTGGATTTATCCCACCTGAATTGAGAGATCATCTGAAGAACAGATTTGATACATTAAACACTAAAGACCAAAGACCAGAAGAGTTGTGGGATGACATCAAGAACATCATACATGAA
>NW_006408673.1:6365505-6374787 GCF_000296735.1 Chrysochloris asiatica
TGGAAATGCAGGTTTTATGTGGGTAAATATTTAAGTATTGAAGAGCAGAGAGGTCAGCTTGAGGACTAAGGTGTGCCTGACCCAGGCCATGGTGTTTTCAATAGCCTCATATGGATGCGAAAGCTGGACAGTGAATAAGGAAGATCGAAGAAGAATTGATGCCTTTGAGTTGTGGTGTTGGAGGAGAATACTGAAAGTGCCATGGACTGCCAAAAGAACCAATAGATCTGTTTTTGAAGAAGTGCAGTCAGAGTGTTCCTTGGAGACCAGGATGGCTAAGCTTCGTCTCTCATACTTTGGACATATTATCCGGAGGAAACAGTTGCTGGAGAAGGATGTCATGATGGGTAAGGTGGAGGGTCAGAGAAAAAGAGGAAGACCCCTAACGAGATAGACTGGCCAGGTGGCATCATTGATGGACTCAAGTGTGGCAGCGTTAGTGAGGTTGGCCCAGGATCGGATATTGTTTCGTTCTGCTCTGCATGGGGTTGCTATGAGTCGGTTCCGACTCAATGGCACCTGACAACAACAACAACATTGCTTTATAAAAGAGGATAAAAATATATATTGATTTGCCAATTTTCCTAAAAAGAAAGATACATGTTTAGTCAAAAAATGAAATCCACTGATATCTTACAAAATAGTATGCATAAAGGTGCAGTGTCATTTTCTTAATATGCTATCTTGACACAGGTTTGGGGCGTTGGCTGAAAACTAGTCAGTACCCCTTTCTTGAGTACTTTATTAAGCTCACTTTCAACCGTTTCCTTATCAGGTCCCCACACTCTTGGACCAGAATGTACCTGCCCTAACCACCCATAACCAGGTACCCAACAATTCAGGACAGTCCCTAAACCTTCTGAGCCTACAAAATCATTAAGAATGTCCAATCCCCAGGAAATATGCACAACCTGGCTAAGCCCATCCTACTTTCCATACATAGCCCTCTTCTGCAATTCCAGCTTATTGTTACCTTGTCCCCAGATGCAACCTCCCAACCTTGTGGTCTTGTGTCATAGCATGCTTTACCTCACTGTTTGTGAAAACTGTGAATATGATAAACCTAGTTACTTTTTGTGTTCTCCTTGGACCTCCCCTGACTTAAATTACCACTTTCTCAAAACACAAAAACTTGTATTTTACATAAAGGTGAAGACAGTAAAACAAAATGAACATATAGTACCTTGGCTGGCGTATGAATCCATATTGCTGGGTTGAGAAGAATATGATCACACAACTGCTTGAGTAGGGGCATTCCATTCTGCAGATTACTAAGATACTTTGAAAATGCAAGGCAAAGTTCAAGAACTCCTCTGCTGACATGAGATTTGGACGACTGTGAAAACAAAGTAGTTCAAAAACTCAAATCAAGGCAAGTAAATTATTAGCTGTCAATACCAGCAAATAGTTGATCCAAAACTATATTCAAATTAATGATGCCACGAGTCTCAAAATTACATTTGTTCTAATGCTGGAATACTTAACTGCTGTCGAGTCAGTTCCAACTCACAGACAGTTTCCAAGGAGTGGCTGGCACAACTGAACTGCCAACCTTGTGGTTAGCAGTCCCATGCTTATCCTACAGTGCCACACCAGGAATCCAAAAGAATACTGGGAAAAGGTATAGCAACAAAACACTAATTCTAATGACTGTAATTTTATATCACAAAGAGAAATACTTAACAAGGATATATAACTGCTTAGCTGCTTAGCAGTCCAAATCTACGACCTAAAAATTAAGAATAAAAAAGTTACAGCATTTCATACTTTACCTTTTCAAGACTATATCCTATTACCAAGAAGCCCTTACAAGCAAGCATTTGCTCCTGCATAGCAATTGAGTTCTTCAACAACTCCATGATAAAAGCCATCAGGGTTGAACTGGAAAGAAAAAAAGATAAGGCTTGAAAAACGTAATTTGTATTCAAACATGCAGACTCCTTTATTTTAATAGAGTCTTCTAAAGGAAATTGAAGGTCTACCAAAATTGCTTCCAATATTAATTTCAGAACTGGAAAAAAATAGCAGACTTGAAAAATATAATTTCTAGTCAAACATATAGCGTCTTTCATTTTAATAGAGTTCTCTAAAGGAAATTAAAGGTCTACCAAAACTGTTTCTAATATTAATTTCAAGTCTATAATTGTAATGCAGTATTAGGACTTAATCAAATATTTGGTGTATTTTTTTTTAAGAACAATCAATAAATAACTTAAAAATATGACAAACTTGTATGAAGTAAAGAAAAGGTATCAAGTTCTAAAAACAAATAAAAAATTGGCTAACATAAATATACTCAGGCCTTCATGGTAACTTAAAAAAGCAGGTATATTCAAGTTTAGAGAGTCTGGCACCAAAAAGAGAAAAGATGTGAACAGCAAAGGTCTAGGGTGAATATCTTCAGTTTTATTATGGTTCCAGACTAGTCTAGTTTGATTTAAGCAGAGGATTTCATGAGACAAAGATAAGAAAATAAAACTAAATTGGTAGAAAACTTAACACTAATTTAAGAAGTTTGTTCACTATCCTAACAGGAAAACTGTAATTCACCAGTCCATCTGTTAACACCTTACTCCAATCCCCACAACTGTTAAGACATACACAAAATGGATGGAAACAAAACCAACTATGATCTCCTTCTCAGAGATTGAAAGATCATCACAATAAGAAACAGCAAGATTGTCAGTCAACTTTCTCATCATCAGTACTTTTATAACTGCAAGCAACTCCAAGATACTGCAAAAGCAGAAAGAAGCATAGCCTGAGAAATTAATTGAGCACCTACAATTACAGTTTTAGATTTAGTCACCAAAAAAAAAAAAAATCCTTTGAAATATTCCACGTTATTAAGTGCTTCAGAGTCAGTTCTGACTCATAGCAACCCTATAAAGGGCTTCCAAGAGAGTAAAATCTCTACAGCAGCACAAAGTCTCATGTTTCTCCTGCAGCTCAAACTGTACATGACCTGATTAGCAGTTCACTATTTATCCTATGGAACCATCACACTACCAAGAAGAACTACATATAAAAAAGTAATTTCTCAATATATTCATTTCGTTTTTCAAAAAAGTACTTTTCTTATGCAAAAATAAGATAATCTGCCTAAGATATTCCATCATTAACTATGTACATATGCAGTAGACACCATGTCACAAAAGCAGAAATCAAAGAGAGAATTTAAAATAGAAAATTGATTTAAATTTTCCAAATAATAAATCAAACAACTATTTTGCTGTTATACTTTCACTACAAAATATAAGTTCAAAATCAGACATAGGAAATTTATTGAGACATTCTATATAATATTATATAACTTATTGCAGAATTTATATGCTCCTGAATTTGCTAGATTCAACACTATAATAGAGGAGACCAAATGGCCAAATGCCAATCTAATAACAAAAAAATACTAAATCACCTTTTATCTAGCACCATCAAAAATCCTGACTTTCTACTACTTACATGAATAAAAAATTAAAATACAAAAAATTAAAATGTAGGAAGCTACACTCCCAAATAACAATTTAAAACACTGTTTACAATTTAGCAAAAGTTTAGATAAAATATATTCATTTTTTATAAAATTATTATCACTTTTTCTAAAACATGACTATGTGTTTTAGAGTTTCTATATACTCTATGGTAAACAACAATCTACATTAATACAGTTGACTCTTGGACAACACAGGTTTGAACTGCACACGTGCACTTAAAAGAAGGAATTTTTTTTAATGCCACATGAGCAGTTTGTCTCTCCAGTAAATTGCATATCGGAATCAAATGAGATCTCTCTTGGTTCTCACATAGTCATCCACTGCTTTTAGTGCAATTTAGTAAACTTTGTAAAATACCATATGCCATGCCACCAATGATGCTGGAAAGTGCTTCCAAGAAGCAAAGAAAAGTCATAACATTATAAGAAGAAGTTAAATAGTTTTATAGGTACCAAAGATTGTAGTCTACATTTATGTTTGCATGCCATTTCAAAAAATCAATAAATCCGGCATGAGGGTCATTGTTTAAAAAAAAAGAAAGAAAGAAAAGGAAATCCATAATATCTTTGCTACAGCTATGCCAGCAGGTGAAAAATCCTTGCTTTTTTTGTAAAATACCTTTTTTATCTCATACTGGAAATGCAGGTTTTATGTGGGTAAATATTTAATACATATAACATACACAATATGTCTTCATTGACTGTCTAATGTTATCAGTAAGGCTTCTAGTCAACAGCAGGCTAACAGTAGTTAAGTTTATGTGGAGAGTCAAAAGTTAAGGTCAATGCCCTAACTAACCCCTGTGTTATTCAGGGGTCCACTGTCCTATTACTGATACAGGTTTGCAATGCCATTTATAATTACACATAAATTTTGAAGTCTCTTCTTACACTACCACAAACTTGAAAGGCATATAAGACAATCATGCACTCAAGAGTTATGAAAGTAATTTTCACACCAAATTGGAGAAAAAATTAAGGTACTCACCATATAGTTAAGTCAACCTCATCAGACAAATATTGCCTAAAATCCAATTGTGCAAAAAGTGGAAAAAGCACTTGTACTCCTCCAATTGAATGCATAGCACTTTGGATGGAATGTGTTAAAACTGCCTTCACATCCTTAGAAAACAGAACGAACATATAGCAAAATTTACAAACTTTTTTTTTCCAAAACAATGAAAAATAAAGCACAGCTGCAAAAATAACAACACTAAAATGTAGCATCCATGTTTATAAAAGCTACAAAATACACCTAAATAAGACATCAAAATTTACCTTTAAAAATATAGTTAAAAAATCACAGTTATTACCTGGAGCATGAGGGAATGAGGTGAATGGACGAAAATTGAAGGGTTATCTTTAGGGGACGATTCAAGGCAGAGCTGGGCATCTGTAGCCCTTGGATTGTATGTGAACGCAATGGCACTAGAGAGTTTGCCATCGTACAGTAAAAGTTTGTGGTGCTCAGCAAGGAAGAGATCACTTTCTGCTTTGAATTTAAAGGTACCCTAAGAATCCAGAGAAAAGAGAACAGTTATGAAAATATGCTGCAATAATAAAATCTAAATACAAGCCAGCACAAATATAAATATTTAAGGAGGAATACCACTAGCAATTTTTCTAGCAATATAAAATAAGAGGAGCACAAGCTGTCTAATTACTTTAAAACAGGAAGAATAAAATGGTATAATGGAAATGAAGTCAATTTGACATTAAAATCTCATATTACTAAAATATAAAATTTAGTATCCAAAAGAGCATATTTTGTCTTTAAATAAGAGTTCTAAAAAAATCACCAAAACCAACCCAACTTATTGGGACCCTACAGGACAGTTGTTGTTGCTAAGTGTCATAGAGTGGATTCCAACCCATACGGACCCTGTATAGGGTTTCCAAGGAGCAGCTGGTGAGCTTCAACTGCCAACCTTGCAGTTCAAACAGCTTTGCAGTCTGGTGCATTAACCCACAGCGCCACACCAGGACTCCTGTAGGACAGTATGGAACTACTTTTTAGAGTTTCCAGGGATGTAAATCTTTACAAGAGCTGACAATTTCATCTTTTTCCCTTGCAGCTTGCTGGTGGGTTTGAGCTGTGTCAACCTTACCATTATTTAGCCCACTGTGCCATCAGAGCACTTTATTTTAGAGTAGGAAAAAATAATCCCCAAACAGAAGATGGACTTAAAAGTTTTCTATAGTGATATTTCTGGCTATTCCTTTCTCTCCCCCTCAAGTGTCTTATTTTATAATGGTCCATGTCAGGAAAATCAGTATTCAAAAACAGCCAAAAAAAAAAAACAAAAACAAAACAAACAGCCAAGCATCTTAACATTATTTCCCCCCCTTTTCCCCATTCCAACCATGTCTTAATCCCTGTATCCCAGAGCCCTGTTGTTCCAAGGTTGTGCATACATTATTATTTACCTCTGTCCCACTTAGCCCATGCAAACCTGCCTAATTGTTTTCCCATCTGACCTGTTCTTCCATTCCTCTTCCCCTTCTTGTGTATTGCCTCCCTCCCTAGCACCCAAACTATCCTGTGTCTATGCCCTGCCCTGTGCTCCACTTTCCCCTCCCTCCCCTTAACCATCCCTCATATTCCAGGAACCAGCAAAGAAACCACCCCATCCCCCACCCCCACCCTTTAGTATGGGTTCTTTTCTTAAGTCTTTTACAGTAATGGTCCTATGCAGCATTTCTCCTTTTGGACCACTCAGATTCTTATATGAAACTTTCAAACAGATGTGATAAAACTTATCACACTGATCCATTTTTCAAATAACTTCTGCCTCATAAATAACTGATAAATTTTAAAAACATAATATTCTCTAAAAGAATTTTTAATGAAAGTTCATTAAAGTGAAGATTTTGTCATGCACTTATTTAAAATAAGTGACTTTCCAGAGGAGACTATGCTCTGGACAACATAAAAAAGGTGACCTTTTATTGTGTTCTTCAAATACTAGCCACAGGACTGTGGAGATTATGTAACTACCATGCCAGAAACAAACTACATAGTCCAAAGAAATTAAATGAATGTTAGAGTCCACAAAGTTCATTTATAGCAGAGTAAGGAGCTCTGGTAGCTTAATGGTTATGAATTGGGCTGCTAATCTCAAGGTCAGCAGTTCGAAACTACCAGCTGCTCCACAGGAGAAAGATGAGGCTTTCTATTCCCGTAAAGATTTACAGCCTCAGAAACCCAATACAAGGTCACTATGAGTCAGAATCAACTTGACAGCACTTAACAACAAAAGACTAAATACCACTTTAAGAAAAATAATTTACTTTTTTGGCAGTGCTACAGACAAATATTTGATGATACATTTTGGAAAACAAACAGGTACGCAGATTTCATTTGCATTCTGTGTGGAATTTACGGGTATTTGTTTCTAAAAATAAATTTTTACCACTTTATACTGTTTTTTTTTATTTAGTTATTCGTTTGTTAAGTACCACTGAGTCAGTTCTAACTCATAGTGACCCTGTATAGGATTCCTGAAAAGCAGCCGGTCTAAGTTTGAACCACCAACCTTGAGGTTAAGTGCTTACTCTCCAGTGCCAAAAAAAAATAGAGAAAAATTAAAATCAGTTCAATTTCTTTTTTTAACAGAAGAAAACCTAACCTAGGATAAACAAGCAAAAAAAATAAACTGTCAAATATTTTTATGTTAATAATCACAGCCTGGATATTTTTAAAATCTACAATATAGAATATTTTTGTTGTTGTTAAGTGTCTATCTGCTACCATAAAGACTTACATTTTCAGAAACCCTATGAAGCAGTTCTTCCTCTGTCCTGTAAGTCATATGAATCAGAATTGGTTTGGTGGTAGTGGTGGTTATGTGCCATGGAGTCAGTTCTGACTCTGCATAGGGTTTCCAAGGCTGTAAATCTTTATGGGAGCAGAAAAACCTCATCTTTCTCCTGTGGAACAGCTGGTAGTTTTGAACTAGCTGGACTTTGAGGTTGGCAGCCCAACTTGTAACCACTACATTACCAGAGCTCCTTAATTGGCTTGGTAGCAGTCGGGTTTTAGGCCAGAACCCGTGACCTGGTTACCTTGGCACACAGTTGGGTAACCAAAATTATTGACCTCATGCGTCACCACTCATCAAATTAAGCTTCTCTAGCCCAGGTTAAGCAGTAAATGGAAGTAAAGTACCTTGTATCCCAGGCCCAACTGATAAATAGCAAATATTTGAGCTGCATTAAGAGCTTCACTAAAAAGGTAAACTGCAGTCATCTGACCACAGAACACTCTATTAGCATCTGCTGTTTCTGAGGAGCCCAGGAAGCATTTGTCAAATGTCTGTGAAAGAAAACAGATTTCATTAGCCAAAAACCAGAAATAGTCCCTCCTCCATAAATAATAAAAATCTACACTGAAATAAATGTTTCATCCATTCAGAACTAAAAACTGGACAGATTAAAATAATTCATTTAGCATTTCACTTCATTTGTTCCCATTTGAAGTGAAGATCAGGAAAGGCATCCTAGAAAAGGAGGTAAACAATTTTTCTATAGTATCTTAAGTAAAAACATTATGAGTAATTAGATGCAGGACAAGGATTATGGAATCTGAAAGTTCATGCTGGCATATCTGGTAACGAAAGACCCAGAAAAAGTACAGGCTTCAGACAAAGGGAGAAAACAATAAGTCTGTAACACACTGAATCAGTTTTTTCTGTGAGCTAATCTGATGGAACAGAAAAATTTAACAAGCAGTAACTAATAAGGCACAATATATTGGGTGAGAAGTTAAAGTTGGAAAGACAGATATTTGCAGACATCAAGATGGTAGGTGAAGTCATCAGAAAAGATGTAATCTCTGAAAAGAAATGTGTAAGTCAAGAAAAGCAGGTTTATGTTTTACTTTTTCAAAAAAATATATACCTATTAATAATATCTGGGTCACAAAGGGCACATTTTTACAACTCATGTATACAACAGTGAGGAAACAAAGTTTTTTTAAAATTCATTTAAA
The DNA here is from genome assembly GCF_000296735.1 of Chrysochloris asiatica. Taxonomy (NCBI): domain Eukaryota; kingdom Metazoa; phylum Chordata; class Mammalia; order Afrosoricida; family Chrysochloridae; genus Chrysochloris; species Chrysochloris asiatica. Next base: position 6,373,989 of record NW_006408673.1, read on the forward strand.
ACCACCATTCATATTGTGAGACTATTCATTCCTGTATTAATGAATTAAATTCCTAACCACATCATGATTATAAAAAGCCATTTGTGGAATTCCAAAGGTTTTCTGTAAGTCCTAAAATATTTCATTTTAAAGGTTACTACTTTAAATTTATTATTATTTTTTTTAATGTAACATTTTCACACTACTTACATCACTGGTGTTAACAAACCATGTTATCTCTCCATAGGAAGCTAGCTCGCCATTCACATAACATCGAAGTTCACTGTTCTTCCACCGGTTATAAATGTGCACTATAGTTACCATATACCACTGAAAGAGCAAGAATAATTTTCACCAAAAAGATAAGAATTTTCCCAATAACTTAACATATTAAAAATAACAAGTAAAACTTAAATGATAAATGCAATTAAACTTAAAAATATGACAGACCTAATTTTGTGAAATTCAATATTAACCTCTAACAGTATTTATTCAAGGAGTAGCATAGTGGTTACAAATCAGGCTGTTAACCTCAAGGTTAGCAGTTTGAAACCACCAGCTGTTATGTGGGAAAAATATGAAGCTTTCTGCTCCTGTAAAGGTTTTTACAGCCTCGGAAACCCTGTACAGGCTCTCTATGAGTTAGAACTGACTCCACGGCACAAAACCATCATGCAACTGATAAAAATTGAATCTCAAAATTCTTTTTCCAAAATTTTATTACAAAAATATTTTTTTAAAAGTTGAAAGTTTAATACAAACACCCTCTCTCCTACCATGTAGATTCCATACTTGTTAACATTTTGCCATGCTATGTATG
>NW_006408673.1:6389641-6391257 GCF_000296735.1 Chrysochloris asiatica
TTTATTCCATCAATTCCTGGGGCCTTGTTCTTTGCCAATTCTTCAATGCATTTTGGATTTCCTCTCTAAGTATCATTGGCTCTTGATCATATGGTACCTCTTGAAATGGTTGAACATTAACCATTTCCTTTTGGTACAATGACTTTGTGTTTTCCTTCCATGTTTTCTTGATGCATTCTGCATCATTCAATAATTTGCCCAGAGAATCTTTCAATAACGAAAAGTCGAGGCTTGAATTTTTTTTACAGTTCCCCCAGCTTCAGAAATGCTGACCGTGTTCTTCCATTTTGGTTTTCTAATTCCAAATCTTTGCATATTTTATTATAGTATTTGCCTTTATCTTATCGAGCTGATCTTTGAAATTTTCTGTTCAGCTCTTGGACCTCTTCAGTTCTTCCATTTGTTTTTTTTTTGTTTTTTTTTTAATGGGGAACATAAAAAACTACTTTATTTGCAATTTCCTTGAACACAAACCCCAGGATGATACAGAATTCTTCACTTCTTTAAATTAGTATAAAGGAATTGGTAAATGAGAAAGCTTACTAGTAAATTATATAGCGTTTGACAAACTTCTGCTTAATCCCTGGAGCTATGACATCAATTAGGTCAAACACTAGCATTTCCAAATTAGCAAATCAGTTAAAAAGAGAAAACACATGCTAGAGTTTTCTCTCACATCTGCTTTCTCAGCCTGAAAAATTCTTCCATTTGCTTTAGCATCTCTATGCTGGAGAGCAAGTTTTAGAGTCTCTTCTGACATCCATTTTGACCTTTTCCTTCTTTCTTGTCTTCTTAATGACTTTTTGCTCTCTTCACATATGATGTTCTTGATGTCATTCCACAACTCTTCTGGTCTTCGGTCTTTAGTGTTTAATGTATCAAATCTGTTCTTCAGATGATCTCTAATTCAGGTGGGATGTATTCAAGGTCCTATTTTGGTTCTCGTGGACTTGTTTTCATTTACTTCAGCTTCAGTTTGAATTTGCATATGAGTAATTGATGGTCTGTTCCACAGTCTGCTCCTGGCCTTGTTTTCACTAATGATATGGAGCTTTTCCATCTTCTCTTTCCACAGATTTAATCAATTTGATTTCTATGTGTTCCATCTGGTGAGGTCCATGTGTATAGTCGTCTACTATGCTGTCTAAAGAAGATATTTGAAATAAATAAATCATTTGTTTTGCAGAAATCTATCATTAGTTCTCCAGCATCATTTCTATCACCAAGGCCAAGTTTTCCAACTACTGGTCCCGCCTCTTTGCTCCCAGCCTTTGCATTCCAATCACCAGTAATGATCAATACATCTTGATTGCATGTTTGATCAATTTCATATTGAAGAAGTTGGTAGAATTCTTCTATTTCATCCTCACTGGCTTTAGTGGTTGGTGCATAAATTTGAGTAACAGTGGTATTAACTGGGCTTCCCTGTAGGCGCATGGATGTTTTCCTATCACTTACAGCATTGTACCTCATGACTGATCTGGAGATGTTCTTTTTAACGATGAGTACAACACCATTCCTTTTCAATTTGCCATTCCCTGCATAGTAAACCATGTGGTTGTCAGATTCAAAATGGCCAATACCAGTCCATTTCAGCTCACTAATGCCTAAGATAT
>NW_006408673.1:6391357-6401572 GCF_000296735.1 Chrysochloris asiatica
TTTGAACTGCAAGGTCGGCAGTTCATGCTCACCAGCTGGTTCCTCGGAAACCCTATACAGGGGGACTATGGGTCGGAATCGACTAGACAGCACTTCACAACAACAACCTATGTATGAGGGGCCTTCAAAAAGTTCATCAAAAGCTTAGAAAATCTTTTTTTTTTTTTTAAGTTTTTATTGTGAATTAAGTCAAAGTTTACAGGTTAGATCATCAGTTTTACATTCAATAAATCACATACTTTGTTTCACTACAACGATTATAAGACCTTCCATGTACCATCAGTTAACAATCAGGGTCACTTTGGGTCGGAACCAACTCGATGGCACTTAACTCAATGTACCATCAGTTAATAGTACTTCTCTCTCTTTACTTTAGCTCTTTATTTTTTTTTCAGTATTTCTCTGTATTCACTTTAGCCCTTTTTTTAACACTCACACATATATAATAATTAAAACCACTAAAGGGCACATTCTGCAAGACTGCCTCCTGGCTGCCAGTTAGTTCTCAGTCCCTCTCTTTTCCATGAATCTAGGGTCCTCAGCTGCTCCCTCTCTCCATGTCCCCATTTCTGCCTCCATCTCTGCTGTTGCTGCTTCTCTGGATAAGGTTGCACATTCCGCTTGTGCTCTTCTCCCTTGATGGTCCTAGGGTCTTCCGTTTCTGGACTATAAGATTAACTACTCCTCTGTTTTTGTTACAAAACTTCTTCCTTTACAGTTGTGACAGTTGCAATTAGTCCTGATAACAATTACTCACTATTGAATCATAAGACTCTTATCGCCACCTCTTTTTACCAGACCCATCTAGACAAGATGAAAACTATTCAGTGGGGACTCTGTCTTCCCTGGCACACTCTTAAACTAAACTTCCTCTTGAAACCTTGTAAGCCAGTCACTTTGTGCCTTTATCACCCCCTCATTTTAGGTAGGCAATGTCTAAGTTGCTCGTCCCTCCCTACCCTGTGTACAGAGGAGATAGCATTGACACTTGATGTGAAGACTCTTTCCCTCTCTGTTGGTTATTTGAGCTACTACATCCATGAGTATAGGTCAAATTAATCCAATTGTAGAAATTTACCCTCGTTTCCTTTATCTAAAAAGTTTTTATTTTTTTTATTATCCTCTAGTCGAGTTCTGAACATCAAGTCATTAAAGTTAGGTCAAATGGGGACTATCTGCAAATATGGGTGCCCAGTATCTTTTTTTTTTCCCCAGTATCTTTTCATTCCATTTTCCCATGAACTTTCTATAGCACCCTCATACATGTATGCATATAGATATAGCAACATTTTATTGATGAATCATCTATTAATCTGAAATTCCCAGGTAAGAAAGCAGCATATATTAAATTTACATTATTAAAATAATTGCCAAGGAGTTCTGGTAGCGTAGTGGTTATGAGTTGGGCTGCTAACCTCAAGGTCAGCAGTTTGAAACTACCAGCCATTCCATGAGAGAAAGATGAGGCTTTCTGCTCCCATAAAGATGTACAGCTTCAGAAATCCTATACAAGCTCACTATGAGTCGGAATTAACTCTATGGCACACCACTACCACTACCAAAATAATTGCCAAGGATGTTTTTCCCTACACTTTCCTTAGACTCTATAAATAAAAAACTATCTAATCTTCTTATTGTCCAAAAAAGATGATTTACTGAAAAGTATAAGCACAGCTGTGATTTACCATATTTTATGCTAGCAACTTTAAAACAACATATTTTGAAGGCTAGCATGACTTGTTAACATAACTACAAATTAGTTAACATACCTTTTGGGGCTTGAAATCAAATTTCACACAGTGCTGAAAGCCTTTTCCTTTTGACTTTATTGATGTTATAATCAAACAGCCTCCAACAAAGTGAGCAGAATAGCCAAGACCTTTGCTGGTTCTGAAACTAAGAAGAGTAAGTTTTCATTTTATCACTGAATAGTTTCCTCTGTTTCAAAGTAAGGTAATAACACTGGTCAGTTATAGAAATACATACCAATATAAATATGGTTTATCCTTATCCACATTGATATTATTTACAGGATCCATTCTAAGCCAAGTATGAAATGTAAAACCATTCTGGTATGGCCATTTGGCAATAGGAGGTAATGCAATCGCCTATAGGAAAAAAGCTTTAAGTTACTGACTCACATGAAAAGTTTTATTGAAATCATGAAAATGAGACTCTACAATGCTTTATGTGTTTCTATTACATCATACTCTCCTATGTCATGATTAAAATATCTGGAAGGCTTTTAATAACTTCTGTGTTTCCCCAAAACACATAGTTATGATGCTGACCTAATGAAATGAAAGACACATTAAGTGTGACCTGTTGAATACACTGGTCTTGTTTCATTTCTTAGAATAAGCGTATTCAGGGATCCCAAAATTTAAGAGAGAAATAGTGGCACCAATTGCAAATCTCTTGCTGAAAATGTTAAGGGCTTAGAATAGAGAAGAATGAACAAGAATGTAATGATAAGAGTAAAATTAAAATTTGGTATAGGCTTCATTTTTAAAAACAGAAAAAGGATTAATTCATTCTGAGGTGACTATACAAATAACTTTACATCTTGGATTAAAATTTTAAAGATTGAAGAACATAAAGAAAGCCAAAACAATCTTTGTTTGTTTGTTTATTTGTTTGTGAAAACCAACAGTTCACACTTTCAATTTCAAAACTCACTTAAAGCGACACTGTGGTACTGGCGTGAAGACACACATAAAGATCAATGGAACAGAACCAAGAGCACAGAAGTAATTACTATATACTTATAATCAAGTGATGTTCAACAAGGATGCCAAGATAATTCCATGAGGAATCGTTTTTTTCAATGGCTAGTTGGATTTCTACATGCTAAAGAAGAGAATAAAGTTGAGCCTCTTCTTACATGTTGGTAAGTGCTGCAGAGTCAATTCCAACTCACAGAGACTCTGTATAGTGTTTCCAAGGCTGTAGATCTTTACAGAAGCAGACAACCTCAACCTTCTCCCAGTGCGGTTAGTGGGTTTACACTACTAACCTTGTGGTTAGCACTCCTGTGCTTATCCTACCGTGCCACCAGGGCTCCATTTGTAATTATAAATCCCATAATATATTCTTGTTGTTTTGTCCAAGTATGAATTACCTTTTAAAGATACTTAAATTATAAGGAAAGTATTATTTTCTCATATATATATTATGGCTCATGATCCGTCTTTCTTCATACAGCACTCCATTTTCTTCCAGTGTGAATTCCCTGTTTTGTCCTAAGGAAGTGCTTTTACACTTTAGCATTACCTGTATTAAAAAATCTTAAGTTTATCTTCACTTTTGTTATCTTTATTTTTATTCTTCTGATGGTTCAGTACATTTCAGATTATCTACACTGTTCTCACTTGTATACTTTGCATTGCTACTTGATGCCACAGATTGAATTATGTCCACAGAAAGTGTGTGTTGTGATTCTCAGTGGTTTGGCTGTTATGTAATGATATAATGTGACAGTTTGTTACATGGTACACAGAAATTAACTCCAAATGCATCACCTATCTAAATGTAAAAAATGAGAGAAAATCTTTGTAAATTTCAGGTTAGGGAAATCTTTCTTAAGACATGACACCAAAAGCACAATCAACAAATGAAAAAAACTGGGCTTCATCAAAATTTAAAACTTTTGTGCTTCAAAGGACGCCATCAAGAAAGTGAAAATACAACTTACAGAATGAGATAAATCATTCAAATTATATGGCTAAAGAGGGGTTTGTATCCAAATTAAATAAAGAATTCTTCCAATTCAATAACAAAAAGATCAACATTCTGAGTTAAAAAACAGTAAAAAATCTGAAAAAATATTCAACTAAAGAAAACATATAAATGACCAAAAAGCACAGTAAAAGATGCTCAGCATCATTAGTCACTACAGAAATGAATAACACAACCACAATGAGATACCACGGCACACTTTCTAGGATGGCTATAATCAAAATGTCAAATAATAACAAGTGCACAAAAGGATTTAGAGAAGTTGAAGCCTCATACATTTCAGACTGGATTATAAAATATACAGTCAATTTGGAAACAATCTAGCAGTTCCTAAAAAATGTTAAATATAGACCGTATCACCCAGCAATTCCATTTTTAGTATACACCTAACAGAAATGAAAACACATCCACATAAAAAGTTCTTAACAGTACTGTAAGAACACAAATATTAACAGAATTATTCCTAATAGCTAAAAGAGCGGAATAAACCCAAATGATCATTAATTTATGATTAAATACACAATATAATGGAGTATTATTCATTCATAAAAAAGGAATCAAGTACTGATATATGCTACATCATGGCTAAACCACATTGCTAAATAAGTAGGTCACAAAATATCACACTATTACTCTGTTTATCTGACATGTCAAGAATAGATATATTTATAAGACATATAAAGGTCATACTATAAGTAAGCACAGGCAGCAAACCACATGGTCCATTGTTCAAACCCACCAGCCACTCCTCAAGAGAAAGATGAGGCTTCTTGCTCCTGTGAAGATTTAAAGTCTTGGAAACTTGATAGAGGTTTGCTATTAACAGGCTCCACATGACGTAGTGGTTACTAGTTGGGCTGCCATCCTCAAGGTCAGCAGTTAGAAGCTACCAGCGGTTCAGTGGGAGAATGATGAGGCATTCTGCTCCCATAATGATTTACAGCCTCGGAAACCCTGTGCAGGATCACTATGAGTTGGAACCGACTCCAAGGTACTTAACAACAACAACAGCACTTAACAACAACAACATAGGTCACCTACAGTTGGCAGCATGAAAGGAACTAGGGAGTTACTCCTAATGAGTAAAAAGTTTCTTTTGAGAGTGATACAAACATTTAAAATTTAGATTTTACACATTTCAGTACTTACACTAAAATCATTATTTTGTACACCTCAGTGAATATATAAAAACCATTAAATTGTACACTTCTAATGAGTGAATTGTATGCTATCTCAACTTATGCAAATAAAACTGTTTAAAATAATCACGGTATACAAATGTGTTTTACTATTATTATAACACATGAAGGTAAGTCAAAAAGTATTGCTTCTGGGGTTCCAGTTTATATATGTACATATTTATTATAAGAAAAAAATGTGTTAAAACAAGTCTCTAATCAGTGGAAGATACCTTGCAAACAAGCTCTGCCAGTAATGTACTTTAGTCTAATTAGGGTGCCTTAAAAAAAAAAAGTCCACTCAAAAGAGGTAACAAATCTTTACGAGGATGATTCCCACCTCCTCCAAACACAGGGCAGACTCAAAACTGGGGGGCTACAAATGCAAGAAGTGACTGTCTTACAAGATTTCAAGAGGGAGCCTAGATCCAGAGGGCGTGGAGGAGGGTAGAATCTCCACTGAGTAGTAGCTAATCTGTCTAGGCAGGGTTGATGAAAGGAGATGGGGACAGGGCTCTTGTGGTACAACAGTGAAAAATTGCTATCAGGCCTGACTGGGAGGGTTAGAAATGTAAAGGTAGACATTTTGTAGCAAAGGAAGGGGAGTGGTTGACTTTGCAGTCCAGGAGCGAAGGGACCTGGAACCATTAAGGCAGAAGAGAGGAGTACAACACCCTGAAAAGGAAACAGTGATGCCAGAGATTGAGGCATAGACAATGACATGGAGAGATGGAGCTGTTGGGGACTCTAGACCCAGAGAGGGAGAGGGGCTGTGTGCTGACAACCGAAGGGCAGGTTTGCGGGGTATACCCTTTGGTTGGCTGATGATGAATGGAGGGGATTGTAACCATGGCAATGAAACTATATATGATAGGATGAATGTAAAGTTAATATTCTCCCATGTAAACGATCACATAATTCACAAAACATTTTTTTTTAAATCCAATCAAAACGGCAAATTCTGAGGAGATATGCTGTGCTAGCTAAATTCAAGGCACAGAGGTCAGCTCAGAAAATTATGGACTCTGTTTTTGGGGATGCCAAATGAGTCATCTTGATAGATTTTCTTGAAAGCACAGGACATGATCATAGGAACTTATTAAGAACAACTTATAAGAAAACTGCATCGGTGAGACAAGGCCAGGACAGTTTCACTGAGAAATCTTTCTCCATCACAACAATGTGCTTGCTCATTCATGGAGGGTACCAAGAGCTATCCTGCATGAATTTCATTGGCAAACTTTCCTTTACCCACATTTCAGCTCTGATCTTGACCCTTCAGATGTCTTTTTTTTTTGCAGTTGAATTAATGAATTTATTGTTCTATGTGCAAAGACAATTGGTCATGGTTAGAAAGACAGAGGTGACATTTATCATCAAAAAATTCCCAATCCACATTTCATAATGTGTCCATTAGATACATAAACTGATCATTTCAATGCCAAGTGGAAAGATAATTGAGGCATGCATTGTTTGCACAGAAGCAGGTATCTAAGCGGGTCTGTTGTTGCTAGGTGTCATCAAGTCAATTCTTTTTGTTCCCCAAAGACAAAGAACTTTTAAAAGGAACACAATCTGAGTTCCACGAAGATGCCAAAACTATCGTTTTGACATGGTATAAATTGAAAAGCACAAAATTCTATGGGAGAAAGTTAAAGAGATGGAAATGCCACCTTCAGAAGGGTAAAGACCAAGATGGAGGACATATCAAGAAACAATAGATTCACATTTTGATATTTTAGTTTTATAAAGGTTTCAAAGATTTTACAGCAATACTTTTTTACTTACCCTAGTATGTACATCATATATACACATATATATTATCTTATATGTATTGAATATGCCCTAAAATATAGGGCCAAATTTATGTAAAAACCCAACTGAGATTTCAAGAGACAGATTTAAAATAATATTTCCGTTAAGGAAAACATATTTGGAGTTCATGTATGAGAGTGGCAATGTAAAAGTTTTAGAAATATATTTAACCATAAGTACTTTTATTTTTCTTTACAATACATGTGTAAGGAAAAGAAAGATTCACTGAGTATGTTTAACCATACATTCCTTAAAAGTTTAAAGCTGTTTAGCTACACTGTTCTACTTTTAAGATAAATGTAGATAAGTGGAATGGATACTTTATGATCCCAGAAACCTATAAACAATCAAATCATAGCATGATGTGGGATTATAAGAATGTCATAAAGACATTCTTTTATGTTAGAGGATAGTAAAGTTATTCTGGGAAGATTCAAATTTAAACTATTCAATAACAAAGAAATAATAAAGGAAAAAATATAAGCAACAAAACTTTCCTAAAATTGTGTATATAACACTCAAATTTCACAAATGTGCTTTTAAAGCGTACCTGCATCTTCCTGTAAATACTGTTTGGCTATTTAGGACCTGATAAACAAACAAGATCTTATGAAAATCAGAATGAATATGAGTGCACTATGAGCTCAGAAATAGAACTGACTTAAATATCAAAGGAGATTTCTCTTGAAACAGGTAGATCAATGTAATAATGACTTTAAAAAGTTCCCATAAAAAAACTTTTTTTTTTTTAAGCATCGTTGAGTTAGTTACGACACATAGCGTTCCTGTATAGGTTTTCCAAGGAGTGAATGGTGGGTTTGAACTGCCAACTTTATAGTCCAGTGCCTATCCTACAATGCAACATCAGGACTCCACAAATAACATATACATATATAATGTACTCCTATGACATTTGAAACATTAAAGATATTACTACCAGACATAATTTTCTTCTTTATAAATAGATTAAAGATCTGTAAGTAAGAATGGCTAAGACTGATATAATTTGGAAACTGAAATGTTAGGAATATTTGCCTAGTGAGTTTAAAGAGTTACTGTAAATTTAAGAAAAGGTTACAAAAGAGACAAGGATAGGGAAACAAGAGGCTAAATAAAGATACTCAGAAAAATAGAAAATTAAGGTGTCAAACTATGGCGATGAATTCATAGGTCAAAATAGCATACATATAATTCAAAAAAAATTAAGAGCGTGTTCATTGTTGCCCTCAAGCCATGACTGGGCAGCTTTCTTAACCTAGCTAAACCTTAATTTCATCACATCACCTCTAAAACAGGAGGAGTCCTGGTACGGCGCTGTGGGTTAATGGGCCAGACTGCAAAGCCATTTGAACTGCAAGGTCAGCAGTTCACGCTCACCAGCTGCTCCTCAGAAACCCTATACAGAGTCGTTATGGGTTGGAATTGACTGGATGGCACTTAACGACAACAACAACAAAACAGGAGAAAGTTAACATGTCAAGTGATTTCCTCTCTACCATGTACTTACTGCAGCACTCTTTCCTGGAAAGTTGAAAAAGGCATCAGGACCGTACTTCTGAGGCATGTGCTTTAACACAGACAGCAACTTCCCAGCATGTGGAGGCTATAAAAACAATCAACAATTTATTCACTACATTAGTCACAATTTCTGAATTTTAAAAAAATAAATCCATGTATTAATATACAAGTAGTCCCCAACTTATAAAAGGGTTCCATTTCAAAGGCACTGTTGTTAACTTAGTCCTGAGGTAAGTTAGTATCTTTTTTTTTTTAATGTTTTCATTATTATTGCCTTTTACCAGTATGTTTTTAATTTGATCTTTCTCTGTCTTTGAGTGTTAGAAACACTGCATATAAATTTACAGATATGGTGACAACGCAAACTGCCCAAAGTAACATTTTGTGTAGTGCATAATACAAATGATAAGGTATATTAAAAGGAAAAAAGGATAGTAGTACATGTGATTCATCAGGACTCAAATGCATCTAAGTCAGGAGCTACCTGTACACAAGAAACAAATAACGCTATAAACTAAAAGTCATTAACGGATCCATTCCAACTCAAACAACTTAATAGAACAAAACAGAATTGTACCACAGGGCTTCCTATTGTCTTTGAAATAAAAAAACACCTTGTCATGGACTCCTCATGCAGCTCATGAGAATCAGCACTGAACTGCAAACCATAAGGTCAGTAATTTAAATCTACTCGTGGAAAACCTTATACAGGGTCACTATGAGTCTGAACCAACCTTTATCACTGTTGTTGGTAAGTGCCCTGGAGTCCATTCCAACTCCTGGTGTCTTTGGGCTTCCAAGGATCTACTAGTTAAGTTTGAATCTCTGACGTGGTGGTTCAAACCAACTTGTGATCCTGTACTTATATTACACATTCACAACAAGACTTTATCACAGAAAACAAGATACTACAGAGTTCAGGCTAAAGCTGAAGAAAATTTTAAAAAATGGTTAGAACCAAAATGTTGTTGTTGTTGTTGTTGTCAGATGCCATCGAGTCAGAACCAACTCATTGCGACCCCATGCACAGCAGAACGAAACAATGTCCGATCCTGAGCCAACCTCACTACCGCTGCCACATTTGACGTCATCAATGATGCCACCTGGCCAATCCATCTCATTGGGGGTCTTCCTCTTTTCCTCTGACCCTCCATCTTACCCAGAATGACATCCTTCTCCAGCGATTGTACCCTCCTGACAATATGTCCAAAGTATGAGAGACGAAGGTTAGCCATCTTGGCCTCCAAGGAGTACTCTGGCTGCGCTTCTTGCAAAACAAATCGATTGGTTCTTTTGGCAGTCCATGGCACTTTTAGTATTCCCCCTCCAACACCACAATTAAAGGCATCAATTCTTCTATGATCTTCCTTATTCACCGTACAGCTTTCGTATCCATATGAGGTTATTGAAAATACCACGGCTTGGGTCAGGTGCACCTTAGTCCTCAAGCTGACATCTTTTCTCTTCAACACTTTAAAAAGTTCCTGTGCAGCACATTTGCCTACTGCAATACGTCGTCTGATCTCTTGACTGCTGCTTCCACGAATGTTGATAATTGATCCAAGAAAAATGAAGTCCTTGAAAACTTCAATCTTTTTGCCATTGATAATAATGTTGTTTATTGGTCCAGTCGTGAGGATTTTTGTTTTCTTGACATTGAGATGTAATCCATACCAAAGGCTTTGATCATCAGTAAATGTTTCAAGTCCTCTTCAGTTTCAACAAGCAAGGTTGTATCAACTGCATATCGCAGGTTGTTAATGAGTATTCCTCCAATCCTGATGCCACGTTTTTCTTCGCAGAACCCAGCTTCTCGTATTACTTGCTCAGCTTACAGGTTGAACAAGTATGGTAAAAGAACACAACCTTATCGCACACCTTTCCCAATTTTAAAACGTTCAGTGTTCCCATGCTCTGTTCAAACAACTGCTTCTTGGTCCAGATACAGATTTCTCAGAAGTACAAT
>NW_006408673.1:6403757-6419652 GCF_000296735.1 Chrysochloris asiatica
GATGTTTACAGCTGTTTCTCTTCATTTTGAGTTGTGGCCCATCAGCAAACGAAGGTTCTGTGCGCTTTTCTCCCATAAGCTTAACTCTATTCACGTCATCATGGTCAACTCTACTTTGTGTTGGCATTTGTTTTACCAGTTGCATTCTGAGTGCCTTCCCACCTGAGGGGCTCATTTTCCGGTCCTGTATCTGATAGTGTTTCTCTGCTATTCATAGAGTTTTCAGTGACTAGCGATTTGGAAGTAGTTTGTCACTCTTTCTTCCTAGTCTGTCTTTATCTGGAAGCTCATCTGAAACCTGTCCACCATGGGTGACCCTGATGGTTATTTAAAATACTGGTGGCATAGCCCTCAGAATCACAGCAACTCAAGCCACCACAGCACGACATCTGAAGAACATATCTGATGCATTAGACACTAAAGACCAAAGACCAGAGGAGTTGTTGGATGACATCAGGAACATCATATAGGAAGAAAGCAAAAGGTCATTAAGAAGACAAGAAAGAAGGAAAGGACCAAAATGGGTATCAGACAAGACTCTGAAATTTGCTCTCCAGCATAGACATGCTAAAGAAAATAGATGAAATGAGGTAAAAGAGCTGAACAGAAAATTTCAAAGCAAACCTTTGGAAGACAAAGTAAAATATTATAATGAAATGTACAAAGATCTGGAGTTCGAAAAAACAAAAGGGAAGAACACGCTCAGTACTTCTCAAACTAGGGAGCTGAAGAAAAACACAACCCTACACTTTAAATATTGAAGGACTCCATAAAAAAAAAAACAACAACAACAACACTCGTCTGTAAATTTGTCGTACTGTGGTGGTTTGTGTGTTGCTGTGATTCTAGAAGTTATGCTACTGGTATTTCAAATACCAGTAGTCACCCATGGTGAACAGGTTTCAAATGAGTTTCGAGACGAAGCAGACTAGGAAGGAGAGACGGACTACGTCCAAATATTTACACACTGAAAACATAAATAGCAGAACACTGTCAGATAGCACCAGAACACTGATTATTGAAACATAAAGAAGTACAACAGAATACTGTCACACAGTGTGCCAGAAGTTGAGCCCCTCAGGCTGGAAAGCACTCAAAATAAGACCTGCCTCCTCAAAGCAGAGTTCACCGAGATTATGTAAATGCAGTAAAGCCTTCTGGACCTTCATTTACTAATGGGGCACAATTCAAAATCAGGAGAAACCGCTTTAAACATCCATTAATAATTTAAACATAAAATATACAAAGTATGAATCTAGGAAAATTGGAAATTGTCAAAAACTAAACAGAATGCACAAACACTGATATACTGATATACTAGGCATTGTTGTTAAGTGCCATCAAGTCAGTTCCAACCTGTAGCAACCCCGTATAGGGTATCCAAGGAGCGGCTGGTGAGCTTGAACCACCAACCTCGTGGTTCAAACTGACTCTGCAGTCCAGAGCATTAACCCATAGCACCACATCAGGACTTCTAAGCATTACTAAGCTGAAATGGATTGGTATTGACCATTTTGAATCTGGCAACCACATGGTTTACTATGCCATACGGACAAATTGAGGATGGTTGGCATCACATTGATCATCAACAAGAACATTTCAAAATTTGTCTTCAACTATGCTGTCTGTGATAGGATAATATTCATAATGCCAACAAGACAGACCAATTAATATTACTATTACTCAAATTTACAAATCAACTAACTAAAGCCAGTGATGATGAAATTGAAGAACTCTACCAAAAACTTCAGTCTGAAATTTATCAAACATGGAATCAACATGTGTTGATAATTACTGGTGACTAGAATGCAAAGGTTGGAAACATTGCTACATTTGAACCCTTTGCTGCTGACACTATACCATTTCATCTTACTGGAGGTCTTCTTCTTTTCCTTAATAAGCCTTTTACGTTAACAAACATAATATTCTTCTACAGGGACTGGTTCCTCTTGAAATTATGTCCATAGTGTGAGAGAAGTCTGGCCATTCTGGCTTCCAAAGAGCATTCTGGCTGTACTTCTTCTAACACATCTATTTGTTATTTGACAATCCATGGTACTTTAATATTCTCCTCCAACACCATAACTCAAATGCACCAATTCTTCCACAGTCTTCCTGATGTACTAGCAAACTTGCAGATACGTAGGGCTTAGATCAGGTGCAGCTTAGTCCTCAAACTATCATCTTTGCTCTTGAATACTTTACAGCAGATTTGCCTAATGCAATATGACGTTTCACTTCTTGACTGCTGCTTCCAAAAGTGATGATGGTTCATCCAAACAAAATTAAGTCATTGACAACTTCAATCATTTCCCAATTTATTTTGATGTTATTTATTGTTTGGTCCAGTGGTGAAGATTTTTTTTTCTTTACACTGAGGTGCAACCTATACCAAAGACTGTGGTCTTTGATCTTCAACAGTAATTATTTTATGCCCTCTTTGCTTTCAGAAAACAAGGCTGTATCATCTGCAATGTTAATGAGTCTTCCTCCAATCCTGATGCCACAATTTTTTTTCATATAATCCAACTTCTCGGAATATTTGTGCAGCATAAAGACTGAATATGTATGGAGAAAGAAAACAAACCTAGTGCACACCTTTCCTAATTTTAAGCTATTCTGTGTTCCCTTGCTCTGTTCAAACAACTGCCTCTTGGTCTATGTATAAGATCCTCATGAGCACAACAAAGTGTTCCAGAATGATCATGCTCTACAATGTTATTCATAGCTTCTCATGATCCACATACTGAAAGTCATTTTGTAGTCAATGAAGCACAGGTAAACATCTTTCTGGTCTTCTCTGCTTTCATCCAAGAGCCACCTGATGTTAGCAATGATATTCCTCATTCTAAGCCCTCTCTTTACTCCAGCATGAACATCTGGAGGTCCTCTGTCAATGTATGGTTGCAGCCACCTTTTTATTGTCTTTAACAAAATTTTCCTTGCATGCAATACTAATGATAATGTCCACTGATGTTCGCATTCCCTTCAGTCACTTCTCTTTCGAATGGGCAAAAAATATGGATCTCTCCCAGTCTTTTGACCAGATAGTTAGGTGTCTTCCAAATTTCTCAGTATACATGAGTGAGTGCCTCCAGTGCTATATCAGTTTATTGAAAAATTTCAATTTGTGTTCCATCAAGTTGTGGAACCTTGTTCTTTGTCAATGACTTCTATGTACCTTGGACTTCCTCCGTCAATACCACTGGCTCTTGATTACACGTGATCCCCTCAAATGAGTGAAGATCATCCATTTCTTTGTGGTATAGTAACTCTGCATATTTCTTCCATCTTCATCTAATGCTTTTTGCATCATTCAATATTTTGCACATAGAATCCTTCAATTTTTCAGGTTGAGACATGAATATTTTCTTCAGATCCCACTGCTGGAAAAATACTGAGTGTGTTCTTCCCTTTTGGTTTTCTAACTCCACATCTTTAGACATTTTGTTATAATATTTGACTTGGTCTTCTCAAGATGACCTTTGAAATCTTCTGTTCAGCTGTTGTACCTCCTCACTTCTTCCATTTGATATTGTATCTCTACACTGGAGAGCAAATTTCTGAGTCTCTTGTGACATCCATTTTGATCTTTTCCTTCTTTGCTGTCTTATTAATAAACTTTTGCTTTCTTCCTGTATGGTGTTCTTCATGTTATTCCATAACTCTTCTCATCTTTGATCTTTAGTGTCTAATGCTTCAACTCTGTTCCTTAGATGATCTCTAAATTCAGGTCAGATATATTCAAAGTCATATTTTACCTCTTGTGGACTTGTTTTCAGCTTAAGCCTAAACTTGCATATGAGTGAATGATGTTCTATTCCACTGCCCCTGGCCTTGTTTTGGCTGATAATATGGAGCTTTTCCACTGTCTCTTTCCTCAGATGCAGTCAGTTTGATTTCTGTATATTCCATCAATTGAGAGCTATGTGTACAGTCATCTTTCATGTCATTTTAAAAAGTATTTACACTGAAGAAGTCACTGGTTTTGCAAAATTTTATCATGCAATCTCCAGCATAATTTCTATCACCAAGGTCATATTTTCTAACTACTGAACCTTTTTCTCTATTTCCAACCTTTGCATCCTAATTGCCAGTACCTAGTAATACATTTTTTTGCAAGTTTTAGACTGAAGAAGTTCATGGCCTCCTTTCATCAGCAACTAGAGAAGACAAAGTCAACTATTGTAACAAAGTGTGCAAAGACCTGGAGTTAGAAAACCAATAGGGAAGCACATGCTCAGCATTTCTAAGCTGAGGGAACTGCAGAAGAAATTTAAGCCTCCATTTGCAATACTGAAGTCATCTATGGGCAAAATATTGAATGATGCGGAAAGTATTAATAAGATGGAAACAATAGAGAGTCACTGTCCAAAAAGAAATGGTCGATGTTCAACCATTTCAAGAGGCAGCATATAATCAGATCCAATAATATTGATGGAGGAAGTGCAAGGTGTATAGAAGGCACTGGCAAAGAACATGGCACTCGGAATTTATCAAATACAAAATGCAATCTATCAATAAATTGATGCGGCACAAGAGGCTCAGATATGACAAGAAATTTGGAAGACGCTACCTGGGCAGAAGACTGGAAAAGATCCAAATTATTTCCCATTCCAAAGAGAGATGACCCAACAGAATCTCTATGCAAAGGCTTAAGACTCTGTGGATCATAGCAAGCTATGGACAGCATTGAGGAGAATGAGTATTCTTGAACACTTAACTCATGTGGAACAGTCATTCAAATAGAACAAGTGGACACTAAATGGTTTAAAATCAGGAAAGGCGTGTGCCAGGGGTGTATTCTTTCTGCACACTTACTCAGTTGGTATGCTGAGCAAATAAGGCAAGTAGCTGGATTATATGAAGAAGAACATGGCATCAGGATACAAGAAAGACTCATGCATTAACAACCTGTGATGTGCACATGATACAAGAAGAAATCTTAAACTACCTAACACAGAAGATCAAAGACCACAACATTCGGTATATGGATTGCAACTCAATAAAAGAAAGCAAAAATCCTCACCATTACACCAATAAATAACACCATGAAATGGAGAGAAAATTGAAGTTGTCAAAGACTTCGTTTTACTTGGATCTACCTTCAACAGTCATGGAAGCAGCACCAAGAAATCAAATGACATATTTTGTTAAGTAAATCTGCTGAACAAGACCTCTTTAAAGTGTTCAAAAGCAATGACATCAGTTTGAGGAAGACTAAGGTGCACCTGACCCAAGTAATAATATTTTCAATTGCCTTATATGCATGTGAAAGTGGGTCAACAAATAAGGAAGACTGCAGAAGCAATGATGAATTTGAGTTCTGGTGTTAGAGAAGAATATTTAGAATACATGGACCATCAAAAGAATAAACAAATCCATGTTGAAGAAGTACAGCAGAACGTTCCTTAGAGAGTTCCTTTGTCTCTCATACTTCAGATAGATTATCAGGAGGGGCAAGTACCTGGATAAGGACATCATGCTAGGTACAGTGGAGGGCCAGTGGAAAAGAGAAGACTTCAACAAGATGGATAGACACAGTGGCAACAGCAATGGCCTCAAGAATGACAACGATTGTGAGGATGGTTCCAAGACTGTATGGTGTTTTGTTCTGCTGTGCATAAGGTCACTATAAGTCAAAACTGACTCACCAGCACCTAACAACAGACTGAACAACTATGATGAAAGGATACAACTGTGATACACACCTTTCCTGATTTTAAACCCTGTAGTATCACCTTGTTATGTTCAAATGACTCACTCTTTTATATCTGCAGGTTCCACTAGAGCTCAACTAAGTGTTCTGGAATTCTCATTCTTTGCAATGGTATCTATAATTTGTTAAAATCCATAGATCGCATAATTAATAAAACGCAAATAAATATCTTTCTGGTACTTTCTTATCTCAGTAAAGATCTATCTGACATTCATCTTGACATAATACCAGAGCCTAAACTTATCAACCTGCGAAAAACTCCAAAATTGGATAAAATGTATGAAACAAAACTGTTTTCATATATAGAACAATAGGTAGTACAGGATTGTGATCACTAAGAAAAATGAAATAAACAAGATTATGTATGGATGCAATTTCTACACCACTACAAAGGAAGTCCTGGTGTGATGCTGTAGGACATGCATTAGACCGCAAGGTCAGTTTGAACTGCAATGTCAGTGCTTCAAATCCACCAGCCGCTCCTTGGAAACCCTATACAGACAGGGTCACTATGAGTTGAAACAGGTTAAACAGCACTTAACAACAACAATAATACAACGGGAAAGGAAAACCATGCAAAATTTGGATGTCTCACAGAATTGAGAAGCATGGCTAAAAACATCAGAGAAGAGTATTGAATAGGAAGGAGTTATATATAAAAGCTCTAAAGATCAGCACTAAGTCTTTGTGTTAATATCAAGGAATGCATACCTATCATAAAACTCAATAAGGTAGGGTCAAAATTCTAGAAGCTGTAAATCAAATAATTCCTTTAGCTAATACAAAGCCAAGAGTCTTGGTGTGGCACTGTAGGGTAAGGACTGGACTGTTAATCACAGGGCAGGTAATTCAAACTACCAGCTGCTCCTCAAATACCCTGTACGTGGTCAGAATGAGTTGGAACCAACTCAACAAGAATATAAACCCAGAAATTGTTTGAGTATCTATTAAGGTCATTAAATTGAGATTCATGAATGGCTACGCCTAAATGTTGTTGTTGTTGTTGTTAAGAGCTGTCAAGTTGGTTCTGACGCATAGAAACCCTGCACAGAAATGAAGCTGGTGGGTTGAAACAGCTGACCTTGCAGTTAGCAGTCTAGCGCTTATCCTATCGCAACAGATCAGGACTTCCAGGTCTAAATTATAGACGTAAACTAGTCCAAGAAGCAAGAAATATGGCTCATCAGTATGAGCAAAATTACAGTAATCAGCAAATGAGAGAGATTATAGAACAAACAAAAATATTAAATAACTATTATAAGTACGCAAAATATTCTGAAGAAGCTAAAAAGACTCCATAAAAAATAAATTGAAATAAAGATATTAAACAGAACCAAACAGAATTTCATGCTATTGCTGTTAAGTGCCATCAAGTCTATTCCAAGTCATAGCAACCCTACATAGGGTTACTGAGCTGGTGGATCTGAAACATCAACCTTATGGTTAGAAGTCCATTACATATCCTTTAATACCACACATGGACTCCAAATAGAATTTAAGAGATAAAAATGTACACTTTAAAGATTAGAACTATTGGTTTTTACTTGTAAAGAGCAAAAGAGAAAGACGGAAAGAGAAGACTCAAAAGACAGAAACAAAAAACTCAAAAGACTCAGAGCAGAAACTAGTCTACAGGGCTAATGGCCTACATGAGTCATGGCCTCATCCATTCTGAGACCAGAAGAACAAGATGGTGTCCAACTACTACAAATGGTCGTTCTGAACAAGATCACATAGATGAACCCTAAAAGACTGGAAGGAAAACACAGAACAGAAAAATTTCAAATTCCAGATTTCCTGAATCAATTGTGATCAGAGGGCTGCCTGAGTCTATCATCCTAAGAAACTATTTTAACCTAAAATCAAAACTATTCTAAAATCGTCTTTTAGAAAACTTAATAGAGAAGAATACAAAACACAGAAATTACCCATGTTTACAGTGTGCTGTGGGTTACAGCGCTAGGCTGCAAAATTGGTTTAATCTGCAAGGTCGGCAGTTTAAGCTCACCAGGGTCGCTATGGGTTGGAACCGACTTGACAGCACTTAACAACAATACAAGAATAAAAGTCAACTTTAAAGCAAAAATGACAAGATAATGGGGCTTGGAAACTAGAGTACCAGAATTAGAAGGAACAGAATGTAATGAAAGAGAATGCTGACTCATTGTTAAAAATATAACTGTTATATTTTATATTATGTTATAAATTAGTAACCTAATTTACGGCATAGCATAAACATTCACTGAGAAAGACAATATTATTTAAAAACATACATGTATAATATCTGAAATTAAACTTTCAATGCATATGATTAACAGACTGCATCAGAAAAGATCAATTAACTTTAAGTATAGAAATAAAAGCAATCCAAAAAATGAAAAGATTTACGGGGGGAAAAAGTCAACAGACGTCAGTAGATCTAAAGGACAATATCAAAGGAGGTAATATATGTGTAAATGTAGTCCAGAAAGAAGGAAAAAGGAAAGAAGCAAGACAAGAAAATGATATTTAAAGAAACAATGACCAATTCCCCTAAAATTTTATAAAAATTATATAAGCTCCCAAAGATGCAAGAGCCCTGTTACAAATAGATACAAAGTAAACCACACTGAAAAACAAGTTTCTGAAAATCAATGACAAAACCTCAAAAGCAGCCAGAGAAGTGATTTTTGATTAAAAAATAAATAAAAGTCTAATAAATTTAACATAATGAATTGGAGTCAAGACACATCATAAACTAAGGTACAGCTAATCAGAGACAGATTAAGGATCTACTGAGTTAGCAGATACGGTCATAAATCTCTATTGTTGTTGAGCGTCAACTCAGTTCCAACCCACAGTGACCCTCTATAGGGTTTCCAAGGAGTGGCTGGTAAGATTGAACTGCTGACCTTGCCATTCAAACCAATATTGCAATCCAACGTACTAAACCACAGTGCTACACCAGGACTCTTAACTTCTAGAGGACATTAAAATAAGCCTGGCAATGTAACAAAAATGGAGAAAATAACATTTACTTGAACTTTTCTAAGGGGCAGCTAACTAATTGGTAGGAAAGTTTGATAAACAGCCTGAGGTTCAAAATATGTTCCCTACCACCATCACTACCACATTTGCAAAGGACCAGTAAATTACAAGAAGAAGGGTGAATCCTACTAATTGACAAGCTTTTGTTCATTTAAGTTTGAGGGCCAGAACTACCTATTCAGATTCACAGAATTGATGCATATAGTTTTCTTTCTCTACCCTTTTTTCTACATAAATGTTGAATATATATTTTAAAGATTGGCAATTTGAATAAGGACCAAATGTATTATCCTGCCTAAAAGTGCCAATTCTCTTAGTCCATACCTGTGACCAGTCATGACTGGTTGTAAATGTTATCTTAATTTATCTCTTACCATAAAATCAACTTTTATCCGATACATATAAATTTTCAGCTACTTACAAAGCTGCTAATGTATATGGGAAAAGGGATACTTTTAAATACCAAAGAGTATTTAAATGTTTCTTACCCACTGTCCTTTATCTCCTTGAAGTTTACTGAAGAATAACTTTAATTCTCGAACTGTCAAATTGTAACTAGCCAGCACTCCCAACATGTCAACTAAAAGATCTGAAAACCAAAACACAACAATAAATAAGTAATTAAGGTATATGTATTTCATGATGGATTTAATATACTATGTTTACTTAAGGGTTCAGACACTGTAGATGCTCAAATATTCCTTAAATAAATGCTGTAGACTACATTAAGAAAAGTAAAATTTTTAATTCAAGTGTTATTTCTTCCCATACATTGTTATAGAAAATTCATACCTGCTATCATACTGTCAACGTTTTCAATTTTATCAAGCACTTTTTCAACAAGGCCTACTTCAGTACAGATTTGAAGATTCCGTATGCTTTTTTTCAGAATGGCGGTAAACATGCTCCAGATTTCTGCTTGGCAAGTAATGTCACATTTTTCCAGTAGGTCCACCATGCAGATGATACTCTCACCTTCTTGGATAATGAAATTCATTTCCAAATCAAACTGTCCTCCTACCAGCTTTCAAAGAAAAACAAAAAATAAAAATAAAATCATTACCACTTGGTTAATTATACATACATTACTAAATCGTAGTTTGGCAGTAACTAGACACAAACATTCTTTCTGTACCCCACACCCACCACAAAAAAACAAAAAACTTTTATATCAAAATAAAGCAAATAGATAAACAACCCAATTTAAACAGGGAAAATAACTTGAAAGGATATTTCTCTAAACAAAATAAATAAATGGACAACAGGCACAGGAAAAATGTTGAACTGATCAATAGTCATTGTTTTTGTTAAATCAGTTCTGAACCACACACCTTACAGTTAGCACCCCATTGTTCATCTGACAGGACAACACCAGAGTCCATTAGGAAATGCAATTCAAAACCATGATGAGGTACTACTTCATAACCATTATTTTTTTTTTTTAAGTGGGGGTGGGGGTGTTTGCAGAGTAAAACAAAATTAACAAGTGTTTGTGAGACTGTAAAACAATTAAGAGTCCTCATACCTTGCTGGTAAGAATAAAAAGAAGCTGAACTGTTGTGAAAAAGAGTTTGGAATTCCTCAAAAATTAACCAAGTACGTAATTGCCATATGACCCCAAAGTCCTATTCCTAGGTGTAGACTTAAAAGAACTGCAAACAGTACATGCATGTTCACAGCAGCACTTTCATAGGAGAAAACAGTCCAAATGTACATCAACAAAAAATTGGATAATATATGTGGTATATCCATGCAAAAGAATAGTATTCAGCCAAAAAAAGGAACTAAGTACTGATACGTAGATACAGCGTGAATGGATGTCAAAAACATTAAGTAAAAGAAGTCAAATGACGAGTATCATATATTATATAATTCCATTTATATGAAATATCCAGTTAGATTAAATCCACAGAGAGAAAAGGCAGGTTGGTGACTGCCAGCAGCTAGGGAGGGAGTACTAGCAAGAAACTGCTTAATGAATAAAGGATTTCCTTGGAGTAGTGGAAAATATTTTTTAACTGAATCAAAGAAGTGATTGAACGACACTGTGAATTTATTACATTTCACTTAGAATTTTCATGTATATGAATTTCACTCAATATATTAGTTTTTAAAGACAGCTTTAAAAAGAAAACTTCTAAATATATATTCAGGTAAGATAGCACACAAAGACAGACTTGAAAACATAAACATGAAAATGTTTTTCAACCAAAGCAAATATAAGATGCGTTAGATTTATTAATAATTACATAATGCCCTCCTAACAAAGACCTAATTGAAAATATAATTGTTTCTAATTCAAAATTTCATTAATGAATTATCAACTCTATTGACTACCCATAGCAAACTCAATGCCCTTCTCTATTATGCAATCAAGGTTGGAGAACACCAAACAAAAATGAAAAGGTAAAAAAGTCTCAAAGATTAAATATAATACTTGAAGTTTGTATTTACCAAATTTCTAGTTTGTTACTGGATAACAAAAATAAGAACTCCCGGTGCAGTGCTGTGGGTTAATATGATAAAATGCAAGGTTGGTTTGAACCACAAAGTCAGCAATTTAACCTATGTAGGGTAGCTATGAGTTGGAACTGAGCCAACTGCACTTAATAACCAACAACAGCAATGCATTTTGATAGTCCACTCTTCCTTAGCAAAAACCAGAGTAACTTAAACATAGTAAGTCACATGCCCAAAGTCAGTCATCAATTAAAAGTATTTCACAGACACTGCTGTTATTGTTTGAACCACTGAGCTTGTGGTTGGTTAGCAGTCCTGTGCTTATCTTACCACACCACACCAGGATGTCCCTTCATTGATACTGTTATTGTTAAATGGTGTCGAGTTGATTCCAACTCATAGTGACCCTATACAGAGTTTCCAAAGAGAGAATGGTGAATTCAAACCTCCGACCTTGTGGTGCAGACAGTCCAATGCATTATTGCACAACACCACACCAGGACTCCAGTGATATTAGTAACAGAAAAATCCATCTCAAAGGCTATACGGATCTTTACTTACCTTGCCATTTCAACCACACCATTCCCACAAAGAGGAAAAGTTTACATTTAAAAAGACCCAAATGTTTAAAAATACTTTTAGAAATACTTTTGCAGAGTTACAATTTTATTAGATTTCTTTTTTAATATGTCTCTCAGAAATAGTTACATACAGGGTTCATCTACACTTCAACCTACCCAAATACTTGGTGGAGTTTTTTGTTAATCATTACTAAATCCAAAAGGTAGACAAGAATTATGAGAAAATAAACTGTATAATACAAACCATTTGCCATCAAATCAATTCTAATTAACAGTCACCCTATGTGTATCAGAGTACAAGTGTGTTCACCTCCCCAAGTGGCTGATTTTTTTTTTAAACAGATAGCCAGGCCTTTCATCCAAAACACTTCTGAGTAGCCCTGAACCACTAATCTTTCAATTAGCAGGAGGAATGTTAACCTTTTACCCTGCCAGTGGTAGAATTCTCACCTTCCATATGGGAGAACTGGGGTCAATTCCCAGCCAATGCATCTCTAGAACAGCCACCACCGGTCTTAACTGAAAGCTTGCAGGTTGCTGTGAAGCTGAACAGGTTTCAGCAGAGCTTCCAGACTAAGGTATATTAGGAAGAAATGCCTAGCAATCTAGTTCAGAAAACTCAACCAATTAAAAACACTATGCTTACAATGGTCAATCCCATTGAGCATAGGGCCACTATGAGTCAGGAGGTTACCTAGATGACAGTTGACAATAAACTTTACAATATTGAATCAATACCTCATAAAAGATTAATAGATATAACCAAGCATAATTTACTCCAGAAAAGCAAAGAGGTTTCAGAATTAGAGAGCAATTAAGACTCCTTAGAGCCAGAGACCTAGATTCTGCAAAAGATGTAAAGTTGCATTAGATGGAAATAAACAAAAATGAGACAACTTGAGACAGTATCTACATGCCGGGAAATATGAACTCCTGGCAAGCACAACGGTAAATGCACTGATTTCTTCCAGGAAAGTTCTGGAAGAGATTTGAGTGTACAATTCTCAGGATTACTGATACCAAACAGTATGCAGGGATCACAAGTAGGTTTCTTTAAAACAGCCTCTCGGTATGACTGAGTCAGTTCTCCTGGCTTCGTGGTCCTGGTTATGAAGTGTAACACGCATTGTTCCCTAGTCCACCTAGAAATTATGCCAATTCTATGAAATGTCCCATTTTCCTTAAAATAGCTGAAATAAATTATACTATAGAAACCATATACTATATGGTGGTGGCTGTGTGCCGTGGAGTCGGTTCCAACTCATAGCGACCCTGCACAGGATTTCCGAGGCTGTAAACTTTACGGGAGCTGAACGCCTCATCTTTCTCCTGCAGAAAAGCAGGTAGTTTCGAACTGCTGACCTTAAGGTTCGCAGCCCGATTCGTAACCACTACACTACCAGAGCTCCTTTGTTGTTGTTGTTGTTAAGTGCCGTCGAGTCGGTTCCGACCCATAGCGACCCTGTACAGGGTTTCCGAGGGTGTAAATCCTTACGGGAGTAGAAAGCCTCATCTTTCTCCCGCGAAGCGGCTGGTATTTAGGAATATCTAAATCTTGTTAAGTTTCCAGAAATTAACCTATAAATTCAATGCAATGAAATATTTTTCTGAAACCTGATAAAGTGATTTCAATTTCAACCTAGAAATAAAATGTATGAAAATAACCAAGGGAAATTCTGTATAAATAGAGTTTGGGGGCAAGAAGAGAATCCTCAGACAACTGTTGTTGTGGATGCTAAGTCCTGGTTCCAACTAACAGAGACCCTGTATAGGGTTTCCAAGGAATGCTTAATGAGTTTGAACCACTGACCTGGTGGTTCAAAGCAACCTTGTGATCCAGTGCCACACAAGGATAACTAGTGAATAAGTGTTATCAGGACTGATTGTGAGGGTTGTAAATGTAAAGGTAGACATTTTGTGGCAAGGAAGGGAGTGATTAACTTTGCAGTCTAGGAGCAGGAAGTGATTAACTTTGCAGTCTAGGAGCAGAGGTCCATGGAACCATGAAGGGAGAAGAGTGGAGAGCAGGATCCTACCTAGAGAAGCAGTGATCCCTGAGATGGAGGCAGAGATGATGATGTGAAGAGATGGAGCAGCTGGAGACTCTGGACTCAGAGAGGGAGAGGGCCTGTGTGATGAGGAACAAGGGGGTGGGGGTGGGGGGGCAGGAAGGAGACACGGAAACAGGGGGGAGGGGCAGTCTTGTAGGATGTAATCTTTGGTTGGTTGGTGATGCATGGAGGGAATTGTAGCCATGGCAATGAAACAATATACGATAGGATGACTGTAAAATTAATATTCTCCCATGTAAAGTATCACATAATTCACAATAAAACTTTAAAAAATAAATAAAAGTAAACTGAAAATAAAGCAGTAACTATAGAGTTTGGAATTCCTGAAATAATATAAATACATAAGTAGAAAAAATTATTTGTACCTGCAATCATTAAATGGTATTATGATGATTTTTATTTTAAAAAGCAGATTTTAATATTTATTTCACATCATATGCCAAAATTGATTTAAATCATGGAAATGTCTAAATTTTAAAAACTACAAGTTGAATTGAAGCTACAAAATGTAAGAAATTCTCAAAAACAAAAAAAGTAGCAGCTTATAGAAATATAAAATTGTATGAGGAAAAGTGATTACAGTATTTTCATTTGGGAATAAAAAGTACTAGGAAGAGAGACAAACAAACAAGATGGCAGATCGGGTGGCAGATCGGGTGGAAGTGCAGTAAAGGAGCTCCGCCAAGAACACAGAATACCTGACTAAGCAGGCTCAGGGGCTGATCCCCGAACTCTGAACCACATATAAAGGAATATTTAGAAGAATGGAAGGTTCACAGCTAGGGGAATTTGTGGCAGAAGCAAGAAATCTATTGCTTTCTAGTCCAAGACGCTTGGCTGCTCCAGGAGCGGCCATCTTGGGTGAGACCACGCGGGGGAAGGATCGAAGAGGCCACAGACACCTGGCAGAACCGCTGAGATAAAGGTGTGGACATTCCTCTCTTTTGGTAGCTGTTCATTGGTCCCTTGCTGTCTGTGCACCTCCATTCTGGTGACTATAGGGGTGCCTGAGCTAGTGGGCACCCCATCCCTACCCTCGGAGTATTCAACCACGCATGCGCACAGATCTCCTCGAAATTTAAAGATACAAGTTTCCAATTAAAACCAAACGGCCACAGCCAGCCTTGAACTGTTTACAACTAGAAAAAAGACCTGAACGGGTATTGTGGAGCAGGACAAGCAGACAAAAGAGGAAATAGGCCGAAAATTAAATCCTAAGTTACGTCAAAACGATCAACAGTGGTATCTTGAAACTTCTTAGGAAGAAGAGTGAAAGGGAAACCCATTTCCTGATCACATCTACCTGGAGGCATTCAGAAAGCACAAAAAATACCAAAATACATACCCATCTAAGTATTAAGTCCACAGATAACCTGAAGATGCCAAAAAGCAGAAGCAGATGACCATATCTGCACACGTCCAGAAACGAGATAAAGTGACTGAGGCAAATGAGCTGGAAGTAGACCGACACTCCATACTAGAAGATAGGCAGGCTTTGGAAACGCCTGAGAAGGAATTCCTAAAAATGATTATAAAAGATATCAAAACACTATACAATGCAGTTGAGAAAAACAAGGAAAAAGTCAGGAAAGTGCTACAGGAACAATCAAATAAGATAGAGCATTGGAAACAATTCAAAACGCACAGAAAGAGTTCCAAATGATTAACAGAATATCAGAAATGGACAATACATTGAAAGGGCAAAGGAATAGAACTGAAGAGATAGAGCTAGAACTAGTGAGCTATAAGATAAATCTCTCAACACTACTAAGATAGAACAAATACAAAAACGGTTTTTAAAAAAAATCAGAAGAAGGCCCAAGATTCATGTTGGATAACAAGAAGCAGAAAAACATGAGAATTATTGGCATTCCAGAACAGGAGGAGATAGTTGAAGAACTTCTGAAAGAAAATTTTCCTAACATCATGAAAAGTGAAAAGATAAGCATTCAAGAAGCATCCCCAGGATGGACGGACCCTAAAAGACATTCACTAAGACATATAATAAGGAGCTCTGGTAGCGTAGTGGTTACGAA
>NW_006408673.1:6420867-6449705 GCF_000296735.1 Chrysochloris asiatica
ACAAGCAGACTGAAACAGCTACAGTGACAGAAGATACATCTTCATGATGAACCTGACCTATACTCAGAGCGGTAGTTACTCTAAATACCAACAAAGAGGGAAAGAGTCTTCAAATCAAGTTGCAATGCTATCTACTCTGTACACAGGGTAGATAGGAACGGGCAACTTAAGACACTGGCTTCCTAAAATGAGGGGGCAATAAAGGCATGAAGTGACTGGCTTACAAGGTTTCAAGAGGGAGCTTAGTTTATGAGGGTTGAGGGGAAGAAAGGGTCCCCATTGAATAGCTATCATCTAGATGGGTCTGGTGAAAGGAGATGGGGATAAGATTCGTAAAATCCAATAGTAAATAACTGTTATCATGACTAATCGCAAATATCACACTTGTAAAAGTATAAGTTTTGTAACAAAAAAGGGGGAGTGGTTAATCTTACAGTCCAGAAACAGGACCCTAGGACCATCAAGCGAGAAGCACACAAGCAGAATGCAGGACCTTATCCAGAGAAGCAGCAGCGCCAGAGATGGAGGCAGAGATGGGGCATGGAGAGCGGGAGCAGCTGAGGACTCTAGATTCATCAACTAAGAAGAGAAAGACTAAGAACTAGTGGCCAGGAGCAGATTTGCAGAATGTGCCCTTTGGAGATGTAAATTATTATATAAGCCTGAGTGGGTTTTTTTGTTTGTGTGTTTTTTAAAACAGCTAAAGTAGATAGAAAGAAATACTTTTATAACTGATGGTATATGGAGGGGATTGTAATTAATGTAATGAAACAAGTTATATGAATGGTTGAATGTGAAACTGATGATGTGCCCTGTAAACTTTCACTCAATCCACAATAAAAATCTTAAATTAAAAATAAAAAAAGTACTAGGAAGAGACAAACAGCCAATTCACAAAAGAAATACAAATGTAAGAAATACTAAATAGAATTATTAAAATAAAATTAGCTATTTTTACAAGTACAATGCTTAAAGTAGGTGAAAATGAGATGGTATAGGTACTTTTCATAAGCTCCTAATGAAACTTTTCCAGCAAACATGATAATATTGCTAAATATGTAATTGTGTAAATACAAGACTTTTACTACAATGGGACAACAACCATCACTGGCAGATACCAAAGACTTAAAGTTAATGGGAAAGATTCAAAACTGAAAAAATTATATCCAGTAATTAAAATTTTCAACTTGGGGAAAGAAATTTTTTGGTGGTGGTGGCAGTTGTAGTTATATGCTGTGGAGTTGGTTCAGACTCACAGTGACTTTGTATATGGTTTCTGAGGCTGTAAATCTTTACAGGAGCAGAAAACCTCATCTTTCTCCTGAGGAACATCTAGTGATTCAAACTCAGCAGTTTTTGTCCCAACTCATTACCCACTACACTACCACAGCTCCTGAATCAGTGTTAATAGTAGAAAAGTCTGTTCCCTCTACTCAAGTTCTAAGACTACTAAGAAACCCACAATTCCACTTCACATAAGAGGAAATGAAATATGAAACTGAGGTATGAGAGAAACCTCAAACACATGGGAAACTTCCAAGATTTGGGAAAGACTTCCAAAAATCTGTAAGGCAGCCAAATGAAACAAACAAAAACCTATACTACCATAACAATGAACAGTTCTATAATCTTATATATGATATTAAAAAAGAAAAGTTGAGAGAATATTTTGGTGAAAAGAAAACTAAAATGGAAAAGATGTTATGAAAACCATTTAGATGCAAACAGTGAAGAAGACAACATTTTCAGCAATGTTTTCCAAAACAACAAACTATATAAGTGAGTTTAAAAAAGTGCATGGACAGGTTAGGAAACAGACACACTATAGTTTGGGAAAGGGGAATGTAAGAACTAGGCAGATGGGAAAACATTTAGGCAGGTTTGCATGGGCTAAGTAAATAGTGGGGCAGAGGTAAACAGTGATGTATGCTCAACCTTGGAACAACAGGGCTCTGTGACACAGGGATTGAGGTATGGTTTGAATGGGTAAAAGAGGGGAAAATATGTTAAGATGCTTGACTGTCTTATGAATCTTGGTTTCCCTTGCCTACTACTGTAAAATAGACAGTTGAGGGAGAAAGGAATAGCCAGAAACACCACAATAGAAAGCTTGTAAGTCCATCTTCAGCCTCTGACTAGAATATCTAAATCGGGCTAGAACTTGCCCAATCAAAGAGGCTTCTTGAGGAACCTTTGCATTGAATAAGACCATAGGTGGAATCCTGATCCCCATCCAGAATCTTCTGAGGTGGGAAATTTCCACTTGAAAAGATAAGCAGACCAGCCTGGAGCAATTAGAGGAACAGAAGATGCTTCTTGAAAGAAAGACCAACAGGAAAAATTAAAAAACAATAAAGGCAATCTGATTGACTCCTACAAGAATAAGCAAGGTATTCACTGGGAAGCTATCAAGGCAAGCAATCAAGTCCCCTCAGAGTAAACCCCTTTCTAAAGTTGAAACTCAAAGGGAATACACAAGCAGGAATGTAATCTTGCTGGTGACCACATCGGTCTACTGATAAGGGGAAGTGGGGGAAAAACAACAATGAAGCTGTGATCTATATCCAACCACATTCAATAGACTCCTGTCAACCTGGATCTCGACCTGCGTGGCTAGCAGTATAGCGAGACCTGAGGACTCTTGAGCACAGGGATAGGGACACAGTCACAGAGGACCAGAGCAGCGAGTGAAGCATCCAGCTGATGTAAAGTGAGGACAGATGCACAAGAATGTCCATACTTGCAAAACAGTACCCATTTGACCTAGCTTCAATGGCTGGATGATCAGAACTCAACTAGAGAAAGAGGAAAAAGAGTGTAATCTGCTACAATTTGATGAACTTGACCTGTACTTATGGATGTAGTAGCTTAAAAGAGGGAACAAATCTTTATAGCAAGGATCATTCCCACCCCCTCTGTACACAGGGTTGACAGGGATGGGCAACTTAGACACTGGCTACCCAAAATTGGGGGGGGGGGGGGGGGCCCCAAAAAAAGGGGGGACATTTTTTAATTTTCAAAAGGGGGCTTAAAAAGGGGGGGGGGGGGGGGAGCCACAACAAAAGTGCGAAGTGACAAGCTTTTAAGTTCTCAAACGGGAGCTTAAATAGAGGGTGCAGAAGAAGGCAGAATTTCCAGTGAGTAGTTTCCAACCTGTCTAAATGGGGCTGATGATAGGAAACGCAGATAAGACTCTTGTGGTTCAATATTGAATAACTGCTATCAGGACTGATTGTGAATGTTGCAAATGTCAAGGTAGATGTTTTGTTAACAAAAGGGAAGGAGTGGTTCATCTTGTAACCAGGTGTGGAGGACCCTGGGACCATTAAGGGAGAAAAGCAGAGTGCGGGATCCTATCCAGCGAAGCAGCAGCGACACCAGAGATGGAGGCAGAGACAATGGCATGGAGAGATAGAGCGGCTGGGGACTCTAGACTCAAGGAGGGAGAGGGGCTGTGTGCTGGCGGCCAGGGGGCTGGCGTGCAAGGCATACCTTAGGGTTGGTTGAATGGTTATATATTCCTGAACGCTTTGGTGTACATACAAAAAACAAAAACAAAACAGAGGGATTGAAAGCAAATGCTGTTGAATGATAATGCATGGAGGGGATTGAAATTGCAAAGAAACAAAATACAATAGAATAAATGTAAAGCTGATGCTCTCCCCTGTAAACTATCACTCAATTTACAAAAACTTAAAAAAATAAATAAAAAACAAAGATATGTCCAGAAAAAAAAAACAGTGCATAGAAAACTATGTTATCTTTCTACTTTATTTTGTCATGAGCTTTTTTGAAGCCCTTTTATATAAGTTTCCAATGGATACAATGGGGAAATTCTTAAAACACACACACAAATTTGGATGTTGTTGTTGTTGTTAAGTGCCATTGAGTCGACTTCGACCCACAGCAACCCTGTATAGGGTTTCCAAGGAGCACTTGGTGAGCTTGAACCACCAATCTTGCAGTTCAAATGACTTCACAGTCTGACGCATTAGCCTCAGCACCACATTAGGTCTCTAAAAATTTGGCTTTTACGTAATATAAATCCATCCAACCAACATAGTTGAAACAATGTTATGCTAAGAAAATAAACTCAGTATTGTATGAGACCGCTGTTGTAGAAAGTTAAGAAAATATTTTCTTGCTAAATGAAACATTCTATGATGGTTATTGGCTGGAAGGGTTGGGAGAAGAGGTGGGAAAGTAATTATTCACAGGCTAGAGGGTAGACACATGTTGATGATGGGGCAAGCAATATATAAGAGGGAGGTTACAAGAGGAAAGATGAAGGTAACAAGAGACACAGAAAGGAGTGCAAGTGTTAAAAGAAACAGGCAAATACTGTTAACTAAGAGTACATGGAGGAGATTGCAATCATTATAATGAAACACAGTATATGATTTGTTGACTGTAAAACCAATGATCTACTCTGTCGACCTTCACTCAAATCACAGTAAGAAGTTAAGAAAGAAAAGAAAATCAGGAGAGTGTTCTAATTAGTGTGAAAATTTCTTCCAACAATTCAACATCCTCCGATTACTCAAATCGTACTTACAACTAACTTAAAGAGACCTTACCTTCACCTTAATGTTACTTACATCAATTTTTCATTTTGATCTATATACATTACCAACAGTAACCATCCTTCAAGAAGCTAGAGAATTAATTTTTGAGAGTAATTTCCAAAAATACCCCAAATATTTCACCAATGTTTAAATTTAGTTTATTCTTTAAAAGCAGTATCCAGACAGGTGTTTTGAATATTTCTCCCCTGCTTTTAATATTGTAAAATATGCCTTTCAAGGATAAAATTGATGACAGAAATTGGTACATACAAATGTGTGGCACATTTGATGTACTATATATATGCATCCCTATTATATCTAAAAAGCATGCACAGCGTCTACAGTCTGTCATGTTAACCCTTTCTAATAGTTATTTGAAGCTGATCAACCTTCAAAACACAAATTTGTTTCCAATGACAGGGATCATAATCCAGGTTCGGGCATTGGCTAGTTATTATCTGAGCTGTAGTAATGGCTCTGTACTGCAAAATGTAATCTTCCCAAATGTCACAGTAAGTTATGAATATCTGAGCAGCCTAATGCACTTTACTAGCCATGAAATGTGAAAATGTAATCTTATTACCTTTTTTATGGTTGTATTTTTTTTGAATAATGTTGCCTAGAAACTGATGTATAGTCTTTTTCTGCATTTTAGCATGATTTGGTCTCCTTTGCTATATAGAACATTTTTCAAAACTCTCCATTTCAACATATTTTAGTCTTGCCCTGAACTTCATAAACTATTTTTATAGCAACCTTCAGGGTGGTATAAGATGTTTTCCATAGGTTATAGTTTAATGTACAATGTCATACATATTTTAAAGCCTATTATTCAAAGAATTCAAATAAACCTTCACAAATTTTGTATTAGAACTTTAATTGGGTGTGATGATTATTTTTCTACTCAACAGTAAGTTAACAAAATGCTTTAAGTTGAAATTTGTCACTATATCTAAATCACTTGTTTTTTCAGAGAGCCAAACAACACAGAGACCAAAAGGATTATTTCCTGTTCAAAGGATATGTAGAAAGAGTAACTTACAAGGAATTTTAATTCTTCAAAGTACAGCTCTGTTTTCCTGAACCATACAGTGAAAATCTGTTAAATTTTTCCTCACAGAAGAGAGAAGACTGAGGTATAGTAGAAATAATGAACACTGTATGAAGGTGGCTTCGGCCTCCAAACAGATAATTTCTATATTTGTAAAATTAGAAAATTTTATCTGCATCTTTCAAATATGCATTAACTTGTTAAAGTGTTAGTCACAAAGTATCCAAATTTCCCCTAAGAATCCATTTTTAAATCAACATGATGCTGTACATATTTACAGTTACTACAAAAAACAATCAACAGGCAACACTAGAGGAAAATTACAGTACTCTGGCACAGACAGCACTATCTCCTGGTTTCTCATTTTCCCACAAGAATAAAATGTTTGAGCTGGGTATATGGAACCCAAGAAAAAACTGACTTCCAAGCTGCCCCAGAATCTACTAGCCTTGTGACCAAGTTCTGACCATTGAGGACAGGCAATGAGTGCAACTTCTCGTTATTGCCCTTAAAAGGAAAGAACTTAGCCTCTGTTTGCAACATTTAGCCTTCTTCCTGTATCAAATGTAAAGAAACCAGGAGCTAGAGTGTCCATCTTGGAATCTAAGCTGGAAAACTATTAAGCCTCGTATCAAAGACAAAATAGCAGAGAGAATACATGGTGGTGGTGGTTATATGCCATGGAGTCCGTTCCAACTCATAGCAACCCTGTACAGGGTTTACGAGGCTGTAAATCTTTATGGGAACAGAAAGCCTCATCTTTCTCCCACAGAACAGCTGGTAATTTTGAACTGCTAACCTTGCAGTTCGCAGCCCGATTTATAACCACTACGCTACCAAAGAGAGTACACAGATTCTGATATAGTAGCTTTGGACCACTTAACTACCCACACTTTCACTTGACAAACAAATAAACTGAAGATAATGTTATTCTTAATCTCTTACTCATAACTGCAGAAAACCTACATTCTAAGTAACAAATTACTAATCAAAAGGCTAAAGGTTCCATTACACACAGAGGTGCCTCAGAAGAAAGGCCTGGCAATCAACATCCATAAACTTCATTACTAAAAACTCTAGGAAACACAAATCTACTCTGATACTCAGTCACCATGAGTCGTAATCAACCTGCTAGCAATTGGTTTTAATATATATGTTAATGCTAATAGCTATATTTTTTCAGAAATAGAAAAAAATTATAATTATCCCACTACATATTACTATTCACACTTTCTATACAGCAACAGGTATTAACTCACCAACACTGTCTGTTTTTATCTACTTCTGAGAGTTGGAGTTATACTCTTAACACATTTAAAAAAGAGAAATCACTGAGAAGCCTATTCCCCATAACTATATTCGTTTTTGTTTGTTCTGCAACCTTTTATTGCGAATTGCGTGAAGGTTTACAGAGATCATTAGTTTTACATTTAACAAATCACAAACTCTGTATCTTCTCAATGATACCAATCTCCTCCATGTAACAACAGTTATCCCACAATTATCCTGTGGTTCTTATTTCTATTCCACCCTCCTTCCCAACCCTTCTCAACTCTGTCATTAAGTAAATCTTTTCTTTTATATCTTGAAAGGTTGACCATTCCATGGTGCACATACCTTACTAGTGCTGTCCCCCTTATATACCTATCTACTGCTTAGCTGAAAATTGGGCCATGTGGTGAGTGCCTTTCCAGACCTGAAGGGTGACCAAGGGCAATAGTCTTTCTGACCAGTAAGCCCAGTCTTTTATTTACAATTGTGGGTTTTCTTCCACATTTTCTCATTCCATATAGGCCCTTCTATTGTGATCCCTTTCAGAGCATCCCTAACTATATTCTTGCTTAAAAGTTTAATACCTGATCTATATATCACAGCAGTGTTGTCTGTCCCTATATTTTCTGGGGTTCCCTTTTGATGTTACACATTAACTTTCCCAGGAAGAGCTTTCATAAACTCTTAGAAAATCAGACCACGATCCAGAAACTATTCAGCTTAGCCTCTCCCAGAACCTTCATTTGATGGAGAAAATAATGTGTTTTCCTTACATTTGACTGATGCTCAGTTTTTCAAAATTAAACGATACACTGTTTATGGATGATAAACTATATAGAAATGATTGACTATACTTTAAAAAGAGTAAAGGAATAATTCACCTCAAAGCAAATGTAAAGATAACTATTCTGGTGAAAGAAAAGGCTTCCAACTTACTGTTTTCTTTCAAACATGATGTTCGGTATATATGGGTGAGTAGCGTAGTGGTTACGAATCGGGCTGTGAACCGCAAGGTCAAGCAGTTCAAAACTACCAGCTGTTCTGAGTAAGAAAGATGAGGCTTTCTGCTCCCGTAAAGATTTACATCCTCGGAAACACTGTTCAGGGTCGCTATGAGTCAGAACCGGCTCCACGACACATAACAACAAACATATTATTAAATGTACAAGCATATTTATATACTTTACACATATACCTTAGGATGTCAAATGCATTTCACAATAAAAAAAAAATTTTTTTTCTTAACAGTACCATGCTGAAGAAGATAATTCCAGTGCATCTAGCATAGGCATACATCAACTCAGTCTAAAAGGTCAAAAGTTACACAAAGGAACTGTCAATAAAATGCACTGTAAATAAATTCACAACCCAAAATTAAAAACACAAAAGGAAATAAACACAGTGTGAGGAAAAGTCAATAAATACTCAAGAAATTTGAATTATAAATTTCTCAGATAAATGATACAAAGAATATTTTATATTATAAAGTCATGCAAGAAAACCTTAGAATGGAAAAAAAAAGGGGGGGTGGGAGGAAAAGCTTATCAAGCTTATTTGAAAAACAATAGCAATTAGAACTTTTTAAATGAAAAGCAATTAAAATTTAAAATTCAATGGGCATACTGAGCAGATTTTAAAGAGGTGACAAGAGAATTTAAAAATAGATACAGAGGGTTGAGCAAATTCCCAGAAGATGACAAAAACTAGGAAACAGAATATATGAGAGTCTGGGACACATGGGGGATAACATGAGAAGGTCCAACACTTGTTTAATAGGAATATTTAATGAGAAAACATTGGGAAGGAGGAGGGAGGTATAATATCCAACTGTAAATAACTGAGACTTTGAGAAATCATTTATGATGTGAATCCCCAAAATTAAAAGCACAGAAGTGTGATGTAGTTCCTACTAGACAGTATTTAACACAATAGATAATGTGATGTTGTTATTGTTAAGTGCCATGAGTTGGTTCAACCCATAGCGACCCTGTATAGGGTTTCCAAGGCGACGGTGGTGAGCTTGAAGTGTCAACCTTGCAGTTCAAACGGCTTTGCAGTCTGGCGCATTAACCCACAGTGCCACACCAGGACTCCAGATAACATGATAGTACAGACTAATTCCAGACTGATTTTGAAAACATTGTGAACTTTCAGATCAAAATATTTCTCGGACTGAAATTTTTGTCTCTACTGAAATTTTATATGTCTGTCAGCATAAAGTGGTATTCTCAATACCAGTGATACAAGTAAGAAAAATTATGAGTTTGATGTACCATATGAAAGGAAAAGCAATAATTTACTACAAATATATCCACAAATACAGTAGAGCATCCAAGGGCAAAGTTATGAAATTTCTTACACATAACCAAAGATCTTAAAGGAAAGGAGTCACTGGATCTGGGGGCTCAGGACCATAGTCTCAGTGGACACCAAGATAGTCCACAAGGACAATCTTCTACATTCACTATAATTAGTAATGACTGGGGTCTTAAAAGCTATGAGCAGAAACCTTAGGTGCCTACAGTGAAGAAACTGAGAACACCTGGGAACAATTAATCCAATGGACCAAGGGATGCAGCTCCCAGGACCCAGAGACCAGAAACAACTAGAAGTGGGAGAAAATGTGTAACAAAACTCAAAACCATAAAAATGACAGGCTGGTGAAACCCTCAAACTATGATCCTTAGTCTTCATTCAGGTCTGGAACTGAACTCACCCCCATGGCTCAATGTTCAGCCAAATAGACAGGTCTATCAGGGAAACAGTAACACTAGAAGGGTGTGCATTCCCTAGAATAATCAACCACGTGAGATGAAATGGGCAGGTTTTACCCAAGGACGAAGTTCAGAAAGATTGGAAGGGAAGAATGGGACTAGGAAACACAGGAAGGTAGTGGGATAAGTGATGTTATACGTGGGGACTGCATTCAGTAACAAGAAACAAAACACTTAGGAATTGTTGAATAGAAAACTGATTGCTCTGTAAACCTTCACTCAACTCACAATAAAAAGTTAAAAAGAAAAGGCAGTAATTTTGTTATGAATTACAATTATTATGTCATTGAAAACAAATATGAATCTGAAAAATATCTCACCCAAAGAAATCCACACTCATATAAGAGACTGAATTATTTCCTAATTATTAGATAATTTTCTTTTTCCAGTTGCCATCAAGTTGATTCTACCTCAAGGTGAACTCATATGTATCAGAGCAGAGCTGTACTCCCTAGAGTTTTCACTGGCTGGTTTTTCAGATTTCCAGACTTTTCTTCTGAGACTACTCTGGGTGGACACAAACAGGCAATCTTTCAGTTAGCTGGTGAGCACATTAACGGTTTGCTCCACCCAGAACTCCTAATATTAGGTGTTGGCAATCACCCACTATTGCCAAATCAGGATCTAATTTGAATTCCAAAGTACTTTCACTCACAACAATGGTAAGATTGGGTAAAACAACTTTCAGCTTATAACAACCCTAGCTCTCCCTTTCCCTTCTAAAATCATTAGTTTTTAAAACTTTATCATGTCTTAGAAATCACAAACATGTATGCTAATTTTTAGAATTTTTTAAAAACAGGTTAAATTTGCTATGCTCTACAGTTGTCATTCCTCTTCTTATTTATACTCATACATTTTAACGGTTCTAAGGCTCTGGTAGCATAGTGGTTACGAATCGGGCTGCGAACCTTAAGGTCAGCGGTTCGAAACTACCAGCCGCTCCGCGGGAGAAAGATGAGGCTTTCTACTCCCGTAAAGATTTACACCCTCGGAAACCCTGTACAGGGTCGCTATGGGTCGGAACCGACTCGACGGCACTTAACAACAACAACAACAACAACAAGGCTCTACCAAAACCTCTCTCTTCTGAGACCCATTATGATCTAAACTAAAATGAACTAGGTTGTGATGAGTTTTTGTGATGTGCTGTCAATCCTAGGCTTGGTGCATGTGATTATGGTCCCATTTTGGAGAGAGGTGCCCCTTGTATCAATGAAGCAGGATATGGGTAGGGTGTACTTGAGTCACCACCTTAATTTCATTGAGGGCATGGTTTGTAGTTAAAATATATGAATGCTCTGGCAAAGTTTTCTCTTGCTCTGGGACTTGCATCTAGCTCATCATCCTCTGGTCGGAATGAACCAGATTTGGGAATTGTAAACTACTACAAGGAGCTCTGGTAGCATAGTGGTTACAAATCGGGCTGCGAACCGCAAGGTCAGCTGTTCGAAACTACCAGCTGCTCTGCGGGAGAAAGATGAGGCTTTCTGCTCCTGTAAAGATTTACAGCCTCGGAAACCCTGTACAGGACTCGATGGCACTTAACAACAACAACATATATCTAGATATGCAAATTAAAGGAATTAAAGCAGACTCCATAGAGTCCTGGAGTGGTGCTGTGGGATAAAGCACTGGACCACAAGGTCAGCAGTTCAAACTCACCAGCTGCTCCTTGGAAAACCTATCGTATGAACTCAACGGCACTTAACAACAACAACATGGTCAATAATGAAAACTTTCTGTTAGTCATCAATGTCCTGGGCGATCACTACCCTTTGAGCTTTTCATCCTTCTTCCACTTAGTGTTTTCTGGGTCTTTCACTATGTATTTGTTAGAAAAAACTTGTAAGAAATAGCTTCA
Organism: Chrysochloris asiatica; assembly: GCF_000296735.1. Lineage (NCBI taxonomy): Eukaryota > Metazoa > Chordata > Mammalia > Afrosoricida > Chrysochloridae > Chrysochloris > Chrysochloris asiatica. Next base: position 6,432,394 of record NW_006408673.1, read on the forward strand.
GCAATATCAATTTATTCACATGAACTTTTCATTTCTACTACTATATCTAATCCTTATAGGATAAGGATTCTTTTAAGAGATCAATCAGATATTACACATCTATTTGATAGAGGTAGAAAAGACTAAGTTTATAATAATTCTCAAAACTACAAATCAACTTATCTGACTGGTACCATGAATTTAGTTGATATGGCTTTTCTGGCCAGTCTTAATTTCTACCAAATGATTGGGTTGTTGTTGTTAAGTGCTGTTGAGTCAATTCCGACCCATAGCAAGCCTGTATAGGGTTTCCATGGAGCAGCTGGTAAGCTTGAACCATTGACCTGGCAGTTCAAACAACTTTGCAGTCTGTCACATTAGCCTACAGCGCCACACAAGGACTCCAAATGATTGGGTGGGACCATGCAAATAGGGTGTTCCAGACTCCAACATTGGTACTAATTCACTTGCCAACCTGCTAAGTTTAAAAGAAGTCATCTCAGAAACAGGAATAGTTTACCTGGAACCATCAAAAAACAAGAGCTATGAAATCCCTACCTGGAAAAGTGTTGGCAGCAGCAAGGAGAGAGAGCAAGCAGCTACAGGCTTTTCTGCCCATGAACTGAGTAAAGCTGAGTGCTTACAGGTAGGAGGCTGGCTTGCAGAATGTGCCCTTTGGGCATTTACAGACTGGCTAAAGGAGCTTTGTAACACTTGTCAGATTAGGGCAGAACAGAGGCCCAGGGGCCACCTGGCTAAGAGCCTGAAGACAAGAACAAGGTGTGCCTGCAGTAGGGCAGAGAAGAGGTGTTACTGACTACAGAACTGCTGCATCCTGAGTTGTTTCTGATCCTGTTCACATCCCTAATAAACCCCATAATCGTGAGTATTGTCTACTAGTTCTGTGTAATCATCACACTGGACTGTCGAACCCAAAAGTGAAACCGAGAGTGCCGCAGGAAGGATGGTTGGTATCAGAATACGGCAAAGGATGAAGGGTAAGAAGCATGTCTGATCTCCAGCTCACTGCAATGGGCCTTGGGTGATTTTGAGCTTAATTCTCCTTCCTCCTTGTAAAGTCAGAAATGTCTTCCCTACCATTTTTGTACTAACTCACAATCTCGTGCTTTGCTTTTTGTTTCACTACTAATCTAATACTTAAATTAGATTATTTTGCTGTCAACAGCTAGCTAAAATAAATATTTGAATTTGTGAACTTCATTATCTTTGACAACCTTATACATTTAAGATCAATTAAAAAGAAATCTACCTAACCCAGTAAGATAAACTATTCAAAATGTATGCCTTGCTGGCAATTAAAAGTATCATCTTTGTATTTTATAATTCCCCAAGTACACTGGAAGTTAGCAAATGATCTTTTCTCTCTCATTTTCATTGCAACTCTCAAAAGACCTAGAATTTTTCACTGAGCAACTGCATGTCGAGAAAAGCAGAATTAATCAAAAGAGTTCCATGGCTGAACAGTCAACTATATCTGGAAAGTAATGGACTAAACAGGGACAAAGAGATGCCTTCATGATAAAATTCTCAAAACTTTATCATGCTACTGTGTATCATATATCTCAAAAAGTTAATTCTACCCATTGTGTGCTTTCCCAAACTTATTTGACAATAAAGCCTCTTTTTTAAAAAAAAAAAAAGCATTTTTCACAAGAATAGCATTCTTCAAGACCTACTTTGGAAAACACTGCGCATAACATAATGGAAGCTTATTATTATGGGTCATATCAGGTCTATGTTTTAAGCAAAAATTTAGTGCCATTGTTGTTATTAAGTGGCCTCAAGTTGGTTCCAACTCATAGCAACCCTATATTGAGTTTCTTAGTGAAACTCATCTTTCTCACATGGTGACTGCTGAGCTCCAACTGCCAACCTTATGGTTCGCTGTCTAGTGCTTACCCTACAGAGGCACTGTGTTCCTTTCAAATTTTCAGGTAAAACTGTTTTAAAAAAAATTTTTTTATTTAAGATAAGCTATTTAGTCAAGGAAAAATACATTTTAAATTAAGATTATTTTATGTTGTTGTTAAATGCCTTCGAGTCACGTTTCTGAGGAGCGGTTGGTAGGTTTGAACCATGAAACTGTGGTTTCAGTGCTTATCCTACAGCAGCACACCAGGACTCAGATTACTTTATAGAAGAAAAAAAATATGAACAACAACAAAATCAAACTGATACCACTATCCCTTCCTGAACAATCCCGTTCAAAAGCCATGTAAAATGGATGTGCCCCCACATTAAATCAGGGCTGTTCCACAGTGGTAACTTATGTGACCCCTGAGGCAAAGTCATCAAGGGCTTTGTGTCTCCCTGTGTATCAATGAGGAGTTTGGGTGGCATGGTAGTTAAGCACTCAGCTACTAAATCAAAGGTTGATGGTTTGAACACACCAGTTGCAAAGATGTGATGTCTGCTTCTATAAATATCATACCTTGACAGTTCTACGGTGTCCTATAGCATCGCTAGTTATCAAGATAGATTCAGTCACAATGGCTATGGTTCTGAGGAAAATCTGTCACCACTTGAAAGGACTTCAAAAAGTTTGTTTAGCAATGGATTTGAAAGATAATGAAATGTTTCCACAAACCTTTTGTAGTATAGTGAGGATACTCAAGCATTTCTATAATGATCTCTCTGCAGAGGCAGTGAAGTCCTGCAATGGCTAATATTATATTGCCAGTCACGTAGACAGACTTAGGTAGTCCTCTATCCTTCAGATGACTGCAGCAATGCCAGCCAACATCTTAACTAAAACTTCCTGAGAGACCCTGAATCCATACCATTCCAGCCAAATTGCTCCCAAATTCCTGACACACAGAAACTGTGAGCTGATAAATGTTTATTACTGTTTTAAGCTGCTAACTTTGGAGTCATTTGTTACATAGCTGTTGTTACGTGCTGTCCAGTTGGTCTGACTCATAGTAACCCTGTATAGGGTTTCCAAGGCTTTTAAATCTTTGCAGGAGCAGGAAGTCACCTCTTTCTCCCGTGTAGCAGCTTGTGGGCTCAAACCACGGACCTTGTAGTTCACAGTCCAGTGCTTATCATATGGAGCCACAGCGCTACAGTTACAAATCAAGTACATTACATATTAATTGGGAAATCTTTTATTATTATATATTCTGATCTGTGTTTTTTCTCATTTACTGTAATAATGTAAACCTTGATAATAATATAAACCATGGACCCTTACAAAGTGCCACTTGTGATGTTGTAAGTGCTCCCAAGAAACAGAGAAGGCTCATGACACCACAAGGAAAAGGTGAACTGCTTCATATGTATCACAGAGTGAGGTCTGCAGCTGCATTTGCCTACCATTTCAAGATAAATGAATTCAGCTACAACAGCATGCATGAAAACCTTGCAATTAGTCAGAAACAAGTCATACTGAAACATTCTCATACTGGAAATGCCACTTCTATGTGGGTGCACTCTGTAATACCTCTTACACCAAAAATAAGTGTCCACTGACTATGCTGTCAGTATATCAGAAAGGTTTCCACTTAACACTAGTAAAGTGTTGGGGGTATTCAAAAGTTAAACATGACGTTTTAAATGTGCAGGTAGTCATAGCACCCCTAAGCCCCACAATGTTCAAGGATCAATTATATAAAGAAAAAATTTTTCTAATTAAAGCAAACATACTCTAAGCTTACTTTTGAAGAGATGGATGGATGGATAGATGGATAATATGAGGGGACTTGAAACACATTCATGGTATAATTCTATCATATTTTTATTCTATTTTTTCACAAACTTTTTGAAACTACTTTATATACCTCATATTTGCTCTAGGCTGTATCTTTAATGTTAAAAAATTGCTATTTCTTTCACTTTAATATTTTCTTCAATTGGGCAACAAATAATTATGACCAATTTTGTAGCAGTTTCTTCTATTAAGCTTCACTTAATCAATCACATTGAGACAACTGAACAAAAATCATCCCAGTCACTAAGTTGGTACAATGTATAGGATAACATATTCAATATTCCTTATGAAAGAATGATACTATAGTCAAATCAATTTAGGAAAATCTGCATACTCTATTCTCCCTGGAAATTTCAGAAAAGGCTCTGGCAGACACTGAATTAAAGAATCTATTTAACTTCACTTGACCCATGAGATCAGAGAATCCTTTTGTCACATAAATGTATAATTTACATTTAGTGCAACACTTTTTGGGAAACTGTGCATGTTATCAAACAATAAAAAGTGAAGCAAATTAAATATGGTCAAATATTTATTTGACTTAGATTGTTGCTAAGTGCGGTTGAGACAGCTCTGATTCATAGTGACCTGTATAGAGTTTCTGAGAAGCTGTCAGTGGGTTTGAACTGCTAACCTTGCAGTCAGCAGCCCAGTGCTTATCCTACAGTCCCACACCAGACTTAGATTACGAGTACAAATTCCTAACAGCTGAGACGTTTACCAACATCATTCTATTTCTATGCTCTGAAGAATTCATGGTGGTTTTTTTCCTCCCCCCCGAAGGGTGTCTCCCCTTTGCCAATTGCACTAAATTGTTTCTAAACTGTTAAAACAAAAACCTGTCATTATAATAGCAATGTAAGTCATTTATGTTGTTGTTGAGTGCCATCGAGTCGGTACCAACTCACAGCGACCCTATGTACAACAGAACAATACTTAATAAAAGTCATCAAATGTTGTAGGCACTCATACATCCCCCCACCACTTCCCTAAGCAGCAGGTATTTGCTAATTTACCAGTTTATCTGTCAAGATCAATAACAAGTACATGTTCTCCAGACACACAACTGAATTCACTAAGATACTAATCTTGGATCAATATCACAGAATCATACCACGTTATTGCATTTTATGTGAGTAGTGCACACATCACAAGTTTTTCCAAGCATGCAATCACCTTGTTTGCGCTGTGCACACTACATGTATCTTCACATTATTTATGTGGGTGCGTTATTTGTGGTGAATAAGGTATATTTGTTATTCACTACCATAGAGTCAGGTCCGACTCACAGTGACCCTGCACAGGGTTTCCAAGGCTGTAAATCTTTACAGGAGCAGAAAGCCTCATCTTTCTCCCACGGAACAGCTGGTAGTTTGAAACTGCAGACTTTGAGGTTAGCAGCCTGATTCATAACCACTACGCCCATGGTATAAATCATTATGATTATGTATTTTGTTCAACTTTCCTAAAGTTTTGGTCAGGTATCACACACCTACTTTATTTTGATAACAAAGAGAACATTGTCCACAGCAGTTAACAAAGGCGAAAGGAAAAACTACAGAATATATACAGTATGTTTACTCTGAACCCTCACTGCACATTTTCAATCCTCTCCATTTCAATTCCTCTCTCTTCTATAAACAAATGGACGTAATCTTGTCTTCTCTGGATACCCAAGCACGTACTGCTAAAACCATAATCTCACCCAGATCTATACTAAATAACCAAAACTCCAGTATTCCCTCTATTTATCAATTTCTACCACACAAACTCATGTTTCCCCCCCATGGGACTCTCCTCCTCTTGAAGGAAATAAGGATTTGTTATAAAAGACAGAAAAATCAGCAAAGATTAGAAAAATCCAGAAACACCTACAAACAGGACACATTCAACATTTATAATACACTCCACCTCACAAGAGCAAAACACAATCTTTACAAGTGCACACAAAATAAAAACCAAGGCAGATCAAATCTTGAGTCACAAATCTCAACAAACTTACAATAAATGAAACTATACAGACTAGGTTCCCTGATCACAGAAGAATAAAAGTAGAAATCAACAATAGAAAGCTAACAGAAAATCTCCAAACTTGGAAACTAGAAAATGTACTTCTAAATAATCCAAGGATCAAAGAAATCTCAAGGGAAACAGAGCGATACCATGAACGGATTGAAATGAAAACATAACATATCAAAATCTGTGGTCAACTAAAGCAGTGTTGAGAGGGAAATTTATTACAGTTGTTAAAAAAAGAAAGAATTTGGCATAAATCAATCAACACATGTATAGAACTTATACAATGAAAACTACAAAATACTAATAAAAAATATAGAGGATCTAAACAAATAAATGAAGAGACATACTATGTACATGGATTGGAAGACTTCAGATATTATAGCTGTGAGAGGAAAATGTAGAATAAAACTCAAATTCTTTAAAAAAAAAAAAAAAAAAGGCCAGATTTACTGGACATGTTGAGACTTGAGGAACTCCTAAGACTATCATCCTTTAAACTTTAATACTGATGTCACTCCCAGAGGTCACCTTACAGACTGCCTCATGAAATAAACAATATCAACTGTGAGTACTATGTCCCATTAAAAGAAAATCATCTATGTTTTTACCTAGTTACCCTACAGCAAAAGATGAAAGGTAAAGGAATGGAAATGCAACAACCAGAACAGAAATCATGAGAACGTTGTGAAAAACATTACCTATATCACTGAAAAATGTGTACAGCAATGTCAGCTGATCAAACTTACCAGTCACTCTTCAGAAACACTACGCAGGACCACTCTGAGACAGAACCAACTCAGTGGCACTTGACAAAAACATCAACAGTTTAGTTAATAAACTTTTACCAAAAGTGCATTACTTTTTGTTAATAGTATAGATGCAGTTGCTGCTGTTAAGTGTCATCAAGTCAGTTCCAACTATAGCGACCTTATATAGGGTTTCCTAGGAGTGGTTTTTGGATTTGAACTGCCAACCTTGCAGCTCAAACTGACCTTGTGGTCTAGCACATTATCCTGCAGCACCTTAAATTAATATATAGGCAATCTCCAGGTTGCAAATAAGATCTGTTCCTAACTATGTGGCTAAATCTTTAAGTGGAATTTGTACGTGAGTTCGAACAGGTGAAGAAAGTTATTTAGTCTTACTTTAGTGCAAGAAAAAGCTCAAAGCCTTTGCAATGATTTAAAAGTTATGCATGCAGCAAGTGAAGGTAATTATGAAGTTGAATTTGTTGAGAGTAAGGTAGGCTCAATCGTTTTTTAAAGTGAAAGCAAATTCACAGAACATTAAAGGGCAAGTGGTGTCCTGGTGTGGCATGGTAGGATATGCACTGGACTGCTAACACAAGGTCAGTGGTTAAAACCTAACACCTGCTCCTTGGAAACTCTATAAAGGGTCAATATGAGTCAAAACGACTTAACAGCACTTAACAAAAACAACAAAAGGCACATAGGAGTTGTCTATCACTGAGATCTTTCATAACCCAAGAACTTCCTGTAGATAATAAGCACAATTCCTATCAAAATTCCATCAAGGTTTTTGCCTTTGGAAAATATAAAAATATTATTCTGATATTTATTTGGAAAAGAATAATAAAAGGAATCTTGAGAAAAGAAATGTAAAGTAGGAGAAATCACTTTTATCCAAGACTTATTATATAATAATAGTAATCAAGACACTGTGGATTAGAGGAGGTGTAGACACCTAAAACTTCTCATAAGGTTTCACTGCATAATTTTCAGAAATAGATTGCCAGATTTTTCTTCCTAGCATGCTTCGTCTGGAAATCTCATTGAAACTTCTACACATAGGTGACCCAACTGGTATGTGAAATATTAACTATGTAGATGATAACTACCTTGCTGGACAAAAATGACAAAACCTGAACCACTTACTAATGAAAGTCAAAGAATACAGCCTTCAGTATAAATTACTCTCTACAGTGAAAAAACTCACACATATAAAAAATAAAAATAACTCACAACTGGGCTATAAACAGCATCGTGATAAATGGAGAAAAAATTGAAGTAGTCAACAATTTCATTCTAATCAATAATTAAGCACGATTCATAAAAGTAAAAATGAATTCCATCGGAATTTAAATGTTTCAGTTTCTGAAAGGCCCTAATAACAGAATGAAAAGACAAGCTAAAATGACTAAAAATATTTGCAAATCACATCTTCAATAAAAGAAAAGTATCTAAAATATATGGAGACCTTGGGTGATGCAATCAGTTAATGCAATCAAATGCCAACCAAAAAGCTAACAGTTCACATTCACCCAGATGTGTCTCAGAAGGCTTGGCAATCTACTTACAAAAAAATCACTTTCAAAAATCCTGAGTCTCAGCTGAAGTCGCTCAGCCCAGTCCTTAGGGTTTCCCTGTATCCAAAATCCCCCAGCCACCAAATGCAGATGCCACGTGGAAGTCGGAGCTGCACTTCCGGGGTGGCCCCTCCAGCCAGCCAGGCACCTCAGATTAGAGCTGCCCCCAGGCCAGCCCCAGCCACTTACCGGCTAGCAGCGTTCAGTCCCCACCGTGCCCCCAGGCAGCCAGGTCTGATGGCCCAGATGGCGACCACAGCTGCTGGTGTGGCCATGGGCTCTGCTGTTGGGAATATGCTGGGCCATGCCATCACTGGAGGCTTCAATGGAGGAAGTCAACCTGAGCCCTCAGCAAGGCCTGACATCACTTACCAGGAGCCTCAGGGCGCCCAGCCAGCATACCACCACCAGCAGCAGCAGTTCGGCCCTTGCCACTATGGGATGAAACAATTTTTGGAGTGTGCCCAGAACCAGGATGACCTCAAGCTCTGTGAGGGGTTCAGTGAGGTGCAGCAGCAATGCCCATTTGCAAATGGATTAGCATAATCAAGAAGTTCAAGTTAAAGAAACAGAAAATCATCTTTCCTGACCAAGTTAATTTAGCATACAACTACAATTGTTAGTGTAATGTGTGTGGCACCTGTTAACCCTCTCCTCCCTCATCAAGAGCCCACTTGCTTCACAATCACCATGGAGGAGAGCTTGGAGGTGAAGTTAATTTTGGGGCTGGGCAGAAGTTTGTGAGGCCTCCTTAAACTAGCTGTTGTGATGTAATTGTTTGAATTAATTAGAATAAAGTTATTTTCTTCCAATTTTCTTGTGGTATAAAAAAAATCCTATGAAACAGTTCTACTCTGATACATATGCTGCTACTCTGAGTCAAAATCAACATAATGGCAACTGGAAGGTAGGCTGTTGTTGTGAAGTGCCATCGAAACAATTCCGACCCATAGTGACCCTGTAAAGGGTTTCCCGGAAGCAGCTGGTGAGCTTGAACCACCAACCTTGCAGTTCAAATGATTCTGTAGTCTGAGGCAATAGCCCACAGCACCACACCAGGGCTCTGGAAGGTAGGTAGGTATCTGAAATTTATGAAAACTTTCAACACATAACAGGAAAGAAGCAAACAACCCAATTAGAAAATGTGTAAAAGACATGAACAAATATTTCAATGAAAAAGACACAGATCGTAAACAAGCACATGAAAAAATGTCCAAACTAAAGCTATAATTGTGCAATTATAAGCTGTTGTTAAGCAAAGTTCCAACTCATTGTGACCCTGCATAGGGTTATCTAAGGAGTGACTAATGGGTTTGAAATGCCAACCTTGTAGTTAACAATCCAGTGCTTATCATACAGTTGTTGTTGTTGTTGTTAAGTGCCATCGAGTTGGTTCCGACCCATAGCGACCCTGTACAGGGTTTCCGAGGGTGTAAATCTTTACGGGAGTAGAAAGCCTCATCTTTCTCCCGCGGAACGGCTGGTAGTCTCGAACCGCTGACCTTAAGGTTCGCAGCCCGATTCGTAACCACTACACTACCAGAGCTCTATTAGCCATTGTTGTTGTTAAGTGCTGTGGAGTAGGTTCCACTCACAGTAACGGTTTCCAAGAAGCAGCTGATGAGTTTAAACGGCCTACACCTTGTGGTTTGCGGTCCAGTGCTGATCCTCCAGAGCCACACCAGGAGCCCCTATTAACCACTGGTATTGGTGGTAGTAGTGGTTCCGTGTCATAGTGACCCTGTATAGGGTTTCCGAGGCTGTAAATCTTCACAGGAGCAGGAACTTTTATCTTTCTACCATGAACAGCTGGTAGTTTCAAACTGCTGACCTTGAGGTTACCAGCCCAGGTAACCAATATACATCAGAATGGCTAAAATAATGACAAGAAGAAGAACAGGTGGCTCAACAGCTGAGAGCACTTGGCAAACCAAATCGATCCAGTGGCTATTTAAGAGAAAGACCTGGCTTTCTACGTCCATAAAGATCACAGTCAAGAAAACACTTTGAGGCAGATCTACTCTATTACAGGGGTCACAATGAGTTGGACTTAATAACACTTAACAATAAGAAAACAGTGACAACATTAAATGTTCTGAGGAGGCAGAAAAAATGAATCACTCATATAGTGCTGGTGGGAATATAAAATAGTACAACCACTCTGAAAAATAAGTTGCAGTTTCTTAAAAAGCTAAAGATATTACTACATGATTTATCAATTGCACTCCTTGTAGTAATACAACATACGTTCACACAAAATGTTCACAGCACCTTTTTTCATAATAGTAAAAACCTAGAAACAATACAGATGTACTTCAGTGGGAACACAGTTAAACTGTGGTACATCCATACCAGGAAATGCTCCTCAGCAATAAAAAGAAACCTACTTATACAAACAATAATGTAAATGAATCTCCAGAGCATTGTACTGGGGGGTGGGGAGTTACATACTGTAGGATTCCATTCATGAAAAATTATTAAATGAAATAATTAAAGAAATGCAAAGCAAATTAGTGGCTGACAAGAGATTAAGAAGAAAGGGAGACAGGAGAGGAGTAGTAGGTGTGTCAAGAAAAAGGTCAAGTGAAGCATCCTTGTAGTAATGGAAATATTCTGTATCTTCACTGTATCAAAATCAGTATTATACACTAAAGTTTTACAAGACAATCCCATTGAGGAGAACTGTGTAAAGAATATAAGGAATCTCTTTGATTACTTCCCAGAACTGTATGTGAATCCAGAATTATTTCAAAATAAAAAGTTCACCATACTTCTTCACAAACATGCTGACACAAATAATGTGCACATTATCACAATGTGCACAGAAGGCATAGGTAACTAATGCACAAAGGTGTGTGCAGGTTGCAGAATCCTTGTAACACATGCATTATTTATATGAAAATATAGTTCCTTTTTTTTTTTTTTTAACTGTATGTGAGGTGACATGTAGTCACAGGAATTACTGTTCCAATGATTATTTTCAATTGAAAATAAGAGTACATTACACTAAATGAATCTCTGCTTGGTAGAAAATAAAAGTCATTAAAAAAAAAGGCAATCCTTTGTGACTGCAAGTTCTGAAGCTATCAAAAGACATACAGTCCTAGTTTCTTTTATATTATCTCCTTTTCAACTCCAACCAAAATAAACAAGACTTATCTACTGAACTCTTGCCCTATACCTAAAAAAGGCTAGAAATGTTATACCCAAAAAATTGCATTTATGAAATAGTTTCTGGGTTACATAGGAGAACTATGCCTAACTGTCTTTAAGAAGTTGTCAGGAGAACAAACAAGATGGCGGAGAGGGTGGACGTGCAGTGAAGAGCTCTGTTAATAACAATACATAATACAGGATCAAGCACCTCAGGAGATGGTGCCAGAACTATGAACCACATATAAATGAATATTTAGAAGGTTGGAAAGCTTACAGAGAGGGGTATTTGTAACAGAAGCAAGAAATACATTGCTTTCTAACTCAAGACGCTCAGCTGCTCCTGGAGTCACCATCTTGGGCGAGACCAAGCGAGGTAAAGATCAGATCAGCCTCGGACACTTGACAGAACCACAGAAATAAAGCCGTGGACATTCTTTTTTTTTTGGTTATCTGTTCATTGGTCTCTTGCTGTCTGCACACCTCCATTCTGGTGACTAGAGGGGATGCCTGAGTGAGTGGACACCCCACCCACACCCCGACTTCCAGAGGGTTCTACTACGCATGCACACAGACCTCCTCAAAATTTAAAGTGACAGTTTCCACTAAAAACCATATGGCCACTGCCAGGCCAGAACTGTTTATAATTAGAAAAAAAGGCCTGAACAGGGATTGTGGAGCGGGACAGGCATACTAAAAGGAAATAGGCCAAAAATTAAATCCTCAGTTACATTACAACAACCAACAGTGGCATCTTGAAATTTCTCAGAAAGGAGAGTGAAAAGGGTAGTCCATTTCCTGATCACATCTACCTGGAAGCATTCAGAAAGCATAAAAAATACCAAAATACACACCCATCTAAGTATGAAAGACAAAGTTAAATCCTGAATATGCCCCCAAAACAGAAACAGATGACCACATCAGCACATGTCCAGAAACGAGATAAAGTGACTGAGGCAAATGAAGTGGAAGTAGACCTACACTCCATACTGGAAGATGGGCAGGCTCTGGATATGCCTGAGAAGGAATTCCAATAAATGATTATAAAATATATCAAAACATTATACAATGGAGATGAGAAAAATAAGGAAGAAGTCAGGAAAGCACTACTGGAACAATAACATAAAATAGATACAGCACTGGAAACCATTCAAAACCTACAGAAAGAGGTCCAAACAATAATAAAGTATCAGAAATGGACAATACACTGAAAGGGCAAACGAGTACATTAGAAGAGATACAAGCCAGAACTAGTGAGCTAGAAGATAAATCCATCAACACTATTAAGATAGAAGAGCAAACCAAAAAAAAAGGATAAAAAAGTCTGAAGAAGGCCTAAGATTCATGTTGGACAACATGAACAGGAATAACTTAAGAATTATCGGCATTCCGGAACAGGAACAATCACACAAGGCCACAAAGGAGATAGTTGAAGAGCTTCTGGAAGAAAATTTTCCTAACATCCTGAAGAGTGAAAAGATAAGCATTCAAGAAGCTCAATGAACCCCTGTAAGGATAGACCCTAAAAACAATCACCAAGACATATAATAATCAAGCTCTCCAAAATCAAAGATAAGGACAGAATCCTGAAAGCAGCTACAGAAAAGAGAAGTGTAACATACAAAGGCAAACAAATCAGATTAAGCTCAGATCTCTCAACAGAAACCATGCAGGCAAGAAGGCAATGGGGAGAAACATATAAAACCCTGAAAGAAAAAAACCTGCCACCCAAGAATCCTCTACCCAGCAAAGCTGTCAAATATGATGGTGTAATCAAAATATTCCAGGATAAACAGAGGCTAAGGGATTTTGCCAAAGACAACACTGCTATGAAAAACATCCTAAAGGAAGTTCTGTGGACTGAGAACCTATAAGAACAGACAACAAATACAGAATGATGTACGAGGCAGCATCCCCCTGGACTCAATCGACAAATGGAAGAGTCAAGAACAGAATAAAATTATAAGAACAGAGGATCTGGGAGGTCATTCTATGATCAAAAACAATTTCAATGTGAAAGAAGGCAAACAAAGAGGAACAGAATCCAGATGGTGGGGAGGTCAGGTAGATTACAGGATAAAACAGACTTGTCTTTAATGGAGGGAAGAATTAGTGGAATATAAGGTAACCACAACAATGGGGTTGGGGCAAGGGGTTTAGTTCAGGTGTCTTAGAGGGCAATACAAGAAAGGGGAGGAGGCAGAAGAACAAGATAAATAGGGGAACACTGAGACAGGTTTGCATGTCCTAAGTGGGACAAAGGTAAATAATGATGCATGCTCAACCTTGGAACAACAGGGCTCTGGGATACAGGGATCTAGGTAGACCTTGAAGAGGGGAAATAATACTAAAATGCTTGACTGTCTTATGATTATTGGTTTCCCTTGCCTATTATTGTTAATTAGACACTTGAGTGGGATACAAAGGAATGTTGGGAAATATGGTTAGAAAAAACTTGTAAGCCCATCTTCAGCCTATAACTGACTGGAATATCTAAAAGGGGTTCTAGAGCTTGCCCAGTGAAAAAGTCTTCATGTAAAGCCTTTGCTGACTATAGTACATTAGGTGGAATCCTAAGGCCCATCCAGAACCTTATGTGGTGGGACATTCCCACTAGAAAGAACAAGCAGAACAGCCTAAAACAGTGACAGAAGATACATCTTGAAAGAAAGATCACCAGAAAACAACAACAAAAAAAGGTCAGCATGACTGGCTACTACAAGAATAAGCAAGCTGTTTTCCAGGAAGACATCAAGGCAAGCAATAAAGTTCCTTCAGGACAAACACCCCTCTAAGACTGAAACTCAAAAGGAACACACAAGCAGGCATGTAAACTTGCTGGTGACCACATTGGTCTACTGGTGAGTGGAAGAGGAGGAAAGACAGCAATGAAGAAATGGGCTGAGTTCAAACATAGTCCATTGACTCCTGTTGACCTGGAGATGAGAGACAGAAGAGGAAGGGCTGGCTGCTCCAAAGTGCAGTGAGACTTGAAGACACTTGAGCCCATGGACAAGGACACAGCCACAGAGGGCTAAAGCTGAGAGTGAAGCATCCAGCGGATATAAAATGAGGGGAAATGCACAAGAACACCCTAATTTGCAGACCCTTTTGACCTAGCCTCGATGGCTGATGATAATCAGAACTCGACTAGAGGAAGATTGCAAAAAAAAAAATTTTTTTTTTAATCTAAGGTAAATTGCTACAATTTCATAAGCCTGACCTATACTCAGAGAGGTATTTACTCTAAATACCAACGGAGAGGGAAGAAGTATTCACATCAAGTATCAGGGCTATCCCCTCTGTACACAGGGTAGATAAGGGACAGGCAACTTAGACACGGACTACCTAAAATGAGGGGGCGATAAAGGCATGAAATGACTGGTTTACAAGGTTTCAAGAGGGAGTTTAGTTTAAAAGTATGGGGGGGGGGGGGAGAAGGTGTCCACACAGAATAGATTTCATCTTGTTTACATGGGCCTGGTAAAAAGAGATGGGGATAAGATTCGTATGATTCAATAGTGAATAATTGTTATTATGACTAACTGCAACTATCTGTAAAGGTAAAAGTTTTGTAACAAAAACAGAGGAGTGGTTAATCTTACAGTCCAGAAACAGAAAACCCTAGGACCATCAAGGAAGAAGCGCACAAGCAGAAGCAGGACCTTATTCAGATTAGCAGCGGTGCCAGAGATGGAGGCAGAGATGGGGCATGAAGAAGGGGAGCGGTTGAGGACTCTAGATTCATAGGAAGGGAGGGACTAAAAGTTGGTGGCCAGGAGGCAGCCTTGCAGAATGTGCCCTTTAGAGATGTAAATTATTATATATGCCTGAGTGGGGTTTTTTGGTGGGTTTTTTTGTTTGTTTGTTTTGGGGTTTTTTTAAAAGGCTAAAGCATATAGAGAGAAATACTGTTAACTGATGATACATGGAAGGGATTATAATCATTGTAATGAAACAAGGTATATGGTTTGTTAAATAAACCTTAAAATAAAAAATAAAAAAGAATTTGTCAGGGCTTCATACCAATTTCATCATGGCCAAGAAATTGTCACCAGAACAGATCCAAATTTTTTAAGTTATGGTAAATTTGAAAGATTGCCATTACAGGTCAAATCTTTGCAGTTAATTTCTCTCTTACAGAAGAGAGGCAGCAGATGTGTTGCATAGCAACCAAATCTTTTACCACTGGATTTTGTGAACAGTCTAAAACAGACTTCCGTGCTTAAAGATGGCAGTCAACGGCACCACTTTGAATGTATATCACTGTCCTATAGTCCTACCAATAATCCAATCTCACACATCAAGTTCCTGAAAAGGGTCACACTACCCTTCTTCATAATCTCCTATTCCAGGGCTTCACTGTGCAATTTTCCCATTCCAAGTACCATTTCAAATTTATCAAATAGTAAGACTCTGGCTTTGTTCCTGTGTCACTTCATCAGAAATGACAGACAGGTTGTCTGTAAATCGGATGCAGGTAACCTGGGTAATGCCTGTTTACTGACATCCTAATAGAGATTAACTATACAGAGTCCTGGTGTGGCAGTACGGGTTAATGCGCTGGACTGCAAGGTCGGTTTGAACCCCAAGGTTGGCAGTTTAAGCTTACTAGCTTCTCCTCGGAAACTCTATACAACAGGGTCAACTCTGGGTCAGAAAAAATATCCACAGCACTTAAAAACAATATACACAGGTATTCTCTGCTTTTTGAAAGTTCACTTTATAATACTATACTTTTACAAAAGACTTACATTGGAACCCATTTTCACAAACTGAAAGCATTCTGAGGATTGCCATTTTACCAAAAAAAGCAAAAGGCAAAACTAGTGTGCAGCATTAAAGAGCAAGCCATTAAAGAAGCACTATACACCTGAGCACTACAAGGAGCTCTGATAGCATAGTGGTTATGAATTAGGCTGAGAACTGCAAGATCAGCAGTTCGAAACTACCAGCTGTTCTGCAGGAGAAATATTAGGCTTTCTGCTCCCGTAAAGATTTACAGCCTCAGAAACCCTGAACAGGGTCGCTATGAGTCGGAACCGACTCCACAGCACATAACAACAACAACATACACCTGAGCAGTGAGTGGTGTGTGTCCACCCCGCCCCACAAGCGCCTTCAAGTATCAAGCCACTATACATTGAACTGTGTCTGTGAATACTATTTGTGTTATTTTTTGTTTTGTGTGTTACTTGGTATGATTTGGTAAGTTATTTTTGAGGTATGGGATTGAATAAAAAATAACAGTAATTGCTTCTTCACTTTTAACATTTTAGCTTACAAAAGTCTTCATAGGAACTCTACTTTCAGATAACAAGGAAAACCTGCATCCTATTACAGACATTAATTCTCACATTAAAGAATAAATGTGCAGATTTGAACCTTCAAACAGGAAATGATATTTTCTAAATACATTACATAATTTCAGATTCGTGTGTGTACTGAAAGCTAATAAATCATTTAAACCTTCATACATAGAACCTTTTTGAATTTGCATTTATCTACAGTAAATACTGCCATGTTCTTTAATAGCTTACTAGTTCAATCTAGCAAACTAGTGATTTACAGCAGTGATATACTTTAAAAATCGGAAATCTGTCATTAAGTGACAAATAGTCAGAAGTCCACTACACTTACATTATTTGGAATCAAAACAACATAGACAATAAGATACCAAAAATGCCATGCGTTCCATATATAAATCAATTACTTCAGTATTTGAGTTTGAGCATGTGTTTATACTGTTTGAAATCATACAATTTAGCATCACTTATTATTTTACCACCCGCATCTCTGTTTTCATTCTCTTAATGCTTCTGAATTATTTTAAGATACACTATTAAATTTAATTTGAAGATGCTACAAATCCAATTTTGAGAAATAGCATAATTTTGAATACATGAAAAGATCTATATTTCATATTATTCTCTTAAAAGTTTTCTCAAAAAAGATGAATTTTCATATCCTAATCTTTGAAGAGCAAAGATAACAGCTTGAAGACTAAGGTGCGCCTGACCCAAGTCATGGTATTTTCAATAACCTCATATGCATGTGAAAGCTGGACAGTGAATAAGGAAGACCGTAGAAGAATTGATGCTTTTG
>NW_006408673.1:6449915-6452046 GCF_000296735.1 Chrysochloris asiatica
CAGAGAAAAAGAGGAAGACCCCCAACGAGACGGATTGGCCAAGTGGCAGCATCGATGGACTCAAGCGTGGCAACAGTAGTGAGGTTGGCCCAGGATCAGGCAGTGTTTTGTTCTGCTGTGTATTAGGTCGCTATGAGTTGGTACTGACTCACTGGCACCTAACCAACAACAACAACAATATGTAGGAGGATTTGTCACATGTAAAAACAGAAACTGTATTAATAATATGGGATTAAACGGAAAAAACACTAAAACACCCATTGTAATACACGTCATTTTTGTCTGTACTACACTCACCCTTTCCTTTCAACCCCCATTCCATTTATGGTATTCTTCTGGCAACAAAGCTACAGTACATCACATACCAACCATGGAAAGGTCACTTAACCCAGGACTGATACATACAGTTCCCTAATACCTTGCTCACAGTGATTAATCCAAGATCCTGGTGTGATGTAGTAGAATAGGCACTTGACAGCCAGACACAAGGTCAACACTTCAAACCTACCCGCTGCCCTTCAGAAACCCTATACAGGGTTGTTATGAGTCACTCTCTCATACTTTGGACATGTCAAGAAGGACCAATTCTTGGAGGAGGACTTCTAATGAGATGGACTAGCACACTGGCTGCAAATGGACTCAAACATAATAGTCGTGAGGAGGGTATAAGGTCTGATTGTGTTTCATTCTGTTGTACATAGGGTCACTATGTTTCAGAACCAACCTGAGGGTACCTAACCACATCAAAAAGAGGAAAGGAGTTGCATTATGGCACAACTACACAAATGTATATAATGCAGCCATTTTTACATATCAGTTCCATTCCTAAATCTAACTTTAAGTCAAATTACCATATAAATTAGAACAGTTCCCACCGAATGTCAATCAAAAGTTTATTGTGATATATAGAAGTTAGTGTACCTTTGTCCTTGTTGTACCTAGGTGCCATCAAGACGATACTGACCCATAGTGACCTTATGCACAGCAGAATGAAGCACTGCCCGATCCTGGGCCAACATCATTACTGTTGCCTTGAGTCCATCGATGCTGCCACTTGGCCAATCCATCTCGTTGGGGGTCTTCCTCTTTGTCTCTGATCCTACATCTTACCAAACATGATATCCTTCAGCGACTGGTCCCTCCAGACATATAAGTAATTGATGGTATGTTCCACAGTCTGCCCCTGTCCTTGTTTTAACTGATGATATGGAGCTTTTCCACAGTCTCTTTCCGCAGTTGCAGTCAATTTGATTTCTATGTATTCCATCTAGCGAGGTCCATGTGTATAGTCATCTCTTAGGCTACCTAAATAAGGTATTTAAAATGAACAAATCATTGATTTTGCAGAATTCTACCATGCGTTCTCCATCATCATTTCTATCACCAAGGCCATATTTTCCAACTACTGATCCTTCCTCTTTGCTTCCAACCTTTGCATTCCAATTACCAGTAATGATCAAAACATCTTGATTGAATGTTTGATCAATTGCAGATTGAAGAAGTTGGAAGAATTCTTCTATTTCATCCTCATTGGCTTTAGTGATTGGTGTGTAATAACAGTGGTATTAACTGGGCTTCCCTGTAGCTGCATGGATATTATCATATCACAGAGAGTTTTGTATATGTTCTCTTTTACAATGAATGCAATACCATTCCTCTTCAATTTGTCATTCCTGGCATAGTAAACCATGTGGTTGTCAGATTCAAAATGGCCAATACCAGTCCATTTAGGCTCACTTATGCCTAAGATATCGATGTTTGTGTGTTCCATTTCATTTTTGACAACTTCCAATTTTCCCAGATTCATACTTCGTACATTCCATGTTCTGATTTTCTATGGATGTTTACAGCTGTTTCTCTTCATTTTGATTTGTGCCCCATCAGCAGATGAAGGTCCCATGGACCTTTCTCCCATAGGCTTTACTCCATTAGCATCATCATGGCCAACTCTACTCTGAGAGGCAGCTCTTCTCCAGTCACATGAGTGCTTCCAACCTGAGGGGCTCATTTTCTGGCACTAGTCTGTATTTGTCTGCAAGCTTATCTGAAACCTGTCCACCATGGGTGACCCTGCTGGTATTTAAAATACCGGTGGCATAGCTTTCAGAATCACAGCAACTCACAAGCCACC
>NW_006408673.1:6452516-6458577 GCF_000296735.1 Chrysochloris asiatica
TTGCTCTTCAACACTTTAAAAAGGTCTGTGCAGCAGATTTGCCTAATGCAATACATCGTTTGATTTCTTGACTGCTGCTTCCATGAGTGTTGACAGTTGATCCAAGAAGAATGAAGTCCTTGACAACTTCAATCTTTTCTCCGTTGATAAGAATGTTATTAGTCCAGTGGTGAGTTTTTCGTTTTCTTTACATTGAGATGTAATCCATACTGAAGGCTGTGTTCTTTGATCTTCATTAGTAAATTTTTTAAGTCCTCTTCACTTTCAGCAAGCAAGGTTGTATCATCTGCATATCGCAGGTTGTTACTGAGTCTTCCTTCAATCTAATGCCATATAACCATATAATTTCTTCATTATAACCCACCTTCTCGGATTATTTGATCAACATACAGGTTGAATAAGTATGGTGAAAGAATACAACACCTTGTCGCACACCTTTCTTAAGTTTAAACCATTCAGTGTTCCCATGTTCTGTTCAAACAACTGCCTCTTGGTCCAGGTACAGATTCCTCATCAGCATCATTTTGACCTCTACTTCTGTCCTCATGCCTCTTCTCTGACTCTGATCCTCCAACTTCCTCTTACAAGCAAACATGTGCTGACATTGAACCCGTATGGATCACCCAAGATAATGTCCCCTTCAACATACTTGTTACATCCACAACATCTCTTTTGTCATATAAAGTAAAACATTCCCAGGTTCTGAGGGTTAGGAATGTGGACATATTTGGGGACCATTGTACTGTCTTCTCCACACACACACACAAAAATACAATTGCTACCAAGTCCATTCCACCTCACAGTGACCATACAGGGCAGAGTAGAACTGCCCTCCCTGCTACATCCTAGGGTTTCCAAAGCTGTAAATGTTTTTTTTTTTTTCCTTTTTTGCAACTGAAAGTGCAAAAGTGTTTTATTTTTCAACTTCTACAATTTGAAAACAAGATAACCTAGGTTAAATAATATAGGTTTCCAAAGCTGCAAGTTGCCATTTTGGAACTCGGTTTTGCAGCCTGTCGTACAAAAAACAACTTCCTATAACTCCCAGCGCTGCACTGTGATTAGATAAGCACATCGATCTTGGATGATAACGTATCTCTCCCCCACCTCTGTAAAGGTGTAAAAATTCTCCAGTTAGGCACATTTTGCTAGTCTTACCACCACTCATCTGTCAGTTTGTTATACTGTGGTGACTTTCTTGCTCTGATTCTAGAAGCTATGCATGGGTTTTTTTTGGTTTCTTAAAATGTTTTATTGTGTATTGTGTGATCGTTTACATGGGGAAACATTAGTTTTACATTCATTCTATATACATCGTTTCATTGCCATAATTACCATCCCATCCATGCATCATCCCCTAACCAAAGGGTATACCCTGCATGCCCCCACCCCCCACAGTTCTCAGCATACAGCCCCTTTCCCTTTCTGGATCTCAAGTCCCCAGTCACTCCATCTCTTCACGTCATTCTCTGTCTCCATCTCAGGCCTCGCTGCTTCTCTGAGTGGGGTCCCACTATCTGCTCTTCTCCACTGATGGTCCCAGGGCCCTCTGCTCCTAGACTGAAAGGTTAGTCACTCCCCTCCTTGCTATAAAATACCCACCTTTACATTTCCAGTCCTCATAATCAGTCCTGGTAACAATTTTTCACCATTGCATGCGATGGGTATTTTGAATGCCAAAAGGATCACCCACGATAGATAGGTTTCAGATGAGCTTCAAGACGAAGACAGAGTAGAAAGAAAGAGAGACAGACTATTTCCAAATCTTTAGTCACTGAAAATCTTATGCCTAGCAATGAAACACTATCAGCACCAGATTATTCAATACTGAAACATGATGAAGAGCACCAGAATATTTTCCGGTATAGTACAGGAAGATGAGACCCTCAGTTTGCAAGGCACTCAAAATGTGACTGGAGAAAAGCTCCCCACTCAACGCAGAGTTGACAGTGATGATGCAAAGGGAGTAAAGCCCTCAGGACCTTCACTTGCTGATGGGGCACAACTCAAAATGAAGAGAAACAGCTGTAAACATCCACTGAAAATCAGAACATAGAATGTACGAAGTATGAATCTAAGAAAATTAGAAATTGTCAAAAATGAAATGGAACATATAAACATCAATATCCTGGACATTCATGAGCTGAAATGGACTGGTATTGATGATTTTGAATCTGACAATCACATAGTTTGCTATGCTAGGAATGACAAATTAAAGAAAAATGGCATTGCATTCATCATCAAAGAGAACATATCAAGATACGTCATGAAGTACAATGCTGTCTGTTGACAGGATAATATCCATACACCTAGAAGGAAGACCAGTTTATACCACTATCATTCACATTTATGTACCAAACATTAAAGCTAGTGATGATGAAAATGAAGAATTCTACAAACTTCTTCAGTGTGAAATGGATCAAACATGCCATCAAGATGTATTGATAATAACTGGCAACTGGAATGTAAAGATCAGAAACAAACAGGAAGGATCAGTAATTGGAAAGTATGGACTTGGTGATAGAAACGATGCTAGAGACTGCTTAACAGAATTTTTCAAACGAATGACTTGTTCATTGCAAATACCTGTTTTGAAACATCAAAGATGACTATACACGTGGACCTCATCAGATGGAATGTACAGAAATCAAATTGACTACATCTGTGGGAAGAGAAGATGGAAAAGCTCCATATCATCAGTTAAAGGAAAGCCAGGGGCAGACTGTGGAACAGACCATCAACAGCTCATATGCAAATTCAAGCTGAAGCTGAAGGAAATGAATACAAGTCCATGAGAGCCAAAATATGACCTTGAATATATCCCATCTGAAAAACAGATTTGATGCATTAGACACTAAAGACCGAGGACCAGAAGAGTAGTGGGATGACATCAAGAACATCATACAGAAAGAAAGCAAAAGGTTATTAAGAAAGAAGGAAAATGCCAAAATGGATTTCAGAAGAGACTCTGAAACTTGCTCCCCAGTGTAAAGATGCTAAAGCAAATGGAAGAAGAAAGGAGGTACAAGAGCTGAACAGGAAATGTCAAAGGTCAGCTTGAGAAGACAAAGTCAAATATTACAACAAAATGTGCAAAGTCCTGGAGTTAGAAAATCAAATGGTAAGAACATGCTCAGCATTTCTCAATCCTGAGAAAACTTAAGAAAAATTCAAACATCAACTTAAGGTACTGAAAGATTTTATGGACAAATTGTTGAATAATGCAAAAAGCAACAAAAGAAGATGGAAGGAATACACAGAGTCACTGTACAAAAAGAAATGGTTGATATTTAACCATTTCAAGAGGCAGAATATGATCAAGAGCCAATGATCCTGAAGGAAGAAGTCCAAGATGCATTGAAAGCACTAGCAAAGAACAAGGCACCGGGAATTGATGGACTACAAATTGAAACATTTCAACAAACTGATGTGTCACTGGAGGCAATAACCCTTCTATGCCAAGAGATTTGGAGGACAGCTACCTGGCCAACTGACTAGAAGAGATCCATATTTGTGTCCATTCCTAACAGAGGTGGCCCAATGGAATGTGGAAATCATAGGACAGTATCACTGATATCCCATGTAAGTAACGTTTCACTAAAGGTAATTCAAAAACAACTGCAACCATATATTCACAGAGAACTTTCAGAGGTTCAAGCCAGATTCAGAAGATGTGGAACAAGGGATATCATTGCTGAGGTCAGATGGATCTTGGCTGAGAGCAAAGAATACCAGAAAGATGTTTTCCTGTGATTTACTGAATACGCAAAGACATTCGATTGTGTGCATCATACATAACAAGCTATGGACAACATTGCAAAGTATGAGTGTTCCAGAAACTTAATTGTGCTCATGAGGATCCTATATATAGTCCAAAAGGCAGTTGTTTGAACAGAACAAGGGAACACTGAATGATTGAAATTTAAGAATGGTGTGCGACAGCGTTGTATTCTTTGACCGTACTTATGCAATCTGTATGCTAAGCAAATAATCTAAGAAGCAAGATTATATGAAGAAAAACGTGGTGCCAGGATTGGAGAAAGAGTCATTAACAACCTGCAATATGCAGATGATTCAACTTTGCTTGCTGAAAGTGAAGAGGACTGAAAATACTTAATGATGAAGATCAAAGACCACAGCCTTTGGTATAGGTTGCATCTCAATGTAAAGAAAACAAAAATCCTCACCACTGGACCAATAAACCACATCCATATAAATAGACTGAAGTTGTCAAGGCTTCGTTTTGCTGTATTCAACCATCAACACTCATGGAAGCAGCAGTCAAGAAATCAGACATCGTATTGCATTAGGCAGATCTGCTATACAAGACCATTTTTAAAGTGTTGAAGAGCAAAGATATCAGCTGAGGACTAAGGTGCACCTGACCCAAGCCATGGTATTTCCAACAACCTCATACACATGGAAAAGTTGGGCAGTGAATAAGGAAGACCATAGAAGAATTGATGCATTTGAGTTAATGGTGTTGGAGGAGAATACAGAAAGTACCATGGGCTTCCAAAAGAACATACAGATCTGTGTTGGAAGAAGTGCAGCCAGAGTGCTCCTTGGAAGCCCCAGGATGGTCAAACTTCATCTCTCATACTTCGGACATATTATCAGAAGGGAGCAGTCACTGGAGAAGGGTATCATGTTTGATAAAGTGGAGGGTCGGAGAAAAAGACGAAGCCCCGCCCCAGTGAGATGGGTTGGCCCAGTGACAGCAGTGATAGGCTCAGGCCTACCAACAATTGTGAGGTTGGTCCCTGATCAGGTAGTGTTTCATTCTGTTGTGACAAATTAAACAATCATGTATCCTGAATAATTGTCCTTTTAGTATGATGGTGAAATCAGAACATTTTCAGATACACAGAAATCTAAAGAATTTGCAAAAACCAGATCAAATATTACAAAGATACTAAAGGGGGTTGTTTGGACAGAGAACCAGCCAACAACAGCACACAACGTTGTTGTTGTTAAGCACTGTGGAGTCAGTTCCAACTCATAGTGACCCTTTCACAGGGTTTCCAAGGCTGCAAATCTTTACAGGAGCAGAAAGCCTCATCTTTCTCCCGCAGAACAGCTGGTAGTTTCGAACTGCCAACCTTGAGGTTAGCAACCCGATTCGTAACCACAACGCTAACAGAATGATAATGTCACTCAGAAATCAACCCAGTAAAGAAGTATCCAAAGTAAAACAAATCTATGAAACTGAAAACAGGAAACCAGAATTATCATTTTACAACAACAAAAACACAAAGTAAAAAGAAATGTATAGTTACAAAACTTCCAAAAAGGAGAAATCGGATAACTTTCAAGATAAATAAACCTAACTGTAACCCTAACCTTAAAACTAGACCAAGTCCTACTCTCACCGCTCGCCCAACCCCTTACTCTAATTCTAGTCCTAACTATAACCATAACAGAAAACAAAGTCCTAGACCTAGCTCTGACCTAGCCATAGTCCTGTGATACTGGCAGTCGTGGGAGTGGTGGTGGTAGTGTACCGTGGAGTTGGCTGAGCCATAGTCCTAACGCTAACTCATTCTACTACATCACCCTTAAAAATCAAAGAAAAATTTTAATAAACGATGTTTAAAAAATAATAATCATGGGTGATTTTAATTTCAGCTTCAAACTTTTAAATACTTTCTAAAATGCACTTTTCAATCATCTGCCTTTCTGTTTTGTAAATGCTTATTACTGGTGTGACACTGCGGGTTACTGCACTAAACTGTAAAGTCAGTTTGAACCTCAAAGTCAGCAGTTCAACCTCACTTGCCACTCTTTGGAAACCCTATACCAGGTTGCGATGAATGAGAACCAACTTGTAGCAAGCAACAATCACATTTACAACCAGCACCAAAAAATAAAGAGACAATGAACATTAATATCAATCAAGATGGGCTTTTAATATGTGCTCCATTTTCATCTCTTTTTTCTTTTTCATATGAGACATGACACACGATTTTTCTTCCCAGAGAAAAGGAATTGTACAGTGGAGAGTGGAGATTTGGTGGAAGATGTATACACAGAAGAATCCAGATGAAAGGACGTAAATGGT
>NW_006408673.1:6459170-6470548 GCF_000296735.1 Chrysochloris asiatica
AAAAAAAAAAAAAAAAAAGATCACAGCAAGGAACCCTCTCAGACAGTTCTACAAAATCATCACCTAACAGGAAACAAAAGCAAAAAAAAAAAAAAAATACCACAGTGGTATTTTTATAACTTATGCTTATAAGTGCTAATTCTTTCATATATGTTTTTATATTGATACCTTCGTCAAAACTGTTCACATTGACTGAAAGCAAATCATTAACTCATTATAAAGCAAAGACGGTAAGCAGTGCTGGAAGTTGATTTTGCAAAGTTAATAGATTTTCCCAAACAACAACATGCTTGATTGAAGTCATTGAAATAAACCTGATTTCCAAAAACATTTACACTGTGTTACATATTACTGAGATAAATAGTAGTACAAAAAATCAGGTTAAAATGAGACTTCCTTGGTAAGAAATAATATTTAAAGGTCTTCCTCAGTATTTGCCATTAGGAATCCCAAGCTTCCAGACAAAGACAGACTAGAAAGAAATGGTCTATCTGGATAGCAGTGAAACATGTCTAATATAGTGCCAGAAAATGAGCCACTCAGGTTAGAAGGCACTCAAAAACAAACTGGGTAAGTACTATCTCCTCAAAGTACAGTCAACTTTAATGATGTATATGAATCAAACTTGTAACCATCATCTGCTGATGGGGCAAAACTCAAAAGGAGACAGGAAAAGAATAGACACATTTGAATTATGGTGTTGGTGAGGAATACTGAATATAACATGGAATGGCAGAAGAACAAACAAATCTGTTTTGGAAGAAGTAGACCAGTATTACTCCTTATAAGCTTAGATAGCAAAGCATCTCTCACATACTTTGCACATGTTATCAGAGCATGATGTTCTTCTTGACCATTCTCTTAAGAAGAACATCATGCTCTGCAAAGTGAAGGGTCAGCACTGAGGAAGAAGACGCTCAAGAAGATGGATTGACACAGTGGCTACAACAATGGGCACAAACATAGCAACAACTGTGAGGATGACACAGGACTTGGTTGGGTTTCGTTCTGTTGTACATTCGGTCACTACGAGTTAGAACCAACTGAATGGCACCGAAGAACAACAATATGTACAAATCACTGTCTCATACAGCTGTGTAAGGAATTATTCTAGCATTATGCAATAAAAATAATGTTGATTGTGTCTCTTCCTTGAAACATGGACTTGTGGGGAAATTATTGAACTTTAAAAGGGCCTCATTTTCTTGTCTAGAAAGAACATACATTTACTTTTCAATTGTGTTAGAAACTCAAAACTAACTTAATCATAAAAAGAGATATACTCACTCAAAAAACTTCCAAAACCAGGTGTGACTAGAATCAGACTCAAATGCTGGTATAAAAACACCTATCCCATTTCTCCCTCTTTCTAAATGCCCTATCTTAACTAAGCCTCTTTTGTTTTCATTTAGCTTCATCCTCTCCTGTTTACAAATTGATTCTCTGGCACCTTAAAATCAATCTACAGCTCATACAAAAAGAAAGGACCATTCCCCCCGCCCCGCCCCCAACTTTAGCACAGAAAGGAACAAAGTACTTGAGACAGTCTCACTATCCTCACTTCTAGGGAGCATTCTCGTTGTACTTCTTCCAAGACAGATTTGTTATTTCTTCTGGCAGCCCATGGTATAATCAATATTCTTTGCCAACATCTAATTTAAGGTATCAATTCTTAAATTCAGTCTCCTTATTCACTTTCCAGTTTGGGCATGCCTATGAAGGAACTGAAAACGGGTTGGATCAGGTTCACCTTAGTCCTCAAAATGACATACCAGCTCTTGAACCCTTTAAAGATGTCCTTTACAACAAATTTGCCCGTTGCAAGACATCAATTTATTTGTACGTTGTTTCCAAGGACGTTCATTGTGGATTCAAGTAAAATGAAATCCTTAACAACTTTAATCTTTTCTCTGTTTATCATGATGTTGCTTATTGGTCCAGTTATAAGGATTTTTGTTTTCTTTATGCTAAGGTATAATGAAGGATGAAGTCTGATCTTTATCAGTAAATGTCTCAAGACCTCTGCTTTCAGCTAGCAAGGTTGAATCATACACATATCACTGGTTGTTAACAAGTCGCCCTTCAATCCTGATACTATGTTCTTCTTCATACAGTTAATTTTCTCAGACTATTTGCTCAGTATACAAACTGACCAAGTATGGTGAAAGACTAGAACCCTGACATACACCTTTCCTGATTTTAAACCATGCAATAACTTCTTGCTCTATTTGAATAACTGCCCCTTGGTCTACATACAGTGTCCACATGAGCACATTTAAATGTTAAAAAAATTCCCATTATTTGCAATGTTATGCATAATTTGTTCTGATACGCAAGTCAAATGTCTTTGCATAGTCAATAAAATACAGGTAAATATTTTTCTGATATTTTCTGTGTTCAACCAAGAACCATCTGACATCAGAAATGATATTTCTCATTACACATTCTCTTCTGAAACCAACTTAAATTCCTGGAAGCTCCCTGTCGATGTACTATTGCAACCATTTTTTAATTATCTTCAGTAAAATTTTACTTGCATGTTGACATTAACGATATTGTTCAATAATTTCTATATTCTGTTAGATTACCTTCCTTTGGAATATGCACAAAAAAGGATCACTTACCCACAACAAAAGCCCAACTTGGAACTTAAATTAGAAAACCCACACCAAGACAAAAGACAGTAAAAGGACTAAATTAGTCCAGGACCATCACGAGCTGGGTCAATTTTGGTAGCTCTGTATTAGCTATTCCCATAATTCTTTTACATGAGAAAAACATCTGTCATGCTTGTTGTTACTGTTAAGTGTCATTGAGTCATTTATTACTCATAGCAACCCTGTATAGGGTCTCTGAAGGAAGACTGCTAGGTTTGAAGTATTAAGTGTAGAGCCAACCTTTGCAATGACTTCTAAAAGCCAGGCTACTTAATAAAGACTTCATTATAAACCTTCTTTTACACAATTCAAATTTTGTACATACAACCTAAGAAACTAACAAATGATTGAAACACAGAAATACTTGTCTGTATTTTGTTGTTCATGTTGTTAAGTGTCCCTGAGATGGTTCTAACTCATAGCAAATCTTGCAAAGGGTTTCCAAAGAGCAGCTGGTGAGTTTGAACCATCGATCTTATGGTTAAAACTGAACTTGCAGTCTAGGGCATTAACTCACAGCACCACACCAGGACTCCAAGTCTGTATTTTAGTAGCTTCAAATTTATGGTAAGAGATAAAAAGAAAAGTATCCTCTAGGACTAAATATTAAATAAACATTGTAGAAGAATCTAATATTAGTCCAAAAATACTTCGGTGGGGTTGGGGTGGGGAATAAAATGATACATGAGGACTAGACTTTTGAAAAGGTTTGAAAACTCTGAAAGTAATACAAGAAGTAACTCTTTCTTATAGGGACTAATAGACTACCCACTTTTAAACAAAGTAATTTTTCACATTTCCTCTAATGTTATACATTTTAAAATAAAGGAATTTCTCTTTACAAAGAAAAATAAGTATGTTAAGACTACTGCCATTTTTGCTGGGTTTTCAGGCTTTTCATATAAAACCAAAGTTCATTTTCTAAAAGCAATCAAGTAGAATATACTAACTTGCCTACCTGACCCCAAACAATGCAGCTATTTCCAACCTGAAATTTCATCCACTAGTAAGATACACTCACTGAGTCGCTTCAGTGTCACATTCTCTCTTGATTCAGGTTACATGGGCTCACTTTCTGTAAACTAATAGTTTGATCAAGGATCCTCTTATAGTGTTAAAAGGAGCAGCAAACTTTAAAGAACAAAAATTGAAATTAAAAAATAAAAACTATCAATAATTGGGACTTGTTATTAAGTCTACCTTTGTGTTGTAATTACATTTCAAGGAAGGCAAAATGTGTAAAATCAATAGTTTGTGTAATAGAGTAAAAATATCTAATAATTGTGTAATAACTACCTGATGACACTTAGGATGAAAATATGTTTGAATGATATTTTTTGCTAGGTAAGTAACTACTAAATTTCCATTTTATATTATTACCAGTAATACAAAAGGACCTGAGGAAACCAGCTCTTTATTCTGAAAAACTGGAAAACAATAGGAAAAACCCAGCATTTATCCTGCTTTTTATGCAAGAACCATATCACAGGTAGCCAAAAAGCTGGTTTAATAACGTAAACTCATTACAGAAGAATTCCAACTAACAAATGTCAAAATTAATACACTTAAAACATTATCATTTAGAATGTCAGATGAAATAATGAATAAATGCAGGCAAAAAATCAAAATATGAAAAGCACTTTACACATACCAGTTAAAATAGTTTTCTTTGTAATAAAAAAAAAAAAACATCTTGAATATCTCACACTGGTGGTAGCACCACAATATGTCCATTTGTCTAGCTTAACTACATTTCCTAGAATTCCCTTTCTGTGTCTGAGTACGGTAGGCCACAAGAGAGATTCTGGTAGAAATTGTGGAGGGGGAGCTGCCATTTTACAGCTCACACACAGTGTAGCTTATCTGTTGGCTCTCCTTATTAGCATGATGCAGTGACAGGGCCTACAACTACCCCACATTCCCCTGCACTCTCTTTTACCTGGTGTGGCACTGTGGGATAAAGCACTGGACCACATGGTTGCTTTGAACAACAGGGTCGGGGGTTCAAATTCACCATCCATTCCATGGAAACCCTATACAGGGTTCACTATGAGTTGGAACCAACTCAACAGCACTTTAACAACAGCAACACGAAAGCCTGAACTCTTGGTGTGATGCTATAGGATAAGCACTGACCTGCGAACCACAAGGTTAGCAGTTCAGACCCACCAGCTGCTCCTCAGAAACCCTATACAGGGTTGCTATGCGTTAGAACTGACTCAACAGCACCAGCGCCAGGTGTATGTGTTAAGTCTCAAATGAAAAGATCTGCTTCTGCAGGACACTCACACAATCAACATGCAAAATGCAACAATCAACACCTGATGATGGTTTCAGTTAGTCCTTGTGAACTTCAGCTTGCTCTTGCTTTCCCGCACTAGTTGCCTTATAAACTTCAAACTCCAGATTCAGACACAAAGTCAAGAGCCTTTCAGAATATGTTTAACCAGCTCCAACAAATGTGTACAATAAAACCCTTTTAACAAATCCATATCTTAAAGATATTTGAGGTTTCAGCCTAGCGAAGAACACCCCAAGAAGGTTACAGAAAACCCCCAGAGTTCTTAAAAGAGTTATCTAGGTAGAAACATTGCCAAAAAGACTAGATAGGAGACAGAATGAGGAGAGGCCACTGAACCCCAGACTTCCACTAGGTAAGAGGCAAGCTTAGAAACCTGCTCAGCTGTGAAAACATGCCATCTTTCACAAACCTGGGAATCAAAAACTCAAGAAAACAGAACCAAAGGCTAATGGAAAATTATCCCCAGGACTTGAGACCTAATCAAGGTACTTTCAACATTATCCTCGTTGGCACTGGACTACTAAGCCACCAGGTGCTCTGTGGGAGAAAGATGAGGTTTCTGCTACCAAAAAGATTTAGTCTCAGAAATAAACAAGGTCACTATGAATCTGAATGGACTTGATGGCAGGGTTTAGTACCACTATATATATATATATGCCAGTGACTACTTGGTGCATTTTAATCCTTTTCAAAAAGGACTGTGTATTGTGATACATCCATACTAGTGTGGCACTACAGGATTTAAGTTCTTGACTACTAACCACAAGGCTGGCATTTCACAAACTTACCAGCCACTCCTTGGAAACTCAATACAGTTGATGCCATTTAGGAGCCCTGATGATGCTGTGGCCTAAGCACTGGGCTGCTAACCTCAAGGTTGGTAGTTTCAACCCACCAGCTACTCTATGCGAGAAAAATTAGGTTGTCTGCTCCCATACAGATTTACAGTCTTAGAAACCCTACACAGTGTAGCTATGAGTTAGAATCGACTTGATGGCATTCGGTTTTTTGGTTTAGCCTACCACTCACTGTGTGGAGTCCTGGTGTGGCGCTGTGGGTTAATGCGCCAGACTGCAAAACCGTTTGAACTGCAAGGTCGGAGGTTCAAACTCACCAGCTGCTCCTCGGAAACCCTACACAGGGTCGCTATGGGTTAGAATCGACCCGACGGCACTTAGCAACAGCAACCACTGTGTAGGGGAGTGGGCTGTAGGTAACTTGCCTCTAGTTTCACAGGTCTAAAGAGTTAGAGGAACTGCCCATAGGAAGTATATTTAGGGAACTACACCCAAGGGCTATTAACCACACCTGTAGCTGAGCTAGATGATGACTTTGTTCTCATGATATAATAGTATCAATTTTGGGGTTAACATGTATGCAGCACAAAATTTTTAAATCAACTGCTACAATTAAAAATAACTGGATGCTAAAAATTCCCACCGAAATGGAAGGATGCTTCATATGAAGGATCAATCATGTTTCCTCATTTCACTGGGTTGATGTTGTTGTTAAGTGACGTCGAGTCGGTTCCGACCCATAGCGACCCTGTATAGGGTTTCCAAAGAGCGACTGGTGAGCTTAAACCGCCGACCTTGCAGTTCAAACAGCATTGTATTCTGGCATATTAACCCACAGCGCCACACCAGGACTCCACTGGGTTGATAGTGACAGGCAATTTAGACCTTGACTATAAAAACAGGGAGCCATAAAGGCACAAAGTGGCTAGTTTACAAGCTTTCATGAGTATGATTAAGTTTCATAATGAGGGGGATAAGGTGGAATCCCCACTGAATAATTTTCCTCTTTTCCAGGTTGACCTGGTGAAAGGGGATGGGGGATGATGCTGATAGGATTTTATCAGTCAACTGTAATTGTTAGCAGGATTAATTGCAACTGTCACAACTATAATTGTAAAAGATTTATAACTCAAAAGTTGGTGGTAGTAGTGTGCTGTGGAGTCAGTTCCGACTCATAGCAACCCTGTACAGGGTTTCCGAGGCTGTAAATCTTTACGGGAGCAGAAAGCATCATCTTTCTCCCGCGGAACAGCTGGTGATTTTGAACTGCTGACCTTGAGATTAGCAGCCTGATTTGTAACCACTACACTACCAGAGCTCCTTAACTAAAAGCGGGGAGTAGTTAATCTTTCATTTCAGTAACAGAGGATCCCAGGACTATCAAGAAGGAAGAGCATGAGTGGAGCATGACATCCTACCTAGAAAAGCGGCAACAGCAGGGATAATAGGTGGCAGAGGTGATGGCAGAGAGAGAGAGAGAGAGAGAGAGAGAGAGAGAGAGAGCAGCTATGGACTCTAAGCCCATGAACTGAGAAAGGCTGTGTGCCTGCAGCAGGCGGCTTACTTGCAAAATGTGCCCTTTGGACATTTAAATGAATATATATTTTTTGTATGGTATATGTACATCAAATAATTTTGCTTTGTTCATTTGTGAAAAGTAAGATGTAAAAGGGAAGCCACAAGCAGGAAGCAGGGTAACTGTGGCTGCAGGGAGGGGGCTATAATCATTGCGACGAAACAAAATGTACGACTGGTTGAAAGTAAAGCTAATGTTCTTGCCTGTTAACCTTCACTCAATTCACAATAAAAAGTTAAAAAACAACAACAATGGACTGTCAGAAGAACAAACAAATCTATACTGGAAGAAGTACAACCAGCTGAGATGGAAACAGGCCATGAGAAACGGTGTCTGCATTTCTTCCAGTATTATTAAAGAGGTGGTTTCACATTTTGAAAAATAATAACTGAAAAAAATCTATCACTGCCCGTAACAGAGTAATTAATTCACCAATGTAACTAATTCCAGATTTAAACTTCTGTGAGCGCTGTAAAGCACTGGAACACAACATCAGTATGAATTGCAAGATCGGCAGAACAAACTCACCAGCTGCTTCTGGAAAACTGTATACAGGGCACTGTGAGTTGGAACCTACTCAACGGCACTTAACAATGAGAACAACAATAGAAACAGTTGGAAAACAAAACAAAATAAACTATTTTTCAGACATTGAACAATGGGCAGAACTGGACTGTAATCACTGAAAGAAGGGAAACAAAGAAAGTATGGGTATGATCACCCGAATTTGTGCTTAAAGGCACTTTTCAAACTGTAATACAAGAAAGGAGAATCCAATCAGATCATGGCAGTGTCAGTGAGTTGAAGAGACACTGATTGGAATTAAGAGAGGCTGAGGTGGCTGCAATTCATAAAGAGTACCTGAGAAACCGCTCTAGAAATCTTGAGTATTTGTTGTTGTTATGTGCCGTGGAGTTGGTTCCGACTCATAGCAACCCTGTCTATACAGGGCTTCCAAGACTGTAAATCTCTACAGAAGCAGAAAGCCTCATCTTTCTCCTGCGGAACAGCTGGTAGTTTCAAACTGCTGACCTTGCAGTTCACAGCCCAATTCGTAACCACTATGCTAAACTCCCAGTATGGCACTGTGGGTTAATGCACCAGACTGCAAAGTCACTTAAACTACAAGATCAGTGGTTCAAGCTCACCAGCTGCTCCTTAGAAACCCTATACCAGGGTCGCTATGGGTCGGAACCGACTCGACGTCACTTAACAACAACAAACTCCACAGCTATAAGGTAAGAGACCACACCAAGAGAAGAACAACTACTGAGGAATTGTAAGCTAGAAAACGCACACAGTTCAGATATGGTTGGGAAAAGTTTGAATTCTGACCAAAGTAGAAAGATTTTTAACTTAAAAAGGATTTGAGGAGCTACCCCAAAAAGATAAGCCTCAGCAGTATAGCTAAACTAGCCATAGAATAAAAGAATCTAACTCTGCCTTGAAGGTACACATCATCCCAGAAGCCGCACATCAGACTAGTAGAAGGTGGCTAAAATGCCAACAGAAACTATGTCTTTCCAGCCAGACTAAGAGGGAAACAGGACTGGAAGAGAACAGAGGAATCATGGAGAGAAGAAAACTGACAGGAACCCACACGTCTCAGACTCACCCCTCAGCTATACACAAGACAGACCCAAACCAGCAAAGTAAAAACTCTGAGAAAATGATTTTAAATTATGTCTCAAGTCTTAGATTAACCTCTAAGAGGCAGATGCTCAGGGCAGAAGTGATTCTAAAGCCAAAACAGGAATGTGGTCTGACCCTAACCAGTTTGATCACCTGCTAAAACAAAAACTCAACTGTCTTCAAGGATGGTTAACAGGATTTAGTCTATACAATATAACTATCACAAACTCTAGAATATAATCCAAAATTATTTGGTATTCAAAAAAAAAAACCAGGAAAATGTGAAAAATCTGAAAAGATGATAAGCAGATGCCAACACCTGGATGACTCAGAGACGCTGGAATTATCAAAGCACTAATTATGCTACAGGAGTAAAGATAAAGGTGAATAAATTTGAAATTAATGTATAGAGATTCTCAGAAAGTAAATTTTAGAAGTGAAAAACATTGAACCTGGATGTGTTCATAGCAGAATGGAAGTGACAGAGAAAAGAATCTGTGAATATGAAGATAAAGCAATCAGAAGAAAATTATCCAATCTGAAGATAGAAGACTGAACGTAAATGAACACTCTCATACATAAATGGGGTAATATCAGAATCTAACTAACACGTGTGGCTGAAATCCTAAAAGAGGAAAGCAAGAAGAGGTTGATGCAGAAATAACGTTTTGTCAAAAACTTTCCAAATTTAGTAAGACATAAAACATTCCTAAGATAGCATCCTGGTGTGGCACTGTAGGATAAACACAGGACTGCTAACCACAAGGTCAGCAGTTCAAACCCACCAGCTGCTCTTGGAAACCCTATACAGGGTGGCTATGAGTCAGAACAGACCTGATGATACTTAACAACAACAAAGATAGTATCACTGTTAGCTTAAACTTCTCACTAACAAAATAGTGCCCCGGCAAGGTAAAGCACTTTATGAGTGATGCACAGACCAAATTTCTCCTCTGCAAGAACATAAACAGTAAGTAATAATATTCCAGATTAATGATCTCCAAACCTCTGGTTACTCACTTCTAAGAGTAAAAAACTATGTTGTTAGATCATAGACCTATTTAATGTAGTGGTTACGAGTCAGGCTACAAACCTCAAGGTTAGCAGTCCAATACTACCAGCCGTTCCACGAGACAAAGATGAGGCTTTCTGCTCGCATAAAGATTTACAGCCTCGGAAACCCTGTACCGGGGTTGCTATGAGTTAGAACCGACTCCACAGCACACAGCCACCACCACCACAAAATTGACTGTTGTTAGGTGCCACCAAGTCAATTTTGAGTCACTGCGACACCATATTACAAAACAGAGCTACTACATTTTGTTTTTTAGGCTAGAATCTTGAAGGTCACCAACTCTTTCTCTTGCAGTCACTAGTAGGGTCTGAATCACCAAGCTTTTGGTTAGCAGGTGAGTACTTCATCTTTACACCACCAAGGGCTCTTATACTTGGACTATTGAACACTCATATATACTTTTTAAAGGCGGGAGCAATTTAAGTGTATAAAACTATAAACACTTTTTTTTTTTTTTTAACCAGAATAAAACCCTTTATACTCTCTCCTTTAAATTAATGCTTTTAAATGAGAGGAATGTAAATGAGTATGCATTTTTATATATCTTGGTTTAAACAATTTGTGATGCAACAATTAGAAGATCCCAGTATGATGCTGCAGGATAAGCACTGGACTGTTAACTGCAAAGTCAGCAGTTTACAACCACCAGCCGCTTCTTGGAAACCCTATATAGGGTCACTGAGAGTCAAAATTGACTCAACAACACTTCACAACAACAGTCTCACCTTAGACTTAATATCACACAGATTTTTTTAATTTTTTTTTAAAGGACTAATTGACAAATCCACCCAATCCTCATTTATCCAAATGGTTGGGTTCAAAAGACAAGCGTTATTACTGTTGGGTGCCATCAAGTCGGTTCCAACACATAGCGACCCTGTGTAAGGTTTCCGAGGAGGAACTGGTGGGTTTGAACCGCTGACCTTGTGGTTTGCAGTCCAGTGCCAATCCTACAGCACCACATCAAAAGTCCACATACAAGGTAGTTATGCAACATCAGTGTTATGCAAGGAGGAGGAAGGCACTGGGGACGGCCCCAGAACCAGGATTCTTAGAACTGTTTTGTCCTAGCTCACTGTGCTTTGGACCCCAAGGCCCTGCCATCTGGGCTGTCACTCCACTGGGCTTTGGGTCCAGTAGGCAGCAGAGCCAGGAGCATAGACAGTGGGTAGAAATTGCTGCCTGTGCCCAGGCTCCCCCCCGCAGCTACCAACTGCCTGCCATGGCCCCACTAGCCAAAGAAAATTCCAAGGCCAACAGTCTGGAGACTAACTGCTACTTAAGAGGAGCTCATCAATCCAGGCTGCAAAAGCTGGCTCCTGCTGCGGTTCCCGGGGGG
>NW_006408673.1:6470648-6471679 GCF_000296735.1 Chrysochloris asiatica
CATCCAGGGCACTTCTTTACACGGGAACAGCAGAGGCAATCTCTCCTGTCTGTTTCTATCTTCTGGTCCCTTCCAGCCACTCATGGCCCTTTATCATAATTTGCTGTTTTTAAGTGCCACTGAGTTGGTTCAGACCCACAGCGACCCTGAATAAGGTTTCTGAGGAGTGGCTGGTGAGCATGAACCACTGACCTTGTGGCTCACACTGAGATCGCCTTCAAAATGCACATCCATCACCTCTTTCACATGAAGAGCTAAGGAATGGAATGGCAAGAGGCCTTCTGGAGAGCTGGCTGCTTCAACTCTGACAGACCTCGGTGGTTCTGTGGGCAGGGAGCTGAACATTGCGGGGAGAGGTGGTAAATTAAGTTAATATGCTAAATAGTCAGAGAGTAGAATTTTTATTATTGCCATAATGTAAAATGTTGGATTACAAGATAATAAGTGGTTTAAGCATAGGTCTATAAGTAAATTCAATTGTAAGACAAGATTAGATGGCTTTGCTCAAATCTAGTTAATACTTTCCAGCTTTTCTTATAAATTTATCATAAGGTATTCCTGAATATGCCTCTTTAAAATGAGTCTAAAAGTCACTGTAACTCTTCATTTGATAAAAATTTAATGGATTAGAAAGTTCTGTATCCATGTTTCTCTATAGTTTTTTCAAAGTACAATTTTTCCTTTTTTTAACTGGCACATCCTTCTGAGCAGCAATGGTTGGTAGTGGTTGCATGCTGTGGAGCAATGATAACAACAACAACAACAACAAATTACAAAATAAATTATTTCCAAACATCTAATTTTCATAGCTCAGATTTCATTTGAAAAAAGTTACTTTCTCACTCATAGCTAAAAGGCTACCTTTAGCGTCAAAGGGCAGAATGTGTTTAATATTTTATAATTATACCTCAAATAGAAAAATGAGCAAATGTAGATCTCTCTTTCCGTAGCAGGAAAATGTCTAACCATCTTTAACTCTTCAAAACTGCTACCATAACTCATAAACCACTAAGTATTTAAAATTTGTATAG
>NW_006408673.1:6471779-6478691 GCF_000296735.1 Chrysochloris asiatica
ATATATATATATATAATATATATATATATTTAAAATCACTGAATTTATTTAAATCAAGCAAATGCATCACATTAAGCTCAAAGGAAACAACAGTAAGTGAGGTTTCTATTATCCACCCCTTCAGGCTTCCTCAGAAATGCCATAAAAACTATAAATCTAACTTGACCATCTATCTGATGGAATTAGGTGCAGCAGTATAAAGCTTAATTTTTTTCTTATTTTTTAAGAAAATTAATTTAAATGCTAATAATTTCTACTTGTACGTTAATGAGTCACCTTAAACACCATACTTTGGAGATCACTATTTTATACAAAAATCATTGTTTCTAAATATGAAGTTAATACCAAATTTTACCTAATCTTTGTCATCCCAAGGGAATTACACAAATAGCTCTAAAATTCTTTCAAAATTAAGGAAAACAGTTTAATATATGATTGTTTATATTAAAACAAAAGATGAGATGAGATGTATAGATATACACCTCTTTACTGCCAGAATTTCATTTAATGCTAACAACTCTGAAAGGCAGGCATTAATATCTGTTTTATTAATATCATTTTAGAGATTGAGAAACTACCCTTTCTAATTTTATTTGCCCTTTTTATTTTCAACATTTTCCCCAGATACTTTTTAACAGGTAATGACGAATTCCCTGGCTCCTTAAAAGGGTAAGTAAATGTAACATTTTCCTGATGACACAGTCATTTATTAGTCCTATAGTTACTGTTCTTTAGATAATGAAGCACACTGAGCTCTTACTTAGTCTGTATTCTCACTGCTCTAACACTCTCAGCTGTCACTTCTGCCATCATTAAACCAGTCTGTAGCACTCTTACGAATCTAGGTGTGGTGCTGTAGGAAAAGCACTGGACTTCAAGGTCATTTGAACTGCAAGTTCAGTGATTCAAACTCACCAATCCTCAGAAACCCTACACAGCTCTGAATCAGAACTGACTCACTCAGTGGCACCTAAGAACAACAATAGCACTCTCCAGATCCTTGTAGCTCATTATATTATTTCAAATTTGCAAAGAAAATTAGATAACCACATTCAAAATTAAATGTTACGTTTGAGTCAATAACAGAGACAAAAAGTAAATTTGAGGTTGCCAGGGTCTGGAGAGAGGCAGAAGTGACTGCTAATAGGTAAGGTGTTTCTTTTTGGGGTTATATAAATGTTCTGAAATTAGACAGTTGTTATGGCCACACAACCTGCGAATATAATAAAAAGCAATAAACTTCACACTTATAAGAGTAACTTATAAGAGTATGAGAATTATATCTCAATTTTAAAAAAAGAATTGTTAAAATTGAATCAATAAGGTCCTTTATTTCATAATATATTGTTTGAATATTGGAGCTCTCTTTCCAATTTGGGGTACATTGCAGATATCTATTTTTGCCTACCCTGTTTCCAAATTTAGTGTTAAAAAATGACATTTTATTATGTCTCATAGTTTCTGAAGATCCCTTTTGGCATAGTGTTGGGCTGCTAAAAGCAAGGTCAGCAGTTCAAATCCATTTGTTGCTCAGAAGGAGAAAGTAGCGGTTTTCTGCTCCTGTAAAGATTCACAGCCTCAGAAACACTATACAGGGTCATGTATAGTGGTTGGTTTCAACTCATCAGCACAAAACCGTTACTACCACCACCATGGTTTCTGTTAAATAGGAATTCAGAAAGGGCTGCAGAATAATACGCTGGACTGCAAAGTCAGTTTGAACCACAAGGTCAGTGATTCAAACTCCTCGGGAACCCCATCCATACAGAGTCACTATGAGTCGTAACCAACTCAACGGCACTTTAACAACAACTTGAAGTCTCTCTGCAGTCACACTCCAGACAGTGCCTAGAAATGAAATAATGGAAACTAGAGAAGATGGTGGCTGGCATGTTTCTCTTCATATAGTTTTATGGCTTTTTAAAGAGCAGTTCCCCTAAACGAGCTAGTTTTGAGCTCCCTCACAGCTTGGTGATCTCCAAAGATGAACAGTTTACAAAACGATTCAAGACTTCAAGCACAAACAATCCAACTAGTCTTAAAAGTCACACATTGTCACTTCTTCCATACTGTATACGTTCAAAGTCACCTAAAACCTCGCAATTTCTAAAGGAGGGGGCACAGACTTCATCTTCCACTCACATTTTTTTTTTAATTATGTGAAATGGGAATTGTTGCAGCAATCTTTGGAAAATACTGCTTCAAAGCTGTTTATCAAAAAACTAGCGTTGACCAAAGTTTGACCAAACATTGCTGTGTTGACCAAAACTAGCGTTGACCAAAGCGTAGACCAAACATTGCTGGTCTAAGATCGGAATGCTAAGTGGTGGTGGTGGTTATGCGCCATGGAGTCAGTTCCGACTCATAGTGACCCTACACAGGGTTTCCGAGGCTGTGAATCTTTACCGGAGCAGAAAGCCTCATCTTTCTCCTGAGGAACAGCTGGTAGTTTCGAACTGCTTATCTTGCGGTTTGCAGCCCAATTCATAACCACTACGCTGCCAGAGCTCCTGATACATTAATGTAGGATATACTAATTTACTAATGTAGTATGTCGTTAAGTACCACCAAGTTGGTTCTGACTCAGAGACCCTGTAGGGTTTCCAAGGTGCAGACTGGCGGGTTTGAACCACCAACCTCGTGGTTAGCAATCCAGTGCTTAACATATATTTAAACACATACACCAAAAGTGAAATTTAAAAGGATGAGAATTTGTTGCTATTGTTCTTTCTCTTATTTTATTGTGGTATTAAAATATACACACCAAAACATCCATCAATACAACTTCACATTTTATATCTCAATGGCACTGATTTTTCATGGAAAATAGAATATAACCATTAAAGAACAAGATTTTTTTTTAATATAGATAACCAAGAGGCTGTTTATTTCCTTCCTTCACCCCATTTTGGATTTCAACTCTATAAAGGAAATTAGGCTGTTTACAAAAGGACATTTCTATTAAATAAACTATTGTTTAAAGGTAAAGTTGGTCATTGAAAATATACAAGGGAACATATAAGTAGGTTTCAAAATGTTCAGGAAAAACTCCAAAATCCTTTATTTCTACTTTTCCAAAAATCTTTTGAAACCCCTCTTAGGATTAATACAGTATTTCATCAATTCTAAAACTCTTATTTTTCACATTATCATTTCTCTGAAGGAATTGTTGCTATTGTTGTTGTTATGTGCCGTGGAGTCAGTTCCGACTCATACAAGGTTTCCGAGGCTGTAAATCTTTACAGGAGCAGAAAGCCTCATCTTTCTCCCACGGAACAGCTGGTAGTTTCGAACTGCTGACCTTGTGGTTCACAGCCCAATTCGTAACCACTACACTACCAGAGCTCCTTCTCTGAGGGAATTAGGGTCATGCAAATGGGTAAGGTGCTCAGCTACTAACCAAAAGGTTGGAGGTTCTGGGTCACCCAGAAACGCCTCAATGACAGACCTGCAACTACTTCCCCAAAATCAGCAATGAAAAACCTATGAAGCACAATTCTATTTTGACACATAGGGTCACCATGACAGAATCAATAGCAACAAGTTTTTTAACATCTCTGATATTAGAAATATAAAATTCACTGGTATCTTTGTTAGTAGAAAGCAGTCAATCTTATATATCCAGACTTGATTATCATTACTACAGGTATAACCTAAGAACCACAACCATTCTTGTCCAGAAACCATTTA
This sequence comes from Chrysochloris asiatica, assembly GCF_000296735.1. Classification (NCBI taxonomy): domain Eukaryota; kingdom Metazoa; phylum Chordata; class Mammalia; order Afrosoricida; family Chrysochloridae; genus Chrysochloris; species Chrysochloris asiatica. Next base: position 6,475,470 of record NW_006408673.1, read on the forward strand.
AGTATCATTAAAGAAAGGAATGTGATTCTTAAGTGTTTTAAATACCACCCATTGACATCTTTTGATAAACTGGAAACACCTGCATTAAAATTTGCAAAATGGGTGATAGTGGCTTAGAAAGAAATCCCAGAGATGATTAAGAATGCTACATTGTCATCATTTTTTATGACAAACAGGATAATGGGTAAGTAAACACAGGTATCAAGAATTCTGAATCAAAATGTAATTCAAAATATTTATATTCTGAATATCAGGCAGTTTTACTGTATCTAGATAATATATTGAGCTAATATTTTCCTTTACATGAATGCATAGGAGTAAAATAAAATAAAAATCAAATACAGATGCGATAACTAATAACAATATCACCTGGTAAGTCAAAAATTACTGCTACTAGGGTTCCAGTTCATATAGGCATGGGGGTTTCTTTCACCCAAAAATAGGTTCAATCAAGTCTCTGAAATCCGGGAATGGCTGTAGATAACTTGCCTCAGTGGTACAGTTGTCTTAGTCTCATTAGGGTATCTTAAAGAAAAAGGATACTGTCTCTACCATGGGTTAAAAAAAAAATCTTTTTTTGAGGCTATTATCAGAGTCTTCCTTTTTTTTTTTTTTTTTTAATCAGATTTTTAACAAAACACAACAGGACATCTTCCAAAATCAATAAAGTTTATAGTAAGTTTATGGGAATGCTGCCACACATAAAACAACAGTTTTTAGATGGATCAAGCATTATACGGAAGGTAAGAAAGATCACAAAGATCAAACACTATAAATGAGTGAACTGTGGCTGACATCCAGAAACTGGCATAAGAAAATCACAGAATCATCGTTGATGCAACAGATACTGAAACTGGGATCTCACATGGTTCAGCATTTACAATTTTAAGCAAACATCCTGTCTGCAACCTTTCAGCTCAATGGTGACAACAAAGAGCTGATCTCTCCATCAGACTTTTAAACAATGAATGAAGCTTTCATGAAGATGATTTTATGGAACAAGTCTAAACTAGGGACAAGTTGTGGATTTGCCAAGGTCCAGTCAAACCAGTGGCTTCCAACGTGATCTTCCAAGCCAGTTAAATACAAGACAGAAAGGTTAGCTCAGAAAATTATGGCAGCTGATTTTTAGGATCCCAAAGGGGTAATAATCTTGATAGATGTTCTCAAAGGACACAGACTGATCATTGGGACTCATCAGGAAGAACTTTTTAAAACAGGAAAACTACACTGGTAAGAAAAAAGCTAGGAATGTGATGCCACCAAAGTATTTTTTTTCCAAACATGACAAGTGTACCTGCTCATTCATCAAGGGTAGCAAGGGCTTTCCTATGAAATATTTTTGGGGAAACCTCATCCCATCCACTCTACAGCCCTGATCATACCCCTTCAGACTTCTTTTGTCCCCAAAACTCAACGAACACTTACAAGCAACACAATTTAAGTCCCTGGAAGATGCCAAAACTGCCATTTTATCATGATGTAAACTGAAAAGCACAGAATTCTTTAGAGAATAGTTAGTAAGATAGAAAACTGACTTCAAAGGTATATATAGATGGAGGCTATATCAATAAATAATGCTTCATATTGTGCTATTTTACCTTTTGAATCACCCTCATATATCTGTTTTTTTCTTTGCAAAAAGAAATACGTAAAAGACAGATCAGAAAGAAATGAAGTTGATTACCTAGAAGAAGGAAAAAGATGATCTACATATTCAAAAACATTCCTATTAAATTAACAAAATGAAAAGAGGATAAAAACACTGAAAGTAAAAATTCAACTTTATTTCAAATTATTAATTATAGAAAGAGCAAAAAGGACTAATCCAAATAATTTACAAATACAATATTTGACTATACTTTGTCCTCACCAAAAAACTCACAGACATAAAGTTGATTCCAACTCACAGTGACCCAAGTAGGGTTTCTGAGGCTCTAAATCTTTACAGGAGCAGAAAGCCTCCTGTTTCTACGAGAAGCAAATAATGGATTCAAACTGACCTTGTAGTTAGCAGCCTAACACATAACCCTAATACCACCAGGATTCCTTACAGTTTGTCTTATAGAGTTGCTATGGGTCAGAATTTACTCAATGACACTGAGTATTTTGAAGGAACCCCAATGGCATGTGGGATAAACACTGGACCCACAAAGTCTGCGAGTTAAACTCACAAGTTGCTCTACAGGAAAAGATGAGGCTATCTGCTCCAGTAAATATTTTCTGTTTCAAAAACCCTATATAGGATTGTTATGAGTCAGAATCGATTCATTTTGGTTTCCTATGCACTCTCAGTCTTAGTTGCATTCAACAGTTAAACTACAAACCAATCCTGATTAGTTTTAATAAGTACTCTAGTTTACTGGGGAGTTTTTTTTTTTAGTGCTAGCTGTGTGTTGTGTGCCATCAACTCGATTTCGACTCACAGAGGCTCAAGGTGACAGAATAGAACTTCCTTAGAAGTTCCCTCATCTGTAATCTTTATAGACCACCATTTATCTGTCAGTTTGAACTGTGACTGCTTGTGTGTTGATGGAAACTATACCACTGTTGTTTTAAATACCTGCAGAGTCACCCATGGTGGCCAGATTTGAGTGAACCTTCCAAATAAGACAGATTAGGAAGAAGGAGAAGTGAATTACTTCTGAACAGTTAGTCACTGAGAACCTTATGAACAGCAGTAAAACACTGTCTGATATAGTGCTGGATGATGAGACCCTCAGACTGGAAGGCAATCAAAATATAAATGGGGAAGAGCTGCCTCCCAAAAGTAGAGTTGACCTTAATGACATGAATGGAGCAAAACTTTTAGGACCTTCATTTGCAGATGGGGCCCAACAAAAAATGAATAGAAATAACTGCAAACAGCTAGTAAGTAATAATCATAACATGCATACATAAACTATTAATCTAGGAAAATTGAAACTTGTCAAAAATGAAATGGAATGCATAAAAATCAATATCCTAGGCATTCATTAGCTAAAATGGACAGGTTTGGTTTACTACTCAGGAAATTACAAATTAAAAAGTAATAGCTTCACATTCTTTGTTAAAAATGGAATTTCAAGATCAATAAGTATATGATATGATTAATAGTTATACGTCTAAAAGGAAGACCAGTTAATACCACTATTATTCAAATTTTCACACCAAAAACTACAGCAAATGTGGATGAAACTGAAGAATTCTAACAGCTTCTTCAGTATGAAATTGATTAAGCAT
>NW_006408673.1:6479204-6485624 GCF_000296735.1 Chrysochloris asiatica
ATATATATATATATATATCATGTATAAAGCCTACATGTAAAAATGTATGTACATATAAGTATATATGCACGTAGTTGTTAAGTGCAGTTGAGTCGGTTCTACCTCATAGCAACCCTGTATACGGTTTCCAAGAAGCAGCTGGTGAGCTTGAAGTGCCAACTTTGTGGTTCAAACCGACTTTGCAGTCCAGAGCATTAGACCACAGCGCCACACAAGGACTCCTATGAATAATCAACAAACAAATCTTTATTTGGTCTTATACATAGTAGATGCTTGATTAATGTTTATTTATAGGTTCATTTTAAGGTGCTCTGGTAGAGTAGTGGTTAAAAGTCGGTCTGCTAAAGTCAAGGTCAGCAGTTCAAAACTACCAGTGGTTCCACAGAAGAAAGATGAGGCTTTCTAATCCTGTAAAGATTTACAGTGTTGTTATGAATCGGAACCGATTCCACAACACATAACTAATTAACTATAGGTTCAATTGAAATGATTCATTCTTTCATATAGGTGATGCTTAAAGGCATTTCTAGTTAATTTAAAATTTTTAGCTATTGAAAATTAGTAACAAGAGTTTCCTTCCTTCCCATAACATGTCTTTACTTCTTGTAAATAGTGTGTATTTCTAAAAAGATAAAGGCAGTTCAAACACCAATCAACCCACAGTACCATTATCACAATATAAAATAATTAGACGTAATTCCTAAATACTATCAAGTATTCAGTCAATGCTTAAAATATCCGTTTTTTTTTTTGCTTTTATTATAAATGTATTTATTTGAATCAAAGATTAAATAAGCTATATACGTTACATCTAGACTATAACTCTGTGTCTCGAATGTTCCTTTTCAATCTACAGAATCTCTTTAGCACTCATTTTTCTTGCTATTTAAGAAATTAATCCTTTTTGTAATAAAATTTTTTACATTCTGGATAATTTTTTGTAAACTGGTAGAGTTTTGATTACATTCAATATTTTGGGGCTTGAGAATTCTTCATAGACTGGTTGTGTACTTTGAATCACTTCAGAAGCACAAAAGGTCAGGTTTTATATTGTTCTGTGATGCTAAGACTAATGGGGGTGTCAGTTTAGTAATTCAGTGTGTTTAAGACCATTAGGTAGATCCATCTACTTTCAAGTTCCCTGTCAACCTTTAAAATAGTCTTGTGGCACAGTGGTTAAGTGTTCATATGCTAACAAAAAGGTTGGCAGTTCAAACCTACCAGTTGCTCCACAGGAGAAAGATGTTGCAGTCTGATTCTGTTAAGATTACAACCTTAGAAACCCTACAAGGCAGGACTGCTCTGTCCTTAGGGTTCTCTGAGTTAGAATCTAATCTATGGCAAGGGGCTTGGTTTTTATTTTTGTGTTAACCTTTTATCTAATGCATTTTATTGTTGTTATGTGTCTAGTTAGTTCCAACTCCTAGTGAACCTATGTACAACAAAACAAAATACTGTCCAGCTGTGATGTTATATTTGAGACCATTGATGCTATCACTGTGTCAGTCCATCTCATTGTGTATTTTCTCTTTTTTGCTGACACTCCACTTTACCAAGTATGATGTCCTTCTTCAGGGATTGGTCCTTCCTGATAACATGCCCAAAGTTTGAGAGGCAAAGTCTCGCCATCCTGACTTCTAAGTTTCATTCTTCCCGTACTTCTTCCCAGACAAATTTGTTTGTTCTTCTGACAGTCCATTGTGAACCATGTTGTTGTTAAGTGCTGCTGAGTGTGTTCCAACCCATAGCGACCCTACATAGGGTTTCCAGGGAGCGGCTGGTAAGTTTGAACCACCAATCTTCTGGTTCAAACCAACCTAGCCGTCTAGCACTTTATCCCACATTGCCACACCAGGACTCTCTCTATATATATGTATGCATACCACATACTAAAATATATTAATATATGCATAGATTTCATATCTCTGTCCATTGAAAGAACACAAAAAGAATGGTGCTTCAGGAATAAAGAGAACACTAACATTGCATCTTGGTGTTAAGACCATTCCCTACAAAGAAACCTAAGTTCCTCAGAAAAGTAGATGATCCCAGGACAGGTATAAGATAAGCCTGGACATCTGACTATGGCAGAAAGTAAGAAAGTGCTCAAAAAGGAAAAAGGAAAAAAACCCAACAACACACACACACAAAAAGATAGGGACGTGCACATGTAACAGAGGTGGCAACTTGAAGGGAATCCCAGGGACCAAATTTAGGACAAATTGAGTATAAAAATGATTAAGGACTGAAATGAATTATAAACAATTGGGAAAAACAAGAAACCAAGAGTTCACACTATTATATGTAAATGTATAAATTAGGGAGATTAAATGTCTCTTGCTTACAGTAGAATGTCAAGAACGGACAGGAAAATGTGGAGAGCATGCTGGAGTTGGAAAATCATCATAACTACCACTGTTCTATAAGTATCTGTTAAGGCAAGAATCATTCATGCTACTACTAAATCGAGAGAACTGTATGATTTTAAAGTATCCCTCGTAGAGTACTTATTAGTTGCAATGGTAAACATAATAACGAAACAAAGTAAAACTCAGACACTTTTACCAAGTAATTAAAATTACCATCACCAAATGGTGGTGGTGGTATGCCGTGGAATCAGTTCCAACTCATAGCAACTATGTATGTTGCTGTTGTTAAAGTACCGTGGAGTCAGTTCCGACTCACAGTGTTTCCGGGGCTGTAAATCTTTACAGGAGCAGAAAGCCTCATTGTTCTCCCACGGAACAGCTGGTAGTTTCTAACTGCCGGCCTTGAGGTTAGCAGCCCAATTCGTAACCACTGCGCTACCAGAGCTCCTTTATAGACACCATAAAAACATGTGCCTCCACATATGAAGCCCTGAAAAGAATATATTACTTATGCAGTATTCTTACCTGCGTATAACCTAAATCTAATCACGAGCAAATATCAGGAAAACTCAAAATGAGAAGCACTTTATTAACGTAAAAATGACTTTATTCTTCAATTAGCCGATATCATGAAAGACACCAAAGGAAGGCTATGGAAAAAAAACAGATTAAAAGAAACTAAAGAGATACAACAAACTCAATACTTAATTCTACATGTATCCTGCTTGGATGAGAGATATATATCATGTATGTATAAATGCTATTGGGTCAACTGACAAAAATGAATATGAATAGTATTTTAAAGCATTTTTCATAGTCAAATTTTCTCAAGTTGTTAAATGTATTTTAGTTAAACAAGAAATTATACCTCTTCTTAGGAAATTTGCACTACGGCACTTTGGGGTAAAGGACTATGGCATGTTCAGCACACAATGATCCAGGAAAACAAAACGGTGGAGAGAAAAAGAGAAACTAGAGAGACAGGAGAGAGAGCATGCAAGTAAATGGGATAAAATGTTAGCAATATGTAAATCCAGAAAAAGGGTAAGAGGATGGTCATTAAACATATTCTTCCCACTCTTTTTTTTTAATTATGTGCAAACAAAGTTTTTTAATTCAGAGATAAGAAAGCAATGCTTCATAGTTTAATAAACAATGTTTTTCTTTTGTTTGAAAGCTAAAATAATGATGCATCTTATCATTAATATCTTAGAGTCAATGAAAATTAATAAGTAATAGTCAAAAGAAAACAAAAAAATCAAGACATTTTCTTCACGCAACTAGCATGTTTTTAGGGAAAAAGACCCACTTCGCCCAACAAATTAAAATGGATTCACACCCCCATGATTATGGCCCTTATAGACCTGAACCTACCCAAGGAATCACATTTCAGTCAAATAATATAGCCAGCCCTATAAGTGAGCAATGCCTGATGTGGATCTGTAGGTTAATGCACTGAACTGCAGAGTCAGTTTGAGCCACAAGGACAGGGGTTCAAGCTCAACATCCACTTCTCTGAAACGCTATACAGGGCTGTTATGGGTCAGAATCGACTCAACAGCACTTAATAACAACAACAACAAATGAGTGAACAATAACTATTACCTGTGAGGAACTGACTCCTCAAAACAACCAACCACAGGTCAAAAGAGCTTCCTTTGCCAAAAGCAAAATTCAGAAAGCAGTAAGGGGCAGGAACCAAGGGTGAATGGAAGCAGGGAACCCAAGGAGGAAGTAGGAAGAGTGCTATTACATTGAGGGGATTACAACTAATGTCAAGAAACAAAATGTGTATAAAAACTAATTCCCTCTGTAAACTTTCACCCAAACCACAATAAGAGTAACTGATTACAGATACTGCCTACTCAGTAAAAGGGGGTTTCATGGAAAAATGGAATTAAAAGGTATTATCAATATAATCTTTTGGCAACTGGGACTTTATAATGATATTTAAGTCTCATCCTTTAGTAGTATGTGCTTTATTATTGTAAAATTAGCTACATAAACTGTATGGAAACCAATGCCTAGTTATGTAAACTACATAATATGTCAAAAATTGACTATACATATGTTTTTTGTTTTTTCCTTGAAAACTAGGCTGATAAAGTACAAATTCAAAATAAGTGAAAAGAATATGAGAGTTTAGCATATCTTAAACTCAAATATTGTAACATGAAATAACAGAATTCAACTGTCAGAAAAATCCCTGTAAAAATATAGGAAGTGGTAAGACTGTCAGAGATTTTCATTTTCATCTGCAAGTGACACTGCTGTTAGTTGTTAAGTGCCACCAAGTCGATTCCAACTAATAGGACAGGGTTTCCAAGGAGCAGGTGGTAGATTTGAACCACAAGTTTGTGGTTCAAACCGACCTTGTAGCCCAGTGCTTTATCCTACAGCACCACAACAGGACATCATGTAAGCCAAAAATTAAAATCTCAGAGAATAAAAATATATAGCTTTCTTTTCTAATTTATATAATTTTTACCACCACATTTCTAATTCTAGAAGAGCGTACCTGCTAAAGAAAGAACACTAAGTCAAAAAATGACCCAAGAGGACAAAAACTAAATTTAAAAAAAATACCAAAAACATAGAATATAGGGCAACGCTTATCAGTTTAACCAAGTGAATCAGGAGACTGTGAATGTAATGAAAGAAACTCAGGCAGTTTGCTGAGCTGGGAGAACCATCTAAACACTCACATTGTGACCTGTGTATTTACTCAAATGACAGGTGCAGAACTGGACAGTGGAAGAAGAAAACTGTGTACTAAATAACTGCGTAGGAATTATCCAGTGTGATGATTTTTCCACTTTGTTTAAAATTTTCCATTCCAGCTTGCAAGAACCAACTGTGAATTCAATGAACATCCTTTTTTATTTATATACATTTATGTCGAACTATCAGATATAGAAATAGACCAGAAATGACAACATTTTACCTGACAGGTTACCTCTAGGTAGGTCAACACTTAATCACAACTGGCCGAGTATTTTTATATGGCTCCACTACAAAAGATTCTTCTCTTCTAAGGTATTAAAAATGGAAATTTGCAGTAATATAAAACATTTATACATTTTTCACACTTTGCTGTTCTTATTGTGAAGGCAGTTTTGTTATTAAGAGAATTTGGAACCAGTAATAACAGTGAAATTCAAAAATGCAGAGGATATTAAATGCTGTAGAGGATGTGGAGAGACTGGGACCCTCCTACAATGCTGGTGGGAATGCAAAATGGTCCAACCACTCTGGAAAACAGTATGGTGCTTCCCCAGAAAGTTGGAAATAGAAATACCATATGATTCAGCAATTCCTCTACTTAATATATATCCACAAGAAATACGAGCCATAACTCGAGTAGACATACGCACATCAATGTTCATAGCAGCACTATTCACAACAGCAAAAACATGGGCACTTAGGCTGTCTCCATCAATGGAAGAATGGATAAACAAACTTTGGTGCATACATACAATGGAATATTATGCTACCTTGAAGAATAACAAAGAAGCTGCAAGCCACCTCATAATATGGATGGACCTTGAGGACATTTTGCTGAGTGAAATCAGTCAGTCACAAAAGTACAAATATTGCATAAGACCATTATTGTAAAAGCTTAAGGAAAGATACCCATACTAAAAGGGGGAAAATCTGAGCCACAGCCACAGCCGACCCTGAAACCCATAGCCACAGCCGGCCCTGAACTGTTTCCAGCTAGAAAAAAGGCCTGAACGGGGATTGTGGAGCTGGAGAAGCAGACAAAAGAAGAAATAGGCCGAAAACTAAATCCTAAATTACGTTAAAACAATCAACAGTGGTATCTCGAAATTTCTTAGGAAGAAGAGTGAAAAAGGAAGCCCATTTCCTGATCACATCTACCTGGAGGCATTCAGAAAGCACAAAAAATACCAAAATACATACCCATCTAAGTATTAAGTCCACAGATAACCCCTGAAGATGCCAAAAAAACAGAAGCAGATGACCATATCTGCACAAGTCCAGAAACGAGATAAAGTGACTGAGGCAAATGAGCTGGAAGGAGACCTAC
>NW_006408673.1:6487582-6507278 GCF_000296735.1 Chrysochloris asiatica
GGGGAAGGTAGAATCCCCATTGAACAGTTTTTCTCTTGTCTAGATGGGTCTGGTGAAAGAAGATGGGGATGGGATTCATTGATTCAATAGGGAGTAGTTATTATCATAGCTAATTGTGATGGTCACAACTGTAAAGGTAGAGGTTGTGTAACAAAAAGGGGGGAGTAGTTAATCTTACAATGCAGGAACAGAGGACCCTAGGACCACCAAGAGAAAAGAGCATGAGCTGAACATGGGACTCTAACCAGAGAAGCAATGACACCAGAGATGGAGGCAGAGGTGATGGCATGGAAAAATTGTATAGCTGAGGACTCAAGACTCATGGAATCAGAAAGGCTGTGTGCTGGCAGTCAGGAACCTGGCTTCTAGAATATACCCTGTGATTGTTTAAACAATTCTAATATATCCCTGCATGGTTTTCTTGTTCGTTGTTTGTTTTGGTTTTGGTTTTGTACATAAAAAGGGGGGTAGTATTCTTGATAAAAGAAACAATCTATGATGGTTTGGGGAGGAGGAAATGATACATGCGTTAGAGGGTAGACATGCATTGATATGGGTGACAGGGTAGGCAATATATGACTGGAAGAAGGCTGGCAGAGGAAAGATGGGGGCGTCAGGAGACACAGGGAGGAATGCAGTGGTTGGAGTGAATACAGGTAAATGCTGTTAACTGTTTGTGCATGGAGAGGATCACAACCATATAATAAGCAAAGTATATGATTTACTGAATATAAACTGATGGTCTGCTCTGTAAACCTTCACTCAATTCACAATAAAAATTTAATAAAAAAAAAAGAATTTGAGGAACATGTTTGTCCCCTCAATGTACTGGCTTGATCCGTATGGGCAATTTAAACACTGGCTATTAAAATGAGGGGTTATCAAGGCATGAACTGGCTGGCTTACAAGCTTTCATGAGTCTACTTGGTTTCACAATGAGGAGGGCAAGGTAGAATCCCCACTTAATAGTCTTCCTCCTTTCCAGATGGGTCTTGTGAAAGGCGGGTGTGCGGTAATGGTAATAGGATTTTATTATTTAACTGTGAGTAACTACTAGGATTAATTGTGATTGTCTAAACTGAAATTGAAAAGAGAGGAATAATTAATCTTTCATTTCAGGAACAGACAATCCCAGGACCATCAAGAAGGAGGAGCATGAATAGAGCAGGAGATCCTTATCTGACCTAGACAAAGTCAGAGGCAGTGACCTGGAGAGACAGAGCAGCTGCAGTCTCTAGGTTCATGGACTGAGTAAGGCTGTGTGCCTGCGGGCAGGAGGCTAGCTTGAAGAATATGCCCTTTGACATTTAAATGAATATATATTTTTTGTTTTGTATGTGTGCAAATATTTTTTGTTTTGTTCATTTATGAAATATAAGATGTAAATGGGAAACTACAGGGAGGAACTGTTGTGGTAGGGAGGGGACTGTAATCACTGAGATGAAACAAAGTGCATAGTTTCTTGAAAGTATAGCTCATGATCTTGTCTCAATTCATTATCTTGTCTGATTTTTACTCAATTCACAATAAAAAGTTAAAAAGAGAAAATCTGATAACGTAACATAAAAGAAAACCTACAGAAATTCGACTAAAGAACTCAAATCATAACAATCTCCAGACATTTAGCAAAAGGGTAAATTACACTACCTAATACAATAATTCCCAAAAGCATCATTGTTATCAAAATATCACAACAAATATAACCAGACTAATGAATTTTTAAGCTCAGCAGCTGCTCCTCGGAAACCCTATACAGGGTCACGATGGGTCAGAATCGACTCAACCAGCTACTTAACAACAACAACAACAAATGAATTATTCCTTAAAATATGGTTAAAATATCTGTGTGTTAAAACCTGGTATTTAAAGAAGCAAAATTAAGTGCCTAATGTGTACCAGGAAGGCAGACGGAATGGGAATTAAGATATCTACTCTCCTAAGGAAGTAGAGGCCAGCTACAAAGCTGGTGAAGTCTGTACTGAGAGGAGGTTAGCAGTCAGGAAGGGAACCAAACCATATGGTTAAGTCTGAGCAGGTGACAACAGTAGACGTGACAGGGCACCCTCCTCCACTAAAGAGCCACTAGCCCACAATCTCCTACCTCCTTGCTCAATTCTGTGCAGACAGCTACTTCTTATGGTCACATTAATACCATTTTGAAAAGTTTGGGATCTCTGAAACTAGGTTTCATACAAATCGCTCCTTTTATACCCTTTAGAGAAACACCAATTAAGAAAGGATGACTCTGGAAATAAACTATCAATGAAGGAAAGAGGTAGTATGGTAGCCAACCTCTAAGAAAGAAGTCCCCAATAGTCCTCAATTCCTGTTATTCATGCCTTGGTATGTTGTTTGTTGTTGTTGTTAAATGCTATCAATTCGATTCCAATTCATAGCAACACTGTATAGGGTTTCTAAGGATCAGCAGGTGGGTTTGAACTACCAACCTTATGCTTCACAGTACAATGCTTATCCTACAGCACCACATCAGGACAATTTATGTTTTTGTTAAGTGCAATGGAGTAGGTTCTGATTCAGCAATCCTCTATAGGATCTGAGGAGTGGCTGGTGCGTTTGAACTGCCAATCTTGCAGTTAATAGACCAATGCTAATCCTACAATGCCTCACACAGCAGAACTCCAGTCAACTTAAACTAAAAAAAAAAAAAAAACTACTGACACTCACAACATAGATGAATCTCAAAATAATTATCCTGAGTGAAAGAAGACCAAAAAGAAAAAGCATACTGTATGATTCTGTTTCTATATACAAAATTTATATAAAATACTAGAAAATGCAAACTAACCTCACTTCTCGTTGTTATTAGGTTCCATAAGGTCAGTTTTGACTCATAGTGACCCTATGCACAACATAACAAAACACTGTCTGATCCTGTGCTATCCTCACAATTATTATGTTTGATCCCATGGTTGCTGTCATTGTGTCAATCCATCATATTAAGGTCTTCCTTCCTCTTTTGTACTGACCAAACATGATGTCCATTCCAGAGACTGGTCTTTCCTACCAACATGTCCAGAGTACAAGAAACGAAATCTCGCCATCCTTACTTACAAGGAGCATTCTGGCTGTTTCTTCCAAGACACATTTGTTTGTTCTTCTGGCAGTACTTTCAATGTTCTTCATGAGCACCAAAATTCAAATGCATCAATTCTTCTGTGGTCTTTGTTTTTCAATGTCCAGCTTTCACAGGCACAAGAGGCAACTGAAAATCCATGACTTGAGGGAGGTGCACCTTAGTCCTCAAAGTGACATCTAAGCTCTTTAACACTTTAAAGAGGTCTTTTGCAGGAGTTCTGCCTAATACAATACACTGATTTCTTCACTGCTGCTTCCATGAGTGCTAATTGTGTATCCAAGTAAAATGAAGCCACTGAAAACTTCAATCTTCTTTTCCATTTATTAGGAAACCTTATGCAGGATCACTATGAGTTGGAACCGACTCAAGAGCACTTAACAACAATAACTATTTTTTGGTCCAGTTGTGAGAATTTTGCTGTCTTTACACTGAAGAGCAGTCTATACTGAAGCTTTTGATCTTTGGTTTTCGAATCAATAATTCATACACATATTGATTCATGACACTATTCTCACTTCACCCCTATGTTTACTACTTCCATTTATACTTTTTTTTTTCCCATCACTTCCTAACTTCTGAGTGTTATCCCTGAGCAAACGCTGCCCTTGGATCTCATGCAGTAGGTTGTTCTACAAGACTGTGTACTACCCTGGTGTTATCGTTTACCTTTGTTGTTGTTAAGTACTGTGGAGTCAGTTCTGACTCATAGCGACCCTGCACAGGGTTTCCAAGGCTATAAATCTTTACGTGAACAGAAAACCTCATCTTTCTCCTGCAGAATGGCTTGTAGTTTCAAACTGCTGACCTTGAGGTTAGCAGTCCAACTCGTAACTACTATGCTACTAGAGCTCCTTGTAGGCTTTTTATTTAGCTCAAAGTTGAGCTACAGGAATGAGGGAATGAGTCACTGGGGCCAGGGTGCTCAGTACCATAGTTTTAGGGGAGGCCATGGTCAATTTAAGGAGCTCTGGTAGCGTAGTGGTTACGAATCGGGCTGCGAACCTAAAGGTCAGCGGTTCGAAACTACCAGCCGCTCCGCGGGAGAAAGATGAGGCTTTCTACTCCCGTAAAGATTTACACCCTCGGAAACCCTGTACAGGGTCGCTATGGGTCGGACCCGACTCGATAGCACTTAACAACAACAACAATGGTCAATTTGGCACTGTTGGCTAATGCATCAGACTGCAAAGTCATTTGAACTGCAAGGTTGGTGGTTCAAGCTCACCAACTGCTCCTTGAAAACGCAGGGTTGCTATGGGTCAGAATCGACTTGATGGCACTTAACAACAACAACAATTGTTAACTGGCACAACATAGTCCACAAAAACAATGTTCTATAGCCTACTTTGGTGAGGACTGACCGGGATTGTAAAAGCTCATGAGTAGCCATCTAAAGTGCAACTACTGGTTTCTCCCTATCTGGAGAAAAGAAGAGTGATGAAAATGAAAAATGCTTAGAAACAATTAGTCCAAGGAACTAATGGGCTACATGAATATCAGTCCCCAAGACCCTGCAACCAAAAGAACTAAATGGTGGCCAACCACCACTAAAACTTCTCTAAAATGGATTACATTAAAAGGACTTGGATAGAGTGGGAAAAAATGTGATACAAAACTCAACATCACAAAAGACCAGGCTTACTCTAGTTAGAGACTGGTAGAACCCTGAGACAATGTCTCTTGGTCACCCTTCAGGTCTACAATTGAACTCACCCCTATGGCTCGATTTTCAGTCAAGCAATAAATAGATATATAGGGGGGATAACAACCATTGAGGTACACACACCATAGAATACTCAATTATTCAAGGTCAAAAGGGCAGAATTTACACAAGGACAAAGTTCAAAAAGGTTGGGAAAGAAGGAAAATAGAAACAAGAAACAGTGGGAGGAAGGGTGATACATAATGTTACATTAAGGGGTCTGCAATTATTGATATAAAACAAAGTGTATGACTTGTTGAATATAAAACTGAAGGCTCTGTTAAGCCTTCACTCACTTCACAAAACAACAACAACAAACTGCCCTCTTTCTCCATTCTAGACCTATCCAAATACATCTAGTCAATTCTAACTCATGACAATCTGATGAGTAAATAATAGATCAGTGCTCCACAGGGGTTTCAATTACTACTTTTTCAGAAGTATATCACCAGGCCATTCTTCCAAAGCATCTGAGTGGCTTAGGACCGCCAACGTTTCGGTCAGCTGCTAAGCTGGGTAACCATTGTCCTACCCTGATCCTAGAAAGATTATTTATAAAAAGGCATCTCTTTAATGTCTCAGACCAGGAAACACACCACTAGCAATCCCTTCACTGTGTGTCATGATCCACAGAGTCAACAGCCTTTTCACAGTCAATAAAGCACAAGTCAACATCTTTCTGGTAGCTCTGCTTTCAGCAAAGATCCATTAGATGTCAACAATGATATCCCTAGATTCATGTCCTCCTCTGAAACTAGCTTGAATTTATGGCAGCTCCCTGTTGATGTACTGCTGCAGCCAATTTTGAATTTTCCTGAACAAAATTTAATTTGCATGTGATATATAAATGATGCTGTTCAATGATTTCTGCATTCGATTGGGTTACCTCTCTTTGGAATGGTCACAAATATGGATCTCTTTTAGTAAGATGCCAGGTAGCTGCCTTCCAAATTTCCTGGCATAGATGAGTGAGTACCTCCAGTGCTGCATCAGTTTGTTGAATGACTTCAACCTGTATTCCAACAATTCCTGAAGTCTTGATTTTTACCAATACCTTCAGTGCAGCTTGAACTTCTTCCTTCAGTATCACTGGTTCTTGATCATATGCTACCTCTTGAAATGGCTGAACAACATGTATTCTTTATAGTATAGTGACACTGTGTATTCCTTCCATTTTCTTTTGATGCTTTCTGCATCATTCAATATTTTGCCCATAGATTCCTTTAATATTTCAAGTTGAGTCTTAAAATACTTTTTATTCAGTTCTCTCAGCTTGAGAAATACTGAGTATGTTCTTCCCTTTCCATTGTCTAACTCCAAGTCTTTGAACATTTCATTATTAATACTTGGCTGTGTCTTCTTGAGCTGTCCTTTGAAATTTTATATTCAGATCTTCTACTTCCTCATTTGTTTCATTCGCTTTCTCACCTCTACGCTGGAGAGCACATTTCAGAATCTCTTCGGACATCCGTTTTGGTCATTTCTTTCGTTCCTGTTTTCTTAATGACCTTTCGCTTTCTTCTTGTATGATGTTCTTGATGTCATCCCACAACTCTTCTGGGCTTTGGTCTTTAGTGTCTAATGCATCAAATCTGTTCTCTAAATTCAGGTAAGATATATTCAAGGTTGTATTTTGTCTCTCATGGACTTCATTTTCTTAAACTTCAATCTGAACTTACATATGAGCAACTGATGGACTGCTCCACAGTCTGCCCCTAACCTTGTTTTGGCTAATGATATGGAACGAAATTTCCATCATGTCTTCCAACAGATGTAGTCAAATTTATGTATATGTCATTTCGTGAAATCTATGTGTATTCTCATCTGGTATGTTGTTTTAAAAAGATATTTGTAATGAATAAGTCGTTGGTCATGCAAAATTCAATCATGTAATCTCCAGTAATGTTTCTATCACTAAGACCATATTTTCCAACTGTTAATCCTTCTTTGTTTCCAACTTTTGTATTCCAATCACAAGCAATTATCAACACATCTTTACTGCATGTTTGATCAATTTCACACTGAAGAAGTTGGTAAAATTGTTCAATTTCATCATCACTAGCTTTTGTTGTTGTTGTTATGTGCCGTGGAGTCAGGTTGTTCTTAGGTGCCATCGAGTCGATACGGACTCATAGCGACCTTATGCACAGCAGAATGAAACACTGCCTGATCCTGGGCCAACCTTACTACTGTTGCCATGCTTGAGTCCACTGATGCTGCCACTTGGCTAATCCATCTCGTTGTGGGTCTTCCTCTTTTTCTCTGACCCTCCACCTTACCAAACTTGATATCCTTCTCCAGCGACTGGTCCCTCCTGACAATATGTCCAAATGAGTCAGGTTGTTGCTGTTGTTAAGTGCCATCAAGTCAATTCTGACCCATAGCGACCCTGTATAGGGTTTCTGGGGCAGCTGGTAAGCTTGAGCCACCAACCTTGCAGTTCAAACAGCTTTGCAGTCTGGCACATTAACCCACAGTGTCAGGTTGTTGTTGTTGTTGTTGTTGTTAAGTGCCATCCAGTAGGTTCTGACCCATAGCGACCCTGCATAGGATTTCCAAGGAGCAACCGGTGAGCTTGAACCACCAAGCTTGTAGTTCAAACGGCTTTGCAGTCCGGCACATTAACCCACAGCATCAGGTTAGAGGTACATCAATTTGAATAATAGTGGTATTACCTGATCTCCTTTGCGGCTATATGGATATTATCCTATCACAGACAACATTATACTTCAAGACAGATCTTGAAATGCTCCTTCTAATAAATGTATGTGATGCCATTCCTCTTCAATTTGTAATTCCCAGCATAGTAAATCATACGATTGTCAGATTCAAAGTGGCCAATACCAGTTCATTTCAGCTCACTAATGCCTAGGATGTGGATCTATATGTATCGTTTCATTTCTGACAACTTCTAATTTTCCTAGATTCATATTTCATACATTCCATGTTCTGATTATTAATGGATACTCTGGCAGCATAGTGGTTACGAATCGGGCTGCAAACTGCAAGGTCAGAAATTTGAAACCACCAGCTGTTCTGTGGGAGAGAGATGAGGCTTTCTGCTCTGGTAAAGATTTACAGCCTCGGAAACCCTGTGCAGGGTCACTATGAGTAGGAATCAACTCCACGGCACACAGCCACCACCACCAAAGCTGTTTCTCTTCATTCTGAGTTGTACTCCAACAGCAAATGAAGGTCCCGAAAGCTTCACTCCTTTCATGTCATCTCAGTTAACTCTACTTTGAGGAGGTAGCTATTCTCCAGTCATATTTTGAGTTCCTTCCAACCTCGGAAGTTTATCTTCCGGCTTAAAAAAAGAAATGGCCTATAGCCAAGGCCAAGGAGCTCTGGTAGCATCATATTTACTAGTTGGGCTGCTAACCTCAAGGTCATCAGTTCGAAAATACCAGCTATTTTGCAGGAGAAAGATGAGGCTTTCTGCTCCCATAAAGATTTACAGCCTCAGAAACCCTGTCACTATGAGTTGGAACCGACTCCACGACAGACACATCACCACCACCAAGGTTAATGCCATATCCTTTCAGAAATATTCCTGGGATAAAAAAATAGCCTGGGAAAAGAACAGTATCATTTTTTCATGAGTTCACTAACTTATGCATTTAACCAATATTTATCAGTCCCTTTTATGCCAGGCTCTTCCTACATTCTGGAGAAGATAATTTAATGAAAGCCACAAGCCTCACTTCCCCTGCTCTGCTCAATGGCAGTTTAAACCTTCCTGAATCAAAAGATAATGAGTGTAAAGCACAAAGACCCACAGTACAAGTTACCAAATGAAAGCAGCTAATTACAGTCAACATTTTAAAATCTAATCACAAGAAAAATTAATTGTGCATAAGAAAATTAGCAATCTAAATGCTTTAACCATTCTTGCTCTGGGGTTAAGTGGCATAAGTTCCAACTTATAGCAACTCTGTAGAACATTCAGGAGGAGCTGGTGGGTCTGAAGTTAGCAGTCCAAAGCTTATCCTTAAGTGCCACACTTCAATATTATTTCCAAATGAAATATAGATGGGACTCTTATGATGCAATGGTGAATAATTGTTATCAGGACTGATTGTGAGGGTTGGAAATCTACAGATGGACATTTTGTAGCAAAGAGGGGAGTGATTAACTTATCAGTCTAGGAGCGGAGGACCCTGTGACCATCGATGGAGAAGAGCAAAGAGTGGAATCCTACCCAGTGAGGCACTGAGGCCTGAGATAGAGGCAGGGAAGACGACGTCAAGAGATGGTGAGGCTGGGAACTCGGGATCAGGAGATGGAAAGGGGCTGAGGACTGTGGTGGGGGGAGGGGAGTGCAGGATTACAGGGTACACCCTTTGGTTGGGTGAGGATGCATGGTCAGGATGGTAACTATGCCAATGAAATGATGGATGATGGAATGAATGTAGGACTAATGTTCTCCCATGTAGACTATCACACAATTCACAATAAAACATTAATATATATATATGTATATATAATCTCCAATATTCCATCAATATTTCATGATACACAAGTCCAACTGTTCAACTGACACGTCATTTTACACTAAGAAAAAATTTATTTAAAAAAAAAAAACTTTTTATAATAACCTCTACAAACTTTTCTTTACTAACCTTCTTTCATAAGCTAGCATGTACATTTTCTTCTTCATCGTATCTTAACATCCCAAAGAAACAGTTTGTACTCTATTTTAGTATACTCATATTTTTAGGTGAGGATAAAAATCAATTGGTAGCAAAGAGAAAGGAAGAAACAAATGGGATTATAAAGATCGTTGGCAAAGTGAAATATACATATCATAAAACAGTTCTTGCTGTTGTTGTTGTTATGTGCCGTGGAGTCGGTTCTGACTCATAGAGACCCTGTACAGGGTTTCCAAGGCTATAAATCTTTATGGGAGCAGAAAGCCTCATCTTTCTCTCACAGAACAGCTGGTAGTTTTGAACTGCTGACTTTGCGGCTCGCAGCCCAATTCGTAACTACTACGCTACCAGAGCTCCTTACGGTTCTTGCTAGCAGCACCAAATTCTGTAAGAAGCATTTTTATATCTATCTTACTTTCAGAAAGTATTTAAAATACTTTTAAATAAATCTAGCCAAAGCTTGTCTTTTCAAGTACAAGATAAAACATAAACATACACTTGCTTCCAAAATAAGTATTTTAAGATAAGCTCCATTATAGAACTAACAAAATCATAAAATTTTATAAGTGGATCAATGTAAATCAAACTTGAATATTCTCTTATTTAGCATTTTAATAAAAATAAAAATTTAACGAAATAAAGACCGAAATCTCTACTGTCACATGGTTTTAATAAACACATTTTTACATCCTACGGTAAAGGCAAAAATTAGATACCCCAAAAATGACAGCTAAAAAATCCTAATGAATCTTCATTTTCCAATTTCTAAACCAACACGGGAAAACCCTATACAGGGTCACTATAAATCAAAACCGACTCCACAGGAATTAACAAACAAACCGACACCAAATTTCTTTCAGTATATCAACTGATTTTTGGCAAGGGAGCTAAGTCCATTTGATGGGGAAAGAAGAGTCTCTCTAATAAATGTGCTGGGATAATTGGATGTCTGCATGCAGAAAAATAAAACAGAATGCATGCCTCACATTACATACAAAAACAAAGTCAAAATGGGTTACAGCAGTTCAACATGTGCAAACTAAAACATAAAATTCCTAAAAGAAAGGACAAGGGAAAATACTTTCAAATCTAGCTTTCAACAATGGATTTATATAGTACAAAAATAGATTCATAAACAGCAAAAGACTAAATAAATAAGATGTCATGAAAATTTAAAACTTTTGTTCATAAAGACTTTACCAAAAAACTTGAAAAGACAACGTACTAATTGGGAGAATACCTTCAGAAACCATATGAAGGGAGCTTCAAAAAATGCATGAGAAAAAGGAATTAAAAGAGAATGGCATTTTTCCACAAAATTTTTGAAGCCCCTCATACATCTGACAAGAACCTATAATGAAATTTATCTAGAACTTCAACAACTTACAACAAAAAGACAAACTACCCAATCAAAAAATAAGCAAAGGACTTGAACAGACATTTCATCAAAGAAAACAGTCAAACTGTCACCAAACAGATGAAAAGATGCTGTTTCATTAGCCATCTGAAAGATACAATTCAAAACTGCAATGAGACATCATTTCAATCCACTGCTGTTAAATGCTCATAGCAACCCTGTATAGGATTTCCAAGGAGCATCTGGTGAGTTTGAACCACTGACACTGAGCTTCAAACCAACATTGCGGTCCAGTGCTTACCCTATCACACCAAGAGTCCCACTCCCAATAAAATGGCTGAATTTAATAATTTTTTTGATAAGCAGAAAACTACAAATGTAAACAAGGATGTAGGGAAAGTGAAACCTTTGCCCATTGCTGGTGGAAATGTAAACGGTACAATCACTGTGGAAAACAACTCCTCAAAAAAACTAAAAATAGAACTACCTCACCTAGGCATATACTCCAAAGACTTGGAAGCAGAGACTCACAGACTTGTACACCAATGTTAACTACACTACTATTCACAAAAGCCAAAAGGTAGAACCACCAAAATGGACATCAACAGATGAATAGGTAAACAGACTATGGTGCACACATACAATAGAATCCTACTTAGTCAGAAAGAGAAGTTGAGTCTTGATACATGACACAGTATGAGTGGAGCTTGAAAACATTATGCTGAGTGAAATAATCACTAAAGTACAAATTTGCATGACCTAACTTACATAAAAAGGAAACACAAATGTCAGAGACCAGGAGGAAAGGTAGTGTTCATTGTGATGGGGAAATTACATTGTTTACGGTAGGGCTACACAGTCAAGTATTTTATTACCTATTAATAAATTGTATACCAGTAAAAAGTTGAATAGGCAAAAATTGTGTAACAGATACATTTATAACAGTGGCAAAAAGGAAGAAAAGAAGGGTAGCTATTGAAGCTACTTACTGTACAAACAAAATCCTCAAGGTTTTGATTCTTGGTTTAGAGGTCTGGGGTCATGGTTTCATGGACCATCAAGTTAACTGGCCTAATAACATGTTTAGTGCTTCAGTTCTACCTCCTAGTTTGATGTGTAATGACTAGGGTCTTAAAAGCTTGCAAGCAGCTATTCAAGGCACAACAACTAGTCTCTATTCACCTGGAACAAGAGAAAAAGAAGGACAGTCAAGTATATGCCTCATGAGCAACTGTCCAATGCCATATACAACTGGTCTCTATTCACGTGGAACAACATAGGGAAAAGAGTCAGGAATAAGAGGAAGAACAGAAACCTGTGGCTAATTACATTCATCAACAACTGACTCCTTTGTCATGCGACTAGAAGAACTAGATATAACCTGAATGCCATTACTGAACATTTTGATCAAAGATTCCATACCAAAATCCTAATCAAAAGAGGAAAAAATGCAACACAGAATTCCTGAAGCCATGAAAGATGGAGGAATCAGTGAAGCTAATGTGCTAAATCTTTAAACCTTCAATTAAAAATATTCCCTGAAATCTTGTAAAAACCAAATAGCTTCGTTGCTTTTTTGTTTTGTTTTGTTTTTAAATATCTTTAACATTATACTCATCTAGAAACTATCAATAAGGTATCAATTTGACAACAGCAATACAAAAGGCTAAATAGGAATCTCCTAAGAGAACAGTGCATTTATGTTAATGTAAGGAACAATTCAGAAAAAGGAAAGTGAGAATGGTTACACAACTCAGAATGTAATTAATGCCATTAAAAGGGAAATACAAAAACTGCTGAATTGGTGTATGTTTTGCAGCGTATATCAGTGTACATCATGAATAAAATTATGTAAAATTAATAATTCTTCCAATACAGTTAATTGATGTTTTATAATCAAATACATTGAAAATGCACAAAATTTTACCTTTTCTCAGTGACACTGGTGAATTTACCTAAAATGATTTACAAAGGGAAATTAAACATGGTTTTTTAATAGTGCATTCAGGTAGTCAAAATATAAAAAATCTAATTTTAAAAAGTAGACATTGGAGGCCAGAGGAAGGACACTGAGGAAGACATGTGGAAATCGTACAACCCCAGAGACTCTCTCACTTTCCAGGTTGTCAGAGCCACTCAGAGGTTGTGAGCATCTTGGAGGAACTATATACAATAACCCAACTAGGGCAGTGTCTGATCCAGATATACAAAGCCAACCCTGGACAGCGCTAGACTGGCTCTCACTAGGAGAGGGTGGTCATTTTGAAGTTTCTCAGGCAGTTGGGAAGGTAGAAGGTCAACAGGTGGCACAGCATATCATTTACTTGGGAAGAGAAAGCCAGTGACTATCATTTGTCGCTGTGTAGGCTGCTTTTGTTTCTTTTCCTTTTTCTTGTATCACACAACTGGAGAAAGCAACTGCAGTCATACAGCCAAACCATAGCTGTATCCTCTACAATCCCACCAATTGTGCAAGAGTTCATACCAACTGCTTATACCAGAGCAGCAACTACAGCCAACATCAGCTAACTCTGCTTGAATTAAATGTATAATTATAACTGTATAAACAGTGAACAGAGAAACTCATCTCGTAATCACACCTACAACTGGTAAGTGCCTCCTGGTGTGGTGCTGTAGGTTAATGCACTGTACTGCTATGTAGGTTTGAACAGCAAGATTGGCGGTTCAAACTCAACAGCCACTTCTCAGAAACCCTAAACAAGGTCACTAAGAGTCAGAATTGACTCAACCTCACTTAGCAACAACAAGAATATACCAGCATACATTCATCAACAGAAATACAACACCACAATATCTAGAAAGCAGCAAAATATTTCTATTCCCATGAAGGAAAGAAGTATAATAGCTCAAACAAATGACCAAGAGGCAGTTAGAAGATGCTTTTGAGGAAGTAGACACTAGACCTATCTTTAAAAGAATTCAGGAGAATGATATCGAGATACAGCCAAACATTTCACAGAAAGGTCAAGACAAATGGGGGAGAATTCAGAGAAGCACTATCTGAAAAATAGATACAGCATTAAAAACAAACAAAACCTGCAAACAGAGATTCAGAAGATCAATACTAAGAAATCAAAAATGGATAATACACTAAAGGGGCAAGGAGTAGAACTGAATCAATGGAAGGCAGAATTGGTGAGCTTGAAGATAAATCAATACTAGCAAGAAAGCAGAATAACGAATTGTAAAAATCTGAAAAAAGCCTAGGATCCATGTGTGACAACAATGAAGAGTAATAAAACCACAGAAAAGATAGTCATAGAGCTACTGGAAGAGAATTTCCCTAACATCATGTAAGATGTGCTTATACATACACAATATGCTGAACAAGTCACAACAGGACTGACCCCCAAAAGACAATCGCCAACATATAACATAATCATAATCAAACTCTCCAAAATCAAAGACAAGGAAAGAATCCTGAAAGCAGCCTGGGAAAATCAAAATATTACCTACAAAGGAAAGCCAATAAAATTAAGAACTTAATTCTAAGCAGAAACCATGCATCAAGAAGGCAATGGAGAGTCATATACAAAACTCTTAAGAAAATAACTGCAGAAAGGAAATGCGGACAGGTCTCTTGTGATACAATAGTGAATAACTGTTATGAGGACTACTTGTGATGGTTGGAATTGTAAAGGTACATGTTTTGTAACAAGGAGGGGAGTGATTAACTTTTCAGCCTAGGAGCGGAGGTCCCTTGGACCATCAAGGGAGAAGAGCAGAGAGCAGGACCCTACCCAGAGAAGGCAGTGATGCAGGAGATGGAGGCAGAGAGGATGACGTGGAGCAGTTGGGAACTTTAGACCCAGAGAGGGAGAGGGGCTATGTACCTACGACTCGGGGGCAGGCTTGCAGGGTATACCCTTTGCTTGATTGATGATGCATGTAACCATGGCAATGAAATGATATAAGATAGGATGACTGTAAAACTAATGTTATCACATAATTCACAATAAAACATTTTTTAAAAAAAAGAACTGCAAACCAAGAGAAGCACTACCAGAAAAACCAAACTAAATAGATACAGCATTAAAAACAAACAAAACCAGCAAATAGAAATCCAGAATTTCAAAACACAGCAAAACTATGGCTCAAGTTGTTACTGTTAAATGCCATCAAGTTGGTACCGACTTGTAGCAATCATATGCACAATAGTATGAAACACTGACTGGTTGCACACTAACCTCACAATCATTGCTACCTACACTTGAGCCCATTGCTGCTACCACTGTGCCAATCTACCTAGTGGGGGGTTTTCCTCTTTCTCACTGACCCTCTACTTTTCCAATTATGATGTCCTTCTCAAGAGATTGGTCCCTCTTGATAATATGATTGAAGTATAAGAGACAAACTCTTGCCATCTTGGCTTCCAGGGAGCGTTCTGTCTATACTGCTTCCAACACAGATTTGTTTGTTCTTTCAGCAGTTCACGGTACATTTAATATTCTCCTCCAAACACCAAAATACAAATGCATCAATTCTTCTGTGGTCTTCCTTATTCTTTGTCCAGCTTTCACTTGCATATGAGGTTATTGCAAATATCACGGCTTGGGTCAGGCAAACCTTAGTCCTCAAACTGGTATCTTTGCTCTTGAACACTTCAAAGAGGTCTTGTACAGCAGATTTAATTAACACAATTGTTGTTGTCGTTGTCAGGTGCCATCGAGTCGGAACCGACTCATAGCGACCCTATGCACAGCAGAACGAAACAATGTCCGATCCTGGGCCAACCTCACTACCGCTGCCACACTTGAGTCCATCAATGATGCCACCTGGCTGACCCATCTCGTTGGGGGTCTTCCTCTTTTTCTCTGACCCTCCACCCTACCCAGCATGACATCCTTCTCCAACGATTGTTTCCTCCGGACAATACGTCCAAAGTAGGAGAGACGAAGCTTAGCCATCCTGGCCTCCAAGGAGCACTCTGGCTGCACTTCTTCCAAAACAGATCTATTGGTTCTTTTGGCCGTCCATGGCACTTTCAGTATTCTCCTCCAACACCACAACTCAAAGGCATCAATTCTTCTATGATCCTCCTTATTCACTGTCCAGCTTTCGCATCCATATGAATATGTCATTTAAATTCTTGACTGATGCTTCCATGAATGTTGATGGTTGATCTGAGCAAAATGAAGTCTTTGACAACTTCAATCTTTTCTCCATTTATATGGATATTATTTTTAGTTCAGTGGTAAGGATTTTTGTTTTCTTTACATTGAGGTGCAACCCATACCAAAGGCTGTGGTCTTTGATCTTCATCAATATGTATTTTAAATTCCTCTTTTCTTTCATCAAGCAAGGTTGCATCATCTGCATATTGCAGGTCGTTAATGAGTCTTCCTCCAATCCTGATGCCACATATTTCTTCATATAACCTAGTTTCTCAAATTATTTGTTCAGCATACAGATGGAATGAGTAAGATCCTAGCACACACAATCCTGGCACACACCTTTCCTAATCTGAAACCATTCAGTGTCCTTTTGGTCTGTTAGAACAACTGCCTCTTAGTCTAGGTATTGATTCCTCATGATCACAATTAAATGTTCCAGAACACTCATACTCCATAATGTTGTTCACAGCTTTTGATGATCCACACAATCAAAAGCCTGGGTGTAGGCAATAAAGCACTGGTAAACATCTTTCTAGTATTCTCTGCTCTCAGACAAGATCCATCTGATGTCAATAATGATATCCCTCGCTCCACATCATCATGTGTATCCGGCTTGAACCTCTGACAGTACCCCGTCAATGTACTACTGCAGCCATTTTTAAATTACCTTAAGCAAAATTTTACTTGCATGCAGTATTAATGATATAATCCAGATTTCCTCATTCAATTGGGTCACCTCTCTTTGGAGTGGGCAGAAATAAGGATCTCTTCCAATCACTTGCCCAGTTAGCTCTCTTCCAAATCTCTTGGCATAGATGAGTGAGTACCTCCAATGCTGCATCAATTTGTTGAAAGATTTCAATTTGTATTCCATCAATTCCCAAAGCCTTGTTCTTTGCCAATGCCTTCAGTGCACCTTGGACTTCCTACTTCAGTATCATTCACTATTGATCATATGCTACCTCTTGAAATGCGTGAACATAGACCTTTCTTTTTTTTGATTGAGTGACTTTGTATATTCCTTCCATCTTTCTTTTAATGTTTTCTGCATCATTCAATATTTTTCCCAGGTTATTGATGTTAAGTGTCATCGAAGTGGTACCAACTCATAGCAACTCTGC
Source organism: Chrysochloris asiatica (assembly GCF_000296735.1). Classification (NCBI taxonomy): domain Eukaryota; kingdom Metazoa; phylum Chordata; class Mammalia; order Afrosoricida; family Chrysochloridae; genus Chrysochloris; species Chrysochloris asiatica. The sequence continues at coordinate 6,504,647 of NW_006408673.1, forward strand.
ATAAGGTTTCCATGTAGCAACTGGTGGATTTGAGCCACCGACCTAGTGGTAGTTTTGCCCATAGAATACTTTGATATTGCCAAGTCGAGGCTTGAATTTTTTCTTCAGTTCCCTCAATTTGAGAAATACTGATCGTGCCCTTCCCTTTTGGTTTCCTAACTCCAGATCTTTGCACATTTCATTATATTTGACTTTGTCTTCTCAAATCACCTTTGAAATTTTCTATTCAGTTGGGGTTTTTTTTTACCTTCTCATTTCTTCCACTTGCTTTAGCATCTCTATGCTGGAAAGCAAGTTTCAGAGTTTCTTCTCACATCCATTTTGGTCTTTTATTTCTTTCTTACCTACTTAATGACCTTTTGCTTTTTTCCTCTATGATGTTTTTAATGTCATCCCACAACTGTTCTGGTTTTCAGTCGTTACTGTCTAATGCATCAGATCTCTTCTTGAGATGATCTCTAAATTCAGGTTGAATATTTTCAAGGTCATATTTTGCTTCTCATGGACTTGTTTTAATTTTCTTCAGCTCCAGTCTGAACTTGCATATGAGCAATTGATGCTCTGTTCCACCGTCTGCCCTTGGCCCTTGTTTTGGCTGGTGATATGGAGCTTTTCTACTGTTTCTTTCTACAGACGTAGTCAATTTGATTTCTGTTTATTCCATCTGGTAAGGTCCATGTTTATAGTAATCTTCTATGTTGTTTTAAAAAGGTATTTGTAATAAAGAAATCATTGGTCTTACAAAATTCTATCATGCAGTTTCCAGCATCATTTCTATCACCAAGGCCATATTTTCCAACTACTGATTCTTCCTCTTTGTTTCCAACCGTCGCATTTCACTCATCAGTAATTAGCAATACATCTTTGATTGCATGTTTGCTCAATTTCATACTAAAGAAGTTGGTAGAATTCTTTCATTTCATCATCACTTGTTTTTAGTGATTGGTGCATAAATCTGAACAACAGTTGTATAAACTGGTCTTCCCTGTAGGTTTATGGATATTATACTATCACAGGCAGCTTTGTACTTCAAGATAGATCCTGAGATGTTCTTTTTAATGATTAATACACCTCTCTGCTTCAAATTGTCATTCCCAGCATAGTAAACCATGTGATTGTCAGATTCAAAGTAACCAATACCAGTTCATTTCAGCTCACTAATGCCTAGGATACCCACGTTCATGCATTCCAGTTCACTTTTGACAACTTCCTATTTTCCTAGATTGACACTCTGTACATTCCATGTTCTGATTAGTAATAGATGTTTACAGCTTTTTCTCCTCATTTTGAGTTATGCCCATCAGCAACTGAAGGTCCTGAAAGTTCTATTCCATTTGAGTCATCACGATCAGCTCTACTTTGAGGAGACTGCTCTTCCCCATTCATATTTTAAGTGTTTTTCAATCTGAGGGGCTCATTTTCTGGCCAAATATCTGAAAACCTTCTAGTGCTCCTCATCATGTTTCAATATTCAATAATCTGGTGGTATCTCACAGTGTTCTACTTCTATTCAAAAGGTTTTCATTGGCTAAATATTCAAAATTAGACCATCTTTCCCTCTTCCTAGTCTGTCTTAGTCTGGAATTGAAACATGTCTACCATGAGTGACCCTACTGGCACTGAAAATCTCAGCTGTACAGCTTCCAGAATCACAACATGTAAAGCACCACAGCACATCAAACTGACAGGCGAAGAAGAGTGGCTTCCTCAAATACAATGGCAAAATTATAACATTTCCAGACATACGGAAATTAAAGGAATTTTTTAAAAACCAAGCAATACACAAGAAGGGGGAGGGGAGTGGAAAAACAAGGCAGATGGGAAAACAATTAGGCAGGTTTGCATGGGCTAAGTGGGACAGAGGTAAAGAACGATGTATGCACAATCTTAGAACAACAGGGCTCTGGAATACAGGGATTGAGACATGGTTGGAATGGGGAATAGGAGGGAAATAATGTTAAGATGCTTGCCTGTCTTTTGAATCTTGGTTTCCCTGGCATACCATTATAAAACAGACACTTGAGGGGGAAAGAAAGGAATAGCCAGAAATATCACCATAGAAAGCTTGTAAGTCCATCTTCTGCCTATAACTGATTGGAATACCTAAAATGGGGCTACAATGTACCCAGTGAAGGAGGCTTCCTGTGGAGGCTCTGCATTACATAAGACCATAGGTGGAATCCTGGACCCCATCCAGAATCTTCTGAGGTGGTAAATTTCCACTTGAAAGGACATACAGACCAGCCTGGAGTGGCTAGAAGAACAGAAGATACTTCTTGAAATAAAGACAGGAAAAATACAAAACAATAACGGCAGTCCGACTGATTACTACAAGAACAAGCAAGTTGCTGGCCTGTGAGACATAAAGACAAGTGGTCGGGTCCCCTCAGGGCAAACCCCCTTTCAAGACTAAGCCTCAACAGGAATACAGAAGCAGACATATGGTCTGACTGGGGACCCCGTTAATCACTGATAAGGAGAAGTGAGGGGAAAACAGCAATGAAGCTACGAGCTAAGCCTTAAAATGTTCAAAAGACTCCTGTGAACCTGGGTGGAGACCTGGTTGGCCAGCAGTGTGGCAAGACCTGGGGCCTCTTGGACCCAGAGCCAGTGACGTAGCCACAGAGGACTA
>NW_006408673.1:6507961-6516522 GCF_000296735.1 Chrysochloris asiatica
GGGGGGTGGGGGAGCAGGCTTGCAGGGTATACCCTTTGGTTGGTTGATGATGCATGGAGAGGACTGTAACCATGGCAATGAAACGATATACAATAGGATGAATGTAAAGCTAATGTTCTCCCATGTAAACTGTCACATAATTCACAATAAAACATTAAAACAAAAAAAACAAGCTAACTTTACAAAAAATACTAAAGGGAGTCCTTTGGACCTTAGAACCAGCAATAGCACACAACAATCAAAGAATGACATACATGGCAGCACCACCTAGAATTTAATACAGGTATAAAAGTATCCAGAGTAAAACAAAACTACAAGACTGAAGTTAGGGAATCAGAGGTACGAATCTATAATGAGGACAACTATAGAGCAAAAAAAAAGTACATTTACATATATCAATTGCCAAGGAAGTCAAATATGTTTCTGTGTAAAACAGACTGATTTAACTTGGGGAAGAAATTAATAAATTACAGGGTAGCCTACAAGAAACATAATACACCTTCATATTAAATAAAGAAAAAGAAAATCCATAAAGATTTTGTAAACATTAAAACCATGACAAAATTGACCAGGAAAAGCACACACACAAAAAAAGATACTCAGCACAGGAAAAAATATGGAACAAAGAAACCAACAATACCACAAAAAAACGCACAGTAAAATGACTGTAATCAATCCATTATTGTTGTCATTAAGTGTCATCAAGTTGATTCTGACTCATATCAACTCTGTATAGGGTTTCTAAGGAGCAGCTGGTAAGCTTGAACCACCAACCCTGCAGTTTAAATGGCTGTGCAGTCTGGCACATTTACCCACAGCGCCACACCAGGACTCCAAACCTACCAATAATTACGCTGAAAAAAGCAGACATTATATCAGGTTAAATTTAACATAAGATAGATCAAAAGAAAATGTTCAATTATTTCAAATTTTCTTCATAAGTAATTATAGGTACAATAAGAAAGACAAGATTGTATTTTCTTCCTTACTAACACAATATATAATTCTAAAAGAAATTCCAAAATCATGTACTAGAAAATCAATGTAAAATCACCAAATTACACCTCATACTGGGAAAGAATATGAAAACCCATCTTCACCTAGATTTGTAAAGCTGACTCAAACTCAAAAGAATAGAATCTGTTTTATATACTCACAAAACTACACAAACCAGATTAAGTTTACCATCGCCGGATTGTATTTTATTACCAATCTATAGCGCCGTAGGATCACTCCTGGACTGCAAATCACAAGGTCAGCAGTTCAAACCCATCAGCTGCTCCTTAGAAATCCTATATAGGGTTGCTATTGTTGTTGTTGTTGTTTTTAAGTGCTGTTGAGTCGATTCCGACTCATAGTGACACTGTACAGGGTTTCTGAGGCTGTAAATCTTTACGGGAGCAGAAAGCTTCATCTTTCTCCCACAGAACAGCTGGTAGTTTCCAACTGCTGACCTTGTGGTTTGCAGCCCGATTTGTAACCACTGCTACCAGAGCTATACTAGATACAAATTAAACTAGAAACAGAAAAACTATTTCCAGAGCAATGTTTTCTAAAAGTAAGATATAAATATAAATTAATATGGGAATTTTTTTCTTTCACATATTATGGCATTATTCATGACTGAGACCACATCCCTGAAATGTATATAGACCCTAGGTCCTGAGGTACCACTATCAACTTGGTCAACTACTGGCCACATTTTTAATAAGCAAAGTATACTAAAATATGACCTAAAAAAAAATTTAGGCACATCTGGTATAATAAGAAAGATGGTTTATTTGGGGGGGGGCAGGTAATAGACTGGTTTAACAACTATCTCTGAACCAATCAGTTGCTGTTATGTGCCATTGAGTTGGTTCCAACCCATAGCGACCTTGTACAGGGTTTCCAAGGCTGTAAATCTTTATGGGAACAGAAAGCCTCATCTTTCTCCCATGAAGCGGCTGGTAGTTTCGAACTGCTGACCTTGCGGTTCATAACCCAATTCGTAACCACTATCCTACCAGACAGAGCTCCTAAAGCCATCAAAGTCATAATACCACTAATTTTTCATCATTCCATTGTGGTCAGTTAAATATCAGGGAAATAATAGAAAGCTGTACTCACCTTCCAGTGATTGAAATGAAAGGTTTTAACAGGACATTTTACTTGAGATAGAATGTCAAAGACACTTTCAATTCCAAAAGGCAATGACAGTTTAGTTAACATAGGTAAAAGGAAAGGGACTCTTCGTGGAAATTTCCATCTTCTTCTAAAGGATAGAAAACATACTAGCCTGTGCCTGATCCACTAACAATGTGCCCTGTGGGGCCAGAGAGCAGAGATGCTAGGTGAAAACATGCTCACTAAAGTCAACAATTGACTTGCCTGAAGCAAAAATAGCCTTAAAAGTTTGTTCCATAAGCAAGTTTTCATATTATTTGTTCCATAAGCAGATTTATAAAGAAAGGTTTTCCTTATCCTTAACAATTAATTAGAATTTCCAGATGGATATATATCTGAAATCAGGCAGTAGTCCCTATGATCATAGGCTCTCAATACAATAGACTATGATTTACAAATAAGAATATTTTAACGCCCATTCCTAGTATATCACAAAAGCTATCTAAACAACAGTATACCATAAAACAAACCTATAAGAATGAAAATAGGGAACCAGAGATACCAGTTTACAAAGAAGTCAACTGCAAAGCAAAAAGAGGGAATAGTGTAGATACAGAACTTCCAAATGGCAAGGAAGTCAAGTGGATTTCAAGTTAAAACAGATTGTTTTAAGCAGGGGAAAAAATGTAATGAATTACAAGGTAAGCTCAAAGAAAATTAATACATCTGCAGATCAAAATTTAAAAAGAGGAAAAATCAAACATTTAATACATATTACCACAACAGAGGAAAACGAAAAGAAAACCCACAAACAAAATTAACTCAGCACAGAAACTTATGTGGAAAAAAGAAACCAACAGCACCACAGAGGAAAAAAACAGAACAACAAAATGACAGTACATGATTCATATCTATCGATAATTACACTGTATGTAAATGGATTAACTGCACCACTCAAGAGACAGAGAGCAGAGAGCGAGATATCCCGCTTCTAAGCAGTTACATTTGTGCCTCGCCTAACAAGAGAGTGAAATCAAAATGGGTGATGTTGAGAAGGGCAAGAAAATTTTTCTTCAGAAGTGTACCCAGTGCCACACTGTGGAAAGAGGAGGCAAGTAAAACACTGAGCCAAATCTGCATGGTTTGTTTGGGAGGAAGACTGGTCAGAACCCTGGATTCTCTTACACAGATGCCAATAAGAACAAAAAGGCATCACACACTGATGCAGTATTTGGAGGATCCCAAAAAGTACATCTCTGGAACAAAAATTATCTTCACTGGCATTTATAAGAAGGCAGAAAGGGCAGCCTTAACAGCTTATCTCAAGAAATCTACTAATGAGTAATAATTGGCCATTGCTGTATTTATTACAAAACAGGAATGTCTTGTAACTTCTTTTTATATGTACCATATTTAAATTGATCTCATACACCAGAATTCAAATCATGAATGGCTGATAGAATTTTGTTTGTTTTTTCTTTTGGACAGTCCTAAATTAAATTTAAAAATTGGCTGTGGTTAAATGACAATGATCAGACTTTTAAAAATCTGATAGCAAGTGTTATCGCTGCTTTTCCCTACAATACTATTAGACTTGAAGCTAGGGTGGATTGGCAATATTCAGTTTTTCACAAAGATGGTGAATGCCATCTCATGACCTATAGGACGTAGATTTTATATTTAGATTTGTACTGATTATATGAATATATTTAAATACTGGAGAAATCTTTTCACTGCCTCATGGAACAAGAAGTCTCACCCTGTTTCAATATGTATTCATCATACTGTTCAAATGCAAGGGTGGGAGACAAGGTAGCAATGGCCACTTTATCTTTTTCACTTTTAACTATTAATCTAAAATTTCCTGTATCTAAAATGTTGCCTTTTAATTAACAAAAAGCCTTTCAGTGTGGTTTGTGTGTGGTATTAAGTAAAGAAAATTTCACATTTCTCACATTTTTAGATGATTCATAAGATCAGATGCTTTTAAAGTCAGCATGATGAGATATAGTAGCAACTTGAACTTTGCTTTTAAGTTTTTTACTAAGACTATGTTGTTATCCAGAATGTCTTTAAACAGCTATTCAAAAGCACTTAAAATTGTTGAACTGCTGTACTTTGTGATTGTTAATGTGCTTAGACCAACTCATTAGAAGGAGGAGGCTAGAGAAGACATTAGCAGAAATTTGTAAATTCTGTAATCATAAGGTTTAAGATAATTTAAAACTAACAGATGATGAAAACAAAAGAGACAGAAAGCAGAATGGATAAGGAAACAGGATCTTTCTATATTCTGTCTACTTGAGACATATTTTGATGGAGACAGCCTAAATGCCCATCAACAGAAGAATGGTTCACCAAGTTATGGTACACACACACAATGAAGTACTACAAAACATTCAAGAATAATGATGAATCTGGGCAACACCACACAACATGAAGGACCTTATGCTGAGTGAAATTATTCAATCCCAAAAGGGCAAATATTGTGTAAGACCAATGTTGCATAAAGTTTTTAAAAAGTTTTCTTTATAAATGAAACAATCTATGATGATTACAGGGGGGAGGGAAAATTCTTCACAGACTAGAGTGTAGACCCATGTTAACATGACTGACAAGGCAGGTAATATAAAACAAAAGGAGGTTAGAGGAAAGATGAAGGTAGCAGGAGAAACAGGGAGGTATGCAATAGTTAAAGTGAATAGAGGTAAATACTGTTAACTAATAGTACATGGAAGGAATTGCTATCATTTAATGATGCAAACTATATGATTTATTGAATGTAAACCTGCTCCTCTGCTCTGCTAACCTTCATTCAATTCACAATAAAGTTTTTCCAAAAAAAGTATATCAAGTTATTCACAGAGCCATAATTATAATAAAGTATTAAATAAATTGTTCTAATTTATCTTCTATATATACTAATTGTATCTTTACTGAAGATACCACACTTAACAGAAGTTTGCATATAAATCTCTAGCAGAATAAGACGAAAATCAATTCAACAAATTAACTTGCCTTATTGAAAACTGTTCCTATAATAACTCAAATCAGCATCTGTCACCTTACTTTAAATTGTTTATTAGACAAGAGAAAAAAATCATAAACCTGTGATGACTTCAGATCACTTTAAATCTAGAATCATTTGAGGAAACAAAATAGCAGAAAGTCACCATTCTCAACAGTACAGAACTCTGTCACTGAGCACAGCACTAACAACTATATTCAACAAACCATCAATTTCATACAAACTTTGATAGAAAACCTGAAGCTCCTAGAAAACTGCTTCCCAAACTTAACACTTCTTTTTAAAAGCATTACAAGTTTAGTCAATGAATCATACAAAACCAAAGAAAACAAACATATAGATGCCATATTGGCATTAGATAAAATTACATTAAGAAAAAAATGGAAGAACATTGAAAGAATGAAGATGGCTGAAGAGCGCACTGGTTCTTTCAAATTTTTGGTTAAGTTTGAAATTTCCCACAACAAAAAATTTTGATTTTTTTCTTCTGAATGAAATGTGATTGATAACATTGTTGTTGTTGTTGTTGTTGTTGTTGTTGCTATGTGCCGTGGAGTCGTTCCAACTCATAGCAACCCTGTACAGGGTTTCTGAGGCTGGAAATCATTACGGGAGCAGAAAGCCTCATGTTTCTCCTGCAGAACAACATAAGCAAGTCAATTTTTAACACCCAATAAAAGTGAGTTTCTTCGTTGGCTTAAAACTGTGGGAGAAAGTCTAGAAGTGAACTCACCCTGTGGCTCAGTTTTCAGGAAAACAACAGGCCAGTTTATAAGGGGAACAATAATGCTACTGAGGTACAGACACCTAAGTATAATCAACCATTTATGATCAAAAGGGCAGCATTTACCCAAGGACAAAGTTCAGAAGGGTTAGGACAGGAGGAGAAATGGAAATAGGAAACAAAGGGCGGAAATGGGAGGAGTGATGTTACATTGAGGGGATTCTAATAAATAAAATGAAAGAAAACTGTTGAATGGAAAACTGATGATCTGTTCTGTACCCCTTCACCTAATTCACAATAAAAAGGAAAATACAACAAGGTAACTTGTATTAACTAGGTGCCTATTGTTGCTGTTGTTAGTGCCACTAAGCTGTTAGTGTCTGTATAGGTCTTCTTAAGAGCGGTTGATCATTTTGAACACTCCCCAAGTTCAAAAATTCGCTTAAAATGATTCAATTATAAAGTTTCAATGAAAACTCAAACACAACTATTTTTAAAAATATATAATCACTCTGTATTTATAAATACTGTATATTTTATACTAGCTGTAAATTACCAAGTCCTGAACATCTGAAAAATATCCTTTAATTTTTTTTCTTTCATTATCTAAACTGTAAGAATGTATATCTTGGGGAGATAGAACCCAAAAGAAAGCCATTCCATTTCATTCATGCTCCTGGTCAGTTTTATTGACTATGCAAGGCTTTCGATTGTGTGCATCATGACAAGCTATGGACAACATGTTAAAGTATGAGTATTCCAGAACACTCAATTGTGCTCACGAGGAACCTGTACATAGACCTTGAGGCAGCTATTCAAACAGAACAAGGGAACACACAATGGTTTAAAATTAGAAAGGGTGTGCACCAGAGTTATATTCTTTCACCATATTTATTCAGTCTGTACGCAGCGCAAATAATCTAAGAAGCAGGATTATATGAAGAAAAATGTGGCATCAGGATTGGAGGAAGACTTGTTAACAACCTGCAATATGCAAATAATACAACCTTGCTTGCTGAAAGCAAAGAGAACTTAAAATACTTACTGATGAAGATCAAAAACCACAGACTTTGTATGGGTTGCACCTCAAAGTAAAGAAAACAAAAATTCTCCCACTGAGCCAATAAATAACAGCCACATAAATGGAGGAAAGATTGAAGTTGACAAAGACTTCATTTGCTTGGATCAACCATCAATACTCATGGAAGTAGCACTCAAGAAATCAAACAAACATATTGCATTGGGCAAATCTGCTGCACAAGGCCTCTTTATGTTGTTGAAGGATAAAGATGTCAGTTTGAGGAACACCTGATCCAAGCCATGGTATTTTCAATAACCTCATATAGATGTCAAAGGTGAATAGTGAAAATCGTAGATTGTAGAAGAAGTAATGCATTTGAGTTATAGTTTTGGAAAAGAACAATGAAAGCACTATGGACTGCCAGAAAAACATACAAATCTGTGTTGGAAAAAGTATACCCAAAATGCTCCTTAGAAGTCAGGATGTCGAGACTTCAACTCTCATACTATGGACATTATCAAGAGGAACTCATTTGTCCCTGGAGAAGGACATCACGTTTGGTAAAATGGAGGGTTAGCGAAATAAGAGGAAGACACTCCCCTCATACCCCCACAACAAGATGGATTAGCATAGTGGTAGCTGCAATGCATTCAAATGTAACAACAATTGTGAGGATGGTGCAGGACAGGGAACTGTTTCATTCTGTACTGCGTAGGATCACTGTAAGTTGGAACTGACTCGAGAGCAACCAACCATAATCAGTGCATCTATGCACTAAGAAGAAATGCCAGCAATCCTTGCAAGAGGATTATACAAACTCCCCTTGTAGAACTCAAACACAGTGTGATAAACTCCAGTATGGCCATGTGATTTCTTTTGGACAACGAAATATGAATGGAAATGATATGTCACTTCTGAGCAGACAAAAGCTTTAAAAGTCAATGCACAGTTCATTATGGCTTCCCCCCACCCCCCTTTTGGTATGATGAAATGAGTTCCGTTATGTGGTCTTTTGCCTTGATTATTTGGAAAACAGATAGCAATATAATGTCCCTTCCTACATGGTAAGGAAAGATAAAAGAGAAGATGAAGAATTTCTAGTGAAAGATGAAAAAAAGCATTCTACTAATGTGTTCAATATTTTTTGTTGTTGAGTGCCATCGAGTCGATTCCAATCCATAGTGACCCTGTATAAGGGTTTCCAAGGAGCAGCTGTTCAATACAGTCAGTATATAAATCACAAAAAAATATGATTATCATTCTACTTAGAGGATCAACAGACAGACATGAAGGTAAGGTACACTTGTGAAATTATCAGGAAATGAATCCACATAAACTAAAAGATATAAGTATAGCTGGAGAGAAGAAGTATTCCATTTAAAGGCAAGGTCCATACCTGTCTTATTCATTATTTTATCCCAAATATCTACCTAATATCATGCCTGGCACACTATTTCTGTTCCATAAATATTCATAAATGGATCAGTCATAAACAAAATAGGAAGATGTTTAGTTTTTGCATAAAGTGAACTACCATCATTTTATTAAAGCGTCCTTGTGGTACAGTAGTTATTAGCTGCAAACCAAAAGACTGGTGGTTAAAACCCATCAAACTACTTAATGGAAAAAAGATGTGGCAGTCTGTTCCCATAAAGATTTAGACTTGGAAAACCTACATAGCA
>NW_006408673.1:6516916-6533182 GCF_000296735.1 Chrysochloris asiatica
GGACTGCTAATTGCAAGGTCTGCAGTTCAAAGCCATCAGTCACTCCTCAGAAGAAGAATAAAGCTTTTTGCTCCTTTTTGATCCAGGAACAGAGAATCTTTGAACCATCAAGGGAGATGAGCACAAGTGGAAGGCGGGACCCTATCCAGTGAAGCAGCAACACCAGAGATGGAGGCAGAGATGATGACATGGAGAGACAGAGCAGCTGAGGACTCTAGACTCATGGAAAGAGAAAGGCTGTGTGCGCTGGCAGCCAGGAGGCAGACTTGCAGAATGTGCCCTTTGGGTGTTTACATGATTGTATACTCCTGAGTGTTTTTGTGCACATCCAAAAAAAAAACCAGAATAGAATCAAATACTGTTGAATGATTCGTGAAGGAGATTGTAGTCATTGCAATGAAACAATGAGTATAAAACCGATGTTGTCCCATGTAAACTATCACTCAATTCAAAATAAAAACTTTAAAAAGAAGAAGAAAAAAAAATACCTTCACATCAAAATGTAGACTAATGTTTGACTGAACAACTGGACATCACAGTCTAGCCAAATTGACACATACAATTAATCAGCATACCTCTTATTCCAAAATGTAAGTGTACCTCCTGGACTTTATATAAGATTTTTTTCACTTTGATTGAAACTCCTAGGTTTATATAATTTAAAAGAAATGGGAAAAAAAAATGATTTACAGGAGTCCTGGTGTTACGCAATTGGATAAGCACTGGACTGTTAACCATAATAAGATCAGAGGTTCACACCCACCTGTCACTCCTTGGAAACCCCACACACAGTCGTTAGGATTTGGAACCAACTTAACAACAAAGACTTCCAGCCTCAGAAATTTTATATAGGGTTGCTATGAGTCAGAATCAATTCAAAAGCAGTGAATTTCCCTAAGCCCATAGACAAGAACCTAGGAGGGCTAGAGTTGAGAGTGAAGCATTCAGCTGACATGAAGTGAGGGGAGATGCACAAGAACACCCAAACTTGCAAACAGTACCCATCTGACTTGGCTTCAAGGGCTTAATGATCAGAATTTGACTAGAGTAAGATAAACAAATTTGATAAAGGAAACAAGTGTAAATTGCTATAATTTGATGAACTTGACCTATACTTATAGATGTAGTAGCTCAAAGTATCAACTGAGAGGGATAGAGTCTTCACATCAAGGATCAAACCTATCCCCTCTGTAAACAGGGTTGATGGGGATGAGTAACTTACACATTGGCTACCTAAAACGGGGGAGAGGGCTATAAAGGCACAAAAGTGGCTGGCCTACAAGTTTTTAAGAGGGAGTTTAGTTTCAGAGTGTGAGGGGAAAGGTACAGTCCTCACTGAAAAGTGTCATCTAGTCTAGATATGTCTGGTGAAAGTAAATGGGGATAAGATTCTTATGACTAATAGTGAGTAATTGTTATTATGATTGTGAGTGTCATAACTGTAAAGGTATAAGTTCTACAATATAAAGGGGGCAGTAGTTAATTCAACATGCCACGAACAGAGGACCCTAGGACCATCAAAGGAGAAGAGCATGAGCAAAATGTAGGACCCTATCCAGTGAAGCATAGACACCAGAGATGGAGGCAGAGATAATGACATGGAGAGATGGAGCAGCTGAGGACTTTAAACTCATGAAAGAGAAAGGCTGTGTGCTGGCAGCCAGGAGGCAGGTTTGTAGAATGTGCCCTTTGGTTGTTTAAATGATTATGTATTCCTGAGTGTTTCTGTGTACATCAAAAAAAAACCCAGATTCCAACCCACAGTGACCCTGTATAGGGTTCCCAAGGAGCAGCTGGTAAGCTTAAACCACCAACCCTGTGGTTCAAACCGACTTTGCAGTCTAACACATTAACCCACAGCACCACACCAGGACTCCATTTGTGTTGTTGGTTGTTGTTGTTGTGGTTGTTAAGTACCATTGAGTCAGTTCCAACCCACAATAGCCCTATATAGGGTTTCTGAGTAGTGGCTGGTAAGCTTGAACCAGCAGTTGCAGTTGTAGTTCAAACAGCTTGGTAGTCTAGCCCATTAATCCAAAGTGCCACACCAGGACTCCATTGGAGAGATGCAAATCAAAACAACGAGGTATTCTCTCACACCAGAAGTTAACAGCAAAGTTCAAAATCACAGAGGACAGTAAATGCTGGCAAGAAAGTGGACAGACTGGAAATCTCCCACATTGCTGGTGGAACTGTAAAATGGTTCAAACCACTCTGGAAAAACAAAATGGCACTTCCTCAGAAAGTTGGAAACAGAAATACCTTATGACCCAGCAATCCTTCTACTTGGTATATATCTACAACAAATACGAGCAAAAACACAAGTAGATAATACGCACACCAATGTTCATGGCAGCATTATTCACAATAGCAAAAAGATGGAGACAACCTAAATGCCCATAAATGGAAGCATGGATGAACAAACTTTGGTATATACACATAATGTAATACTATGCTACTTTGAAGAATAAAGATGAAGCTGCAAAACACCTCATAACATGGATGAACCTTGAGGACATAACGTTGAGTTAAATAAGTCAAGGACAAAAGGACAAATACTGCATAAGACCATTACGGTAAAAGCTTAAGAAAATATTTTAATATTTAAAGAATAATTATTTGATGGTTACCCAGGAGATGGACTGGAAAACAACCTGGCCAACCGACTGGAAGAGATCATATTTGTGTCCATTCCAAAGAAAGGTCACCCAATGAAACGCGGAGATTATCAGATAATATTGATATACATGCGAGTAAAGTTTTACTGAAGACAACGCAAAAATGTCTGCAACCCAAGAACGCCCATATTTGTAGATAGTACCCATTTGACCTAGCTTCAATGGCTGAAAGATCAGAACTTGACTAAAGAGGAAGAAAGAAGAGGGAAAAAAAGTGTAATCTGCTACAATTTGATGAACTTGATCTATACTTATGGATGTGGTACCTTAAAAGAGGGAACGAATCTTTATAGCAAGGATCATTCCCATTCCCTCTGTACACAGGGTTGACAGGGATGGCAACTTAGACATTGGCTACCCAAAATGCGGGAGACAACAAAGGCACGAAGTGACTGGCTTACAAGTTTTCATGAGGGAACTTAGTTTCAGAGGGTGCAGGGGAAAGTAGAATCGCCACAGAGTGGTTTCCAACCTGTCTAGACAGGACTGGTGAAAGGAGATAGGGAAAAGACTCTTGTGGTTCAATAGTGAATAACTGCTATCAGGACTGATTGTGAATGTTGCAAATGTAAAGGCAGACATTTTGTAACAAAAGGAAGGGAGTGCTTGATCTTGCAGTCCAGGAACGGAGGACCTGGGACCATCAAGGGAGAAGAGTGGAGTGTGGGATCCTATCCAGAGAAGCAGTGACGCCAGAGATGAGGCAGAGACAATGACATGAAGAGACAGACTCTAGACTCAAGGAGGGAGAGGGGTTGTGTGCTGGCAGCCAGGGAGCTGGTGTGCAGAGTATATCATTTGATTGTTTGAATGATTCTATTTTCTTTCTCCCACTGAATGGCTGGTAGTTTCGAGGTTAGCAACCCAATTCTTAACTACTACGCTACCATAGATCCTTTGTGTGAAAGTAGTCGATCACAAAAGGGCAAATATAAGACCAATGTTGTAAAAAGTGTTTAAAGGGTTTTCTTGATAAAAGGAACAATCCATGTTGTTGTTGTTATGTGCCGTGGAGTCGGTTCTGACTCATAGCGATCCTGTATAGGGTTTCTGAAGCTGTAAATCTTTACGCGAGCAGAAAGCCTCATCTTTCTCCCGCGGAACAGCTGGTAGTTTCGGCTGCTGACCTTGTGGGTCACAGCCTGATTCGTAACCACTACGCTACCAAAGTTCCTATGATGGTTTGTTGTTGTTGTTGTTATGTGCCGTGGAGTCGGTTCCAACTCATAGCAACCCTGTACAGAATTTCCAAGGCTGGAAATCTTTACGGGAGCAGAAAGCCTCATCTTTCTCCCGTGGAACAGCTGGTAGTTTTGAACTGCCAACTTTGAGGTTAGCAGCCAGATTCATAACCACTATGCTACCAGAGCTCCTTATGATGGTTTAGGGAGAGGGAATTATTCACAGGCTAGAGGGTAAACACATGTTAACATGAGTGACAGGGCAGGCAATAAACAACAAGAGAGAGGTTAGCATTGGAGAGATGAAGGTAGCAGGAGACACAGGGAGGAATGCAACAGTTAAAAGTGAATAGAGGTAAATACTGATAGCTGTTGGTACACGGGGTGATTGCAACCATGTAATGAAGCAAAGCATATGATTTGTTGAATGTAAAACTGTTGATCTGCTCTGTAAACCTTCATTCAACTCACAATAAAAAGCTGAGAAAAAAAAATAGTGTATAAAAGAGCTAATAATTCTACTAATGGCGATATACAAGTAGAAAAAATTATAAATTGTAAATGGTTGAATAGGAAAATTATAAATGTCTTAAATGTAAAATACTGTAACAACAATAAGTAGCTTAAACAGCACTAACTAGTGTGCATGGTTCTCTTTTATATGTTTTACAAGCATTTACTCATTTAACCCACTGCATTTTAACTGGAAAGAAAACCACAAGGTCAGCAGTTCAAACCTACCTTAGAAACCCTATACAGAGTTGCTATGAGTCAGATCCGACTTGATGGCACTTAAAAACAATAATATATAATTTCCCCTTTGTAAAGATGGGCCAATTAAGAAATTTTAAAACTTGGTCAGAAAACTTGCTCACAATCACAACAGAGTGTTGGGAAATGATTACTTTTTCTCTTCATATAAATATTTTTAACATTAAAAAAACAAACCCATTTGCTGTCTAGAAAAATAGGCCCATCCTTAGGTGTAGTAAGAGTTCTGGTGGCACTACAGAATAAGCACTGGACTGCTAACCACAAAATCTGCCATTTAATCGCATCAGCCACTCTGCTCCCATAAAGGGTTACAGCATCAGAAATCCTATGCAGGGTTGCTATGAGTTGGTATCAACTAGACAGCATTGGGTTTTTAGTTGTAGTCATTAACTATGCTTGGCTTAAGTCAATCACTACATTTCCAGGACGATGGTCATTGATTCACCTGTACAATCAGGACCCTAGTTTGAAATGTTAAGACCAAGAGACTCTCTCTCTCTCCCCGAAGAGGTGTGAATAAGAGGACATTTGTCCCCAACTGCCACTCACAATCATTCTAAAACCATAAAGGCAACAGTGACAGATTGAAAATAATGCTATGATAAAACAGAACAGAAACAGAAGAAACTGGGTCTTTCATATTACTGTGTTTCTTATAGTCAACAGCAAGTCTTAGTCTACCTTTGACTTTCAGACAAATGATTCTTTCAGTCATTTTTATTGTCTTTAAATGAACTAAAGTGTTTCTATTACTGATAACAGGAAGTACAAATTAACATTAGTGGGAAAGGGAACTCATTAACAAGCATGTTTCAAGAATGAATTATCTTAACACTGAATTAAATTTATGATGGCAAGTATTAAGGAGGAATTAGTTCTAGAGAGATACATCAGAGTAAAAACATGTTTGAATGATGATCTTTAAAAAAAAAAAAAAGGATCATATCAGAACTTGAAAAGTAGCAGCCACCTGCAATTATATATGGTCACATGGTATTTTAAAATATTTTACTTTGACTTTTAAAGTTTTCTCTTTTTTGAATCTAAATTTTCAGTTCTTCTTGAAAAATCAGAAGGTATGACGCCATTGGGGCAGGACAATAGTTTGAACACAGTAGCAGCTACACACTCTACAAGTACATATTCTGCCCATACTCAACACAAGCAGAGCTTTTGTGTCATCTACTCAAGGAGCTCTGGTAACGTAGTGGTTACGAATCGGGCTGTGAGCCGCAAGGTCAGCAGTTCGAAACTACCAGCTGTTTCGTGGGAGAAAGACGAGGCTTTCTGCTCCCTTAAAGATTTCCAGCCTCGGAAACCCTGTACAGGGTCGCTATGAGTCAGAACCAACTCCATGGCACATAACAACAACAACAACTCAATTCCTGTAGGTATGAGATTCTGCACCACTAATATTTAGCAGGACATATGTCAAATATCATACAATTAGCAATGAAAAATTATACTCCATATTTTAAGCTTTAATACTTTAATTTAAAGCATTTAACACTTAATCTTGTGGTTAAGTGCCATCAAGTCAGTTCTGACTCATAGCAACCCTGTATAGGGTTTCTGAGGAGTGACTGGTGGGTTTGAACTTCCGACCTTGAGGCTCAACCTGACCTTGCAGTCCAGCACATTATCCTGCAGCACCGCATAATAATTTTTTATCCCAACAAACAAAAACAATCATGAAATCATATATTTGTCACCAATCCACGGGAAATACTATTCTTGCTGTGTTGTTGACAAGTCCCATCAAGTTGGTTCCGACTCACAGCGACCCTGTGTAGGGTTTCCAAGGAGCAGCTGGTGAGTTTGAACCACCTACCTGAATACCTTTAAATACCTGGGGTAGAAGCCTTTAGTACAGCAATAAATTTCTGAAATGATGCCAATACATTAATTACTCTTGGTACAAGCGTTTGACAAATTAATTGAGCATACAGATGAGAACAAAAGAGAATGGCCTTAAATTACACCAGGAAATATGTATGCTAAAGCTGACCATAAGTTTGAAACACCTGAATATACAACGTATTATTAATCAAAACTTATTTCTAAAGTAGATTACCTATATAGCTAACATAAGGGCAATAAAAATATATATATTTATTTTGCTTTAATAACATCCCTAAAGAAAAGGAAAAGGTTAAAGCAGCTATAAATACAGCTTAAATGAAATATCCAGTCGAGATAGGAGGGTAAGAAAGTACACATGAAGATATAGTGACGTAAGTAACATCTTGGTTCTGTAAGTTAAATGGAATGCTCAAGGGACTTGTATTGTTATAATGCTTCATTATTTACAATGTTACATATTCTTTAGTTTATATCCTATTTTTCACAATTTTAGAAGTTTTAATCCAATGCACTTACTGTAATAAAAAGTTAATAATCAACTTTCTACATCTGCAATCTGAGTAGAAAAAAAAAAAAAAAATCCCCACACACACAACTGCCTCACCTGAAAAAAAAAGTTTTGTTTTGTTTTGTTTTACTTCTAAAGCTGTTTTTTTTGTTTTTTAAGAAACTTTTTAGGTTAAATAAGAAAAAACAGACTATTACTAGAGATTTCACCATTAACATTTAACAGGATCTATGATTTTTGTGTCTTCACACTAGAGAAAATGATGCCTAAGCTGCAAATAACTGCTCAAGGAAGCGAACAACGCTACGTAAAATCATGAAACACAGGTGTTCCTGAAAAGACTGCAGTTCTAAGAAACATCAAATTGTAGGCAATCTATTTAACCTTGCAGTGCCTCAATTTCCCCATCTATACAATGGGATGTACAGAGATACACACACACACACACACACACAAAGAGGAAGTCCATGAGTAATGCAAACAATTAATGCTCCAACTTAATACCTGAAAGGCTGGTGATTTGACCCCATTAAGAAACATCTTGGAAGAAAAACCTAGCAATCTACTTCCAAAATAACACAACCACAAAAAAAAAAACCCTGCAGTGGTCAATGAGTTGAAATCAACTCCACAGCAACTGGTTTTAGGCACAGAGAGAAAGTTGCTAACTACCTAGTGTGTAACTTTTTAAAGCCATGTATATAATTAATGTCATTTTCTCCATTAAGTAAAATTCAGACTAAGATTGAGAAGTATCAACCACAAAATATTTAGGTGCAGCAGTTCTAAAAACAGTTCAGTTGCCATGATTTTCTTAAGACTTGTCAAGACCTTAGATATTGTCAAAAGAGCATGGAAATATAAGGGAGATACTCATAGAATGAAAGTACCTGCAATATACTTTTCTGTGCAACTTTCCCTTCCCTACATGTGAAGAGAACAATGACAAATGACATGCATGACCTTTCAAAGCAGTCGCTGTGAAGGACATAGAAATGACCTTAAAATCTCTATCAGGGTGGTAAATCTAGACAGCATATTAGCAAATTACTACTCAGAATTTTCCTTAATGATAAAAACACAAGTGACTCAATCTTTGGACATCTACCTCAAACAGAATGATAAACCAAACCAAATCAACTGTGTCAGAGTCAATGCCAACCCATGGCAAGCCCATGTGTGTCAGAGTAGAACTGTGTGTGCTCCACAGGTTTTTCAGTGGCTGATTCTCCAGAAGCAGATCACCAAACCTTTCTTCCCATGTGCCTCTGGGTGGACTGAGACCCCCCAACCTTTTGGCTAGCAACTGAGCTCTTAATCTTACTATTGTTGTATCCGGTTCTAACCACCAACCTTGTGGTTAGCATTAAGTACTTAAGTCATCCTCTGTCAAAGCAATGTTGTGTCTTAAGAACTGGACTGCTAATTGTAAGGTTGGTGGTTCAAACCCATCAGCCTCTCGTTGGAAATCTTATACAGGGTAGCTGTAGGTCTAAGCCATTAAGACTCATTGGTACTTAACAACAACATTACTATCACACATCTCCTGTTTATCATCCAAGTTACATGACAGTCACAAAAAAACTGAACAAAAATCAGAAAGGAAAGTTTGCAAGTTCCTCTCTATTTTAAGGTAAAAGAATGCATCAGCTTTATCTCCTTGAGATTAATGAACTTTTTAAATCTCCCCACACAAAATCCCCAAAATGTTGAAAACTGGTGAAGCTGTGTGATGAACACCAGAGTTTATCACACTATTCTATTTCCACGTATATTTGAACACTTCCATACTATAAAGTTAAAAACATAAATGTATATGTGGATATGGTGGTGGTGGTTGTGGTGGTGGTGGTAGTTGTGTGGCATCAAGTCAGCACCAACTCACTCATAGCGACCCTGTATGGAGTCCTGGTGAAGCACTATGGGCTAATGTGCTGAACTGCAAAGTTGGTTTGAACTGCAAGGTCGACAGTTCAAGCTCACCAGCAGCTCCTCAGAAACCCTATACAGGGCCGCTATGGGTCGGAACCGACTCAACAGTACTTAACAACAACAACATAAAATAAAGTTAAAAATACAATGTATATGTATGTGTCTAATGGTAGTAGTGGTGGTGGTTGTGTACCATCAAGTCAGCACCGACTCATAGCAAGCCTGTATAAGGTTTCTGAGGATGTAAATCATTACAGGATCATAAAGTCTCATCTTTCCTTGAGAAGCAGCTGGTGGATTCAAACTGCGTACTGTGTGGTTTACTGCCCAACATTTAACCCACTACTACCAAGGCTCAACTTCCAACACAATGAATTGGTAGAAAAATGCCCAATTTGTTCCAACTTTTCAGTCTAAAAATAAGTGAGCTACTTCTTTCTAGAAAGGAGCTCTAGTAGCATAGTGGTTACGAATCGGGCTGCTAATCTCAGAGTCAGCAGTTCTAAACTATCAGCTGTTCCACGTGAGAAAGATAACGCTTTCTGCTCCTGTAAAGATTTACAGCCTCAGAAACCCTATACAGGGTCACTATGAGTGGCAACCACCACCACCACCACTGCTTTATAGGTAAGCTGACAATTATTAAAGGTATAGGGAAGGACTTAATTAACTGCCTTGGAATAAACTAAGCCTAACCTTGAAAACATTAGGTTGGTGGGCAATAGAAATTGGAACAAAAAAAAAAATCTAAAAGCCCTTCATTAGAAATAACAGCTATTTGTAGGAATGGAATAGGGAATAAAGGAAATTGTTTTGTAT
Source organism: Chrysochloris asiatica (assembly GCF_000296735.1). Classification (NCBI taxonomy): domain Eukaryota; kingdom Metazoa; phylum Chordata; class Mammalia; order Afrosoricida; family Chrysochloridae; genus Chrysochloris; species Chrysochloris asiatica. The sequence continues at coordinate 6,526,672 of NW_006408673.1, forward strand.
CCACTGTTTTAAAGAAACAAAGTTTATTGTAGTATAACCTCAACTTCCAATGAGGAACAATGCTTTAATGTTAGGCATGAATTTACAAAGGAAACAGACTATATGCTCTGCCACAACTCTTTTTGTAAATTGCCATTCAATTTCACAAGACTACTGTAAAGATAATCTTTAAAAACATTAACTTTGTAACAAATTAATCTTTCATCTGTTCCTAAGAACACAAATTTTGTTTTTAAAACTTATCCTGGCAAAGTCACTTTAATACAACTTTGTCCCAAAGGAGTAAATAGGTCTATGCATTTCCATTATTTCTCAAGTTCCCCAAAAAAGTCACAAGAACTTATTTCAAATGTTAAAAAAATAAATTCAGACATAAATATACATCCTAAAGGAAAGGAAAAAACTTTTTGCAGATAACTCATCCAGTGGTACGCCCCAAAAACTTTTCATAGCAGCAGTTATTTCCTTAGCAAAAAAGTAATTTTTCACTTTCAGAAAACTTGGAGCATCTAAATTTGTGTAATTCCTACAAAACTGAAAAATACAAGAAGTTGGTTCATTTACGTCAGAATTTTGTGTTTCTATCCATAGAAAACCCATCGTCAACCACCCATCAAGAAGCTTTAACTTCTCGTTCTTCAACCCACTGAAAAGAGTATATGCTTATAAATGTATATCTCCACTTACCAGATTAAAGACAGTTTCTACAATATCCCTGTTGGATACTTCTCCAACTTCTACCAAACCCGTCAGCACAGCAAATTTCATTCTGATGCCTCTGATGGGGATCCCAGGCTTCAGAGACAAAGCACCCCCTTCATTAGGGGTTTCTTCTCCTTTTCCTTCACCTCCCCCATCATCACCTGTTGGTGGCGGGGAAGGGACATGGTTATCTTCACTAGCCATTGCTAGTTCACGGAAAAGGACACCTCGGAATCGCCCCGGAACAGCAGTCGCTGCACTAGTAATTAGCACAACACACGCAACACAAAACGAAAAGGGTCTCTGTCTTCCAACTTGTAGAGAAACCCCAAGAGCAGTTGATGTAGAAAGTCCTTGGTGTCGCCCTCCTCCTCTTGGAGAATATTTGTCCAATCTCTCTCCCCGAGGCTGACAACAACGCCAAACCCTATTGGAAGATTAGATATATGTTAAATAGGCTACGTTTTGTTTTAGGGTTTTTTTTGTTTTTGTTTTTAGGGAGGGAAAGGGAAAATAGTTATTGTGGGTCAGATAAGTTACTAAAGGAACCCCACACTCGCTATCCACTTCTCCCAGGCTCAAGGAGCTGGGTTCTGGGTGAAGGCGGGTTCCAGAGGCCCCTGAACAGGTTCACTCCTCCCCCACGCTCTCGCAGGTTCTAGGCGCAGGGCGACCTCTCATCACAGGTGCACGGAAAGAGAAACTGTCGAGGGAAAGACGAGGGAATGGGGAGAGGAAGGAGCCCCCAAGCCACCACAGCAGGTAGAAAGTTCCGCCTCACCCAGAGACACCGGACTCGTCCTCACCCCCGCCAGGGAGCAACGAGACGGAGGTGGCGGCGGTGATCCAAGGCAGGAAAAGGCGGGGGAAGGGGGCGGAGAGTGTGCTCAACGCGCGGCCCAAGGGGAGGAGTGGAGCACCGCTCTCCAGACACCTGAGGTCCGAGCGGGAGGGGACGGGAGGTGTGTGCTGTGGGAGGAGGGGCAGGGAGGCGGCCGGCGAGGCCCGGTAGCGACGGCGGGAAGAGGAGGGAGGAGAGGGAGGTCAGTGCACCTGGTCGCAGCCTCCAAGTTTCCCTAGTCTGCTGCCCGGGAGTCCGCGGCTGCACAGAACTCCATGGCTTCCTGGCCCACCCCACCCCTGCGCTCAATCTTTGCAAGCACAGCCGCTGCTGGCTCTACGGACGCCGTTACAGAGGCTGCTGCTGGTTGAGAGGATGCTACTGCCACAGCTCGCCCCACCACGTCTCGCTGTGCTGTCCCTGTGCTCAAGGAAGCTGCTCCCGGCCGCCATGACAGCGCCGAGGGCTGCCGGCGCGGCGTGCGCGTGCGCGAGCGCGCGGGGCGGTGGGGCGGGCGCGAAGGCGGGGGTGGCTGCGCGGGCGGCCTAGGGGACCTGGCAAGGGTTGAGGAGTTTGGGCGCCTTAGGCTGCGCACCCGGGCGGGCGGGGGAGCTGCTCAGGTAGCACCAGGTGTATGGTGGACCAGGCGACAAGAGATCTTTCCTTCCCGGGGCTGTCCCTTCCTTCCGTCTTCCCCTCCTCTACAACCTGGGAAGGTACTTTGGCAAGTGCTAAGGTGAGGATCCTGATTCTGTTGTTAAGTTACCGCGGAGGAAAGCCGTCCCACGTTGCCAAGGTGTCTTCTTGGACTTGGAGAAGGACACCTGGGGGACCGCTACGAGCCAGGGAGATGGCAAAGGGGGAACCAGTGAGACTGCTCTCCCTAAGAAGAGCCAAGAGTTCCTACCTCTGATTGCTTTCAGCTGCTGCCCCCCGCCCACCTACCGCGCTTGGCTAAGAGTGGAAAGAGATTTCCACTGGGATGCCCCAGCAGCTGTCACCATTCGGAAGGGGAGGGGAAGAGTCCGCGTCAAGGAGAAAAGAGAAGATTCCTTGCCTTGCAGCTGCTGCCCCACCAAACCTCTCCCACATTCTAGGAAAGGAGGATTCCAGAGACAGCTGCTCCAAGCATAGTGTGGAGGCAGGGTTAATTCTGCGTGTAGATCCCTGAGGTTTTTCTTTTCCTTTCGTGATGTTCAGCGTAAAAGTTAGGCTTGTCTCATTCTCATATTAGTTGAAAAGATAAATTACATTACGGATGAAGCCCGTAGAGTTCATCAGAACCTGAGTCCTTCCCTCCACCCCGACTATTAACAGTAAAGCACACTTCCTGATGCGTTGTAAGAAAGAAAAATTATTCTTAAGGTCATTCATAAGGCCTTTTTAAAAAATGTTTAAAACATACCTTGCTCCCTAAAATGAAAGTGAAACAAAATGTGGATCAAGTAAAAGTAAGTATTGTGGAGGAGTTAAGGCCTCGGATTTATATTTCAAATTGTTAAATGAATAAATATGGAATAAGAAGGAAAGGGGATTGCTGCAGGAGAAAGACAACTTTCACTTTACCTCTTACACAACTATAATTTGAGGAAGAGAGGCATTAAATGATCAAAGACCTCCGCAGTTTGCCTCCTCATATTAGGTCAAATCGTCTAACCTTGAATATATTATTCTACCATAAGTGTTAAGAAAGTTTGTGTTAAATAAATAAATGGTATCCTTTGAGACAAAATTTGTCCATCTGAATTATCTAGGGAATCCTCTAGAATAAGGTGGTTCAAACCACCAGGCACTCTTTAGAAACCCTATACAGGGTTGCTATGAGTCAGAACCACCTGGAGGGGACTTAACAGAAAATTATTTAGGGGTTATTATTAAGTGCCTGCAAGTGGGTTCCGATGACAGCAACACTGTATAGGGTTTCTGAGGTGTATAAATGTTTTAGGGAACAGACAGCCTCATATTTCTCCTGAGAAGTGACTGATGGGCTCAAACTGCCAACCTAGTAGTTTGTAGTCCAGTGCTTACCCTAAGGAGCCACTACACTCCCTATCTGAGGGTAATATTTGTGTAAAGGAGCTCTGTTGAAGAAAGATATGGCAGTCTGCTTCCATAAAGATTGTTGTTAGGTGCCATCAAGTTGGTTCGAACTAATAGCAACCCTATGCCCTATGCACAACAAAGTGAAACCGCGCCGGGTCCTGTGCCAGCTTCACGGTCAGTCATTACAGTGGACCCCATTGTTGCTGCCACAGTGTCAATCCATCTCACGTACCCTCTACTCTACGAAGCATTATGCCTTTCTCCAGGGACTGGTCCCTCTTGATAACATGCCTGAAGTAATCGAGACAAAGTCTCACATCCTGGCTTCTAAGAACATTCTAGCTATACTTCCTCTAAGACATTTATTTGCCCTTCTGGCAGTCCATGGTACTTTAAGTATTATATTACTGCCTTGGAAACCCTATGGGACAGTAGTGTCTTTCATGAATTTACCAGTTCACTCTTAACACTATGCTTCTACGGTAAAATAGGGTATGTGCGACAATAGACAACTATTTTCAAAAGGAATCATCAAATATTCAGAATTATTCAACCTCCTGCTTTACTTTACCCCATTGTTGTTAAGTGCCTTCCAGTCAGTTCAGTCTCATAGCAACCTCATAGGGTTTCCGAGGAGTGGCCGGTGAGTTTGAACTGCCAATCTTGCAGTTCAAACTGACCCTGTGGTCTAGTGCATTATCCTGCCGCACCACAACAGGACTTTGCCCAATGGCGACAGTAAAATAATTGACACAATTTGGAGGTTCACTGAGAAAGGATGAAGAAGGTAGAATGGGAAACTTCACAAACCAAGCCACAGTCAAAATGCAGTGTTGTTAAGTGCTGTTGAGTGAGTCTGTTCCGATTCACCACAACTCTGTATAGTTTCCAGGGAGTGGCTAGTGGGTTTGAACCACAGACCTTTTGGTTAGCATCCTGTGCTTTTCAAAAAGCACCACACCAGGACTCCTCAAAATACAATTGTTGTTAAGTATCATCAAGTTAGTCCTGACCCTGTATAGGGTTTCCGAGGAGTGGCTGGTGAGTTTGAACCACCAACCTTGTGGTTCAAATGGACCTTATGATCAAATGCTTATACTACAGCACCATACCAGGACTCCCAAAATGCAATGTTGCTGTTGTTGTTATGTGCCGTGGAGTCAGTTCTGATTAGCAACACTGTACAGGGTTTCCGAGACTGTAAATCTTTACAGGAGCAGAAAGCCTCATCTTTCTCCTGGAGAACAGCTAGTAGTTTCAAACTGCTGACTGTGAGATTAGCAGCCCTATTTGTAAACACTACGCTGTGGATGATTAATTAGGTGTAGCTGAGAACTCTGAAGAATTTTAGGGTGAATTTGAACTCTTTGATGGTACAATACTATACTTTGCATATTATAGGTACTCAATACGTATGATTTGGAATGAAACTAAAATTAGTTGCATCAGTTTTTTTCTGACTTGAAAACCCTTGCTTGAGTTTACCAAGTTATTATCAAATGGAAGAAAAACCTTGTGTGATATAAATGGTTATCTTAATGTGGAAAGTAGTCTTCCCATTTGTTAAAATTTGGTAATCTCTTTGGTTCTACTAATGGAAGTTTTCTAGTCAACACCCTTATATGAAGGGGCTTCAAAAAATTCATGGCAAAATGAGATTAAAAGATACTGGAATTTTTGAAGTTCTCTCATATAAAGTGTTACCAGATGAGTTTACAAAACTACCTTATCTTATGCTACTGTTGTTTAAGTTCCATCAAGTTGGTTCTGACACATAGACCCTGTACAGGGTTTCCAAGGAGCGACTGGTGGGTTTGAACCGCCAACCTTGTGGTTCAAATTGACCTTGTGGTCCAGTGCAATATCGTGCAGCGCCACGCCAGGACTCCACTTAACTTCTACATACAAAAGAAGAAAAAAAAATTATCTCTAAAGACAGACCTATGTTTTCTATCATCGTCTAATGCATATCTTAACCTTTCTCTGACATCAGCATTTTGTCAGAATTAAATTCAGAACCAAGGGTTTTCATAATTGTACTTTTCTTCAGCATGTATTGAAATCATAGCAGGGGAGAAAAAAATAGAGTAGATTCAGAACAGGAAGCCTTGTGCATACCTCAGAGGAACTCAAGCAAAGAGAATGTAATTTCATGCTGAATTCAAGATTATTGATCTGTAAACCTTTACCTACACACAAAGGGAAAATTGGGGTGGAATTTTCTTACCCCAAAAAATAATACACAATCCATGCATTGTAACTGCTTGGCATTTTGCTAAGGTATACGTTAAATGATGACTTTTCCAAAAGATACTACCTAACAATATCATTATGCAGCTGTGTGTGTATCCCTGAATTTGGAGCTTTTTTAAAAAAAAATTGCTATTCAGCATTGCATATTTCAAGGCTGGCAATTCATGGTCCTGACTTACAGCTGTCAAACACTGTCAAAATCTCACTGCAGCAGCAGCATCTGACCTCTGCCATCACTAGGGGGAAGAACCATGAACAACATCTACTGCCCAAGTTTGACTTCTGTGAGATAATATTTCCTCTCTTCATCCTCTTTACCAGTTCTGATCTCAACTGTCCTTCCCATAGCACTCTGTACTTCACTTCTGGGTTCAGTATTCCATTGCAATGGCCACACAGAACTCAAAGACAATTCTCAGGATTACAGGGTTTATTAGGGAAGTGGTGGTGGTGGTGCATAGGGTTTCCATGGCTGTAAATCTTTACAGGAGCAGAAAGCCTTATCTTTCTCCTGCGGAACCCATGGTAGTTTCAAACTGCTGAGTATGAGATTAGCAGACCAACTTATAACCACTACACTACCAGAGCTCCTTTTATTAGGGAAGTTGTTGTTGTTAGGTGCCATCGAGTCAGTACCGACTCATAGCGACCCTATGCACAGCAGAACGAAAA
>NW_006408673.1:6542863-6546138 GCF_000296735.1 Chrysochloris asiatica
TGGAAAAGAGCCAAGAGCAGGACCCTACCCAGAGAAGCAGCGATGCCTGAGATGGAGGCAGAGACGATGACGTGGAGCAATGGAGCAGCTGGGGACTTTAGATCCAGAGAGGGAGAGCGACTGTGTACTGAAGACTGGGGGTGGGAGGGGGGTAGTGTAGGGGGCAGGCTTGCAGGGTATACCCTTTGGTTGGTTGATGATGCATGGAGGGGATTGGAACCATGGCAATGAAACTATATACAATAGAATGAATGTAAAACTAATGTTCTCCCATGGAAACTATCATATAATTCACAATAAAACATTTTTTAAATTACTGACCTTAAGCTTCGGTGCTTATCTTTCAGTGCCACACCAGGATTCCAAAGACTGAAAATAGGAAACCAGAGATACCAAATTATGAAGTCAACTACAAAGCAAAAAGAGAGAATAGTGTAGATATAGAACTTCCAAATGGCAAGGAAGTCAAGTAGATTTCTAGATGAAACAGACTGGTTTAAGTAGGGGAAATTTTTAATAAATTACAGGGTAACCTCAAAGAAAATGAATACACCTTCACACCAAAATAGTAAAGATGAAAATCAGAAATATTTAAGAAAAGTTAACACAACAGAAATGAAAATGAAAAGAAAAAATACAAACAAAATTAACAGTGCAGAAAATTATGTGGAGCAAAGAAACCAACAGCACCATACACACACACACACACAAAAAAAAAAACAACACATAGCAAAATGACAGCAATTACTTCACACTTATTGATAATTAAACCGATTATAAATGGATTAAATGGATCAGTCAAGAGACTAAGAGTAGCAGAATAGGTAACAGGATCCTCCAATATGCTGTCTATAAGAGACGTATCAAAAGATGGAGACAACCTAAATGCCCATCAACAGAAGAATGGTTAATAAACAAATTTTGGTACATACTTACAGTGGAATACTATATAATGTTGAAGAATAGCAATGAATCTGCAAAACACCTCACAACTTTCATGAACTAGGAAGACATTATGCTGAGTGAAATTAATCACACGTGGACAAATATTGTATGAGATTACTGTTGTAAACAGCTACAAAACAGTTTTCTTAATAAAAGAAACATTCTATGATGATTATATGGGGGGGGGAGAGAAAATTATTCACAGGCACATAGTAGACACATGTTAACATGGGTGACGGGAAGGCAATATACAAGAGGGAGGTTGGCAGAGGAAAGATGAAGATAGCAGGCGACTGGGAGGAATGCAAGAGTTAAAAGTGAATAGAGGTAAATACTGTTAACTGATGGTACAAGAAGGGATTGCAATCATTGTAATGAAGCGAAATATATGATTTGTTGAATGCAAAACTGATGATCTGCTCTGTGAAACTTCACTCAATTCACAATACAATTTTTAAAAAAAAATTAAAACTTCATTGGTGACACAAATGCCAGAAAGTTGTGTTGAGGGATTATTTTTCCATTACAGCAACGTACCTGCTCATTTTTTAAGCGTACCTGCTCATTTTTTAAGCGTACCTGTTACTGGGAATGCTAACCATACCTCCCACCTACAAGAAAGGGCTCTTGACTTCTACTGATTAAGAATAGTCAGGAGAGGAAGAGTTTCCACATGAGCAAAGAAAGAGGCTTGAAAGTGCAGATGGGCAGTGCTTAAACTCCTTTCTCCCCAAACAAAAGCATTGCTGGGGTTTAAAACTTTTTGAGTGAGGAAAAGGCATCATGTTTATTCATAGAGATAGGTGGGGATTTCTGGGAAATGACTCATTTAGGAGGGGCCATGCTAATTGGGTGTGTGTGTACAGCATTTCTTCAAGATGGATTCCACCACAAAGACTTCTGGTAAGGACAGACAAAACTTATTATGGGATGTCACTCATGCATTGTTCTCTAGTACTCCTATTGCAGCCCTTCTCATGGGCTGATGTTCTCCTTTGTCCCCAAGGAAAGGTCCTTCTTCAAGGTGGGTAAAACCAGTAGACTGTGAAAGAAGCAAAATACAGAAATTTTGTGGTTATCTGTTTATAGTAAATAGAAAAATAGACAAATTCTTGGGATGATGCCCCCTAGGCTCCCTGTTTCAGAGAGACTTGGAGAAGTCAAGTAGCAGATATTGGAGGTTGGTTACATAAGGGCCTCAGCTGGACCCATCATAGCTACTCAAGGGGCTTTTCTGGGGGGCTATGGGACTAGAGTTCTTAGAAATCACCCACCCCTGAGAAGTCACTCAATGACCATTTACTGAGTGCCTACTGTATATGTCCCAGGCACTGGGCCAGACACTAGAGATACAGTAGCAAACCAAAGAAACCTTCTGTCCTTGAGACAAAGTTTTTGCTGTCCTGGAAATTCTTTACAGGAGTCCCCCTAAGCTCCCTGCCTCATCACCAGGTATGTCCTATGAAAATTTCAATAGGAAACCTTACCCCATCCACCCTACAGCCCTAACCTTGCCCTTTCAGACTTCTTTTTGTTCCCAAACTCAAATTCAAGTGCCTTGAGAGTGCTAAAGCTGCTGCTTTGATGTGGTGTATGTAAACCAAAGAAGGCAGAATTTTCCAGATAGGAGTTAGAGATGGAAACACCACCTTCAGAAGTGTATAGACCTAGATGGAGGCTATATAAAGAAATAATAGCTTCACATTTTGATATCTGTGTTTATTCAATGTTTCTATGATGGTGTAGCAATACTTTTTAATTTATCCTCATGTATGTGGATGGAATCCTGTATTGTATGTTATTTATTGGTGGACTGCAGTAGCTATATTATTTTATAATTTACATTTATAAAGTTGCAAAATTGTATGGAATAATGAGCTGGCAGATTTATTGCTTATTCTTATTGCTAGTTGGCACTGAGTCAGCTCCTATTCATACTGACTTTATATACAACAGAACAAAACGTGATTTAGTCCTGCTTCACCTCCTGGTTATTGGTATGCTTGAGTCCATTTCTGCAGCTATTGTGTCAATCTATCACATTGAGAATTTCCCTCATTTCTGTTTGCTGCCTACTTTACTTTGGTCTTTTCTGATGAAGTATCCAAATAAGTGAGTCTTACCCAACTTCACTTCTAAGTAACATTCTGGGTTGTATTTCCTCTAAGATGGATTAGTCCATTGTTTGGCAGTCCACAGGATCAGCACTGGACTGCAAACCACAAGGTCGGCAGTTCAAACTCACCAGCAGTTCCTTGGAAACCCTATGTTGTTGTTGTCAGGTGCCATCGAGTAGGAACCGACTCATAGCTGCCCCATGCACAGCAGAA
>NW_006408673.1:6546238-6551079 GCF_000296735.1 Chrysochloris asiatica
GAGCACTCTGGCTGCACTTCTTCCAACACAGATCTGTTGGTTCTTTTGGCAGCCCATGGCACTTTTAATATTCTCCTCCAACACCATAACTCAAATGTATCAATTCTTCTACAGTGTTTAGGATCAGAAACAACTCAGCATATAGTTCTCAGATGTGCCTGTAGGCACACCTCTCTCTGGTTTTTGTCCTCTGGACCCTCAGCCCCTCAGTCTCTGGCTTACTATGGCAAGTGTTACAAAGCTCTTTAATTCCACCAATAAGTTCAGAACACCCCACTGCCCACATAATTCCTGTCAAAGGCACTCAGCTTTCTTCATAGGCCCAGAAGCCCACCTCCTGGTTTTGCTGCCTCCGCTGCCACTCTTTCTCTGCTGCTACTTTCTCACCATCTCTGGTGTTCTAACCTTCTCAGTGTCTCAATCTAGGAGGTTCTCAGCTCTGGGATTCTCAAATCCAAAGGACACGCTCCACTTCCAGCTCTTCTTTCTTGATAGTTGAGCTACCTCTGGCATGGTTCATTTAAAGCCTAGCAAGATGGCAAAACTCTCCAATTCCCTCATTAAGTTTCATAAACTGTATTTGCATTGTCTCACTCCTTCTCTTGTTTGTGTCTATCTCTGATAAAAGTATGACTCAAACAAGGGCATGATTTCAATAACATAGTAAAGGTGTAGTGACTTGGGAAGGGTGGTGACTTGAGTCACACCCTCTAGTAAGGTGATGACTCAAGATATAGCCAACTCTAATCATATCTAGTGTAGTGGTTACGAATCGGGCTGTGAACCGCAAGGTCAGCAGTTTGAAACTACCAGCAGTTCCACTGAAGAAAGATGTGGTTTTCTGCTCCCTTAAAGACTTACAGCCTCGGAAACCCTGTACAGGGTAGCTATGAGTCAGAACCGACTCCACGGCACATAGCAACAACAACAATCATACCTAATTAACATAACAGATAACTCATTCCAAAATGGAACTATAACCACAGCTAGAACTTACAACATAACACAGAACAGAAAATAATTTCATCAGGTCACCAATCAGTCACACAACACTAAGGATCATGGTCTATCCAAGTTGACACACAATGCAATGCATAATGTTCCACCCTTAGTCACACCCAATCATTGTCACAAAGACAATGCATTTATTCTTATTCTATGTCCAACTTTCACATTCATATGTTGTTGATAAGTGACTTCAAGTTGATTCCACTCATAGGGACCCCAGTATAGGGTTTCCAAGGAGTGGCTGGTGAGTGTGAACCGCCGACCTTGTGGCCCTGCACTTATCCTACAGCACCACACCTGGACTCCCCTCACATGTACATGAGGCTATTGAAAATACCATGGCTTAAGTCAGATACACCTTAATCCTCAAACTAGTATCTTTGCTCTTGAACACTTTTAAAGTCTTGTGCAGCACAATTGTTTAATGCAACACATCTTTTGATTTATTGATTGCTGCTGCCATGAGTGTTAATAATGGATCCAAAATCCAGTCTTACAGTGAGGACTCAGTGTAGTCATTGAAGCAGACAATATAATGCAGTATAACATTGTTGTTGTGAAGTGTTACTGAGTGGCTTATAGCAATCCTGTATAGGAACAGCTGGTGGGTTTGAATAGCCAGTTTTGCAGTTAGCAGTCCAATGCTTATACTACACCACCACACCAGGACTCCAAAGCAGTATGATTAACTTGTGAAAATCTAAAAGTAACAGAAATGAGTCTTAAAGGATAAGCAGGAATAAGCTTAATGAAGTTAGGGATGGGCTTCTTAGTATATGAAATGTCTCTAGCATAACTGAACATTTTGAAGCCAACTGAAGTAAATTATACAAGTCTTAGCTAATTGGAATTTTCTTCTGAGTAGAGCTATAGAACAGTAGAGATGATCTTTTGCTAATGAGAGTACAAGGGTGCATCAAAAAGTATTGCTACTAGGATTCCAGTTAATACATGCATGGGCATTTCGAAACAAAAAGTGGTTCAGCAGGTCTCTATGATCAGTGGATGACTGCAGACAAGTTCTCTAAACAATATACTTGTCTTAGTCTCATTAGGGTGTCTTCAGAAAAAAAGATCCAACCAAAACAGTGGCTTCCAAAAGGATCTGTTGGGCCAGTTAAAGCAGAGAGTTCAGCTCAAAAAGTTATGGCAACTGTTTTATCAGATTCCAAAGGGGTCATCTTGATAGATTTTCTCTAAGGACACAGGATGATCCTGGGAGCTTATTAAAAAGAAGTTTTTATAAAATAATTTAAAACCAGGAGACTTCTGGGAAAATGGCAGACTAGGCTGACCCACTACACAAACCCTCTACAACAAAGATATGAGATACTAAATGAAACAGACACAGATGAAAATCCTGGAACCTGAATTTCAGAGGAAAGGTTAGAGAAATAGACTGAGTGCTTTCTGGGAGGAGAAGCTGAGAAGGGATGATGATAATATTAGGTCTATAGGAACTCCAACTTTACTGTCACTACTCTCCTACACCCACATCATGAGCTCCTTGACTGGCAGGAGTCCCATAGAATTTTCTTCTCTCCTGGCTACACTGTTGTTTTTGTTTTTAGGTTTTTCCTTCCAGTGTTTCATTGGTTTTTGTGTTTGTTTATTCTTACCTTCTTGTTCCACTCCATTGAATTTTGTCCTTTCTAAATCTTTGATTATGCCTTCTTTTCTTCTGTTTCTCATTTCCCTGCATTTTTTCCACTTTTGATCTTTTATAACTACTCTCTACTCTCTTTTTCTTTTCATCTCCCCTCTCCCAGGCTTTTCTAAGTGTTTTTTTTATTTCTTTCTTTTATTTTTCTCTTCAATAGCTCCATTTTCCTGTCCTTCTTTTCACTATTTTAGTTATTTTATTTTACTTTCTGTTTGCTACCTTTATTTTTCCTCCTTTATTTTTTTCTTTTCATTGTTAGCTGCTTCTTTGTTTATTATGTTTTGTTTTCTTGTGTGTGTGCGGGGGGGGGGGGCTTCTTTTTCTTACCGGACAAGACACAGCAACTGTGCCCATACAGCCCACTCATGCCACATCCTCAGCTGAAACTGGCTTGAACATCTGGCAGTTCCCTGTCAACATACTGTTGCAGCCATTTTGAATCATCATTAGCAAAATTTTACTTACATGCAATATTAATGGTATTGTCCAATGATTTCCACATTCTGTTGGGTTACCTCTTTTTGTATTGGGCACAAATATGGAGCTCTTCCAATCCGTAAGTCAGGTAGCTGTCTTCCAACTTTCTTGGCATAGATGAATGAATGCCTCCAGTGCCACATCAATTTGTTGAAAGATCATTTTGTATTCAATCAATTCCCGGAGTCTTGTTTTTGCCAAAGCACTCAGTGCACTTGTTCTTTGCCGATGTGTTCAATGCACTTCTTCCTACAGTATCATTGGCTTTTGATCATATGCTACCTTTTGAAATGGTTGATCATTGACCATTTATTTTTGGCACAGTGACTCTGTGTATTCCTTCCATGTTCTTTTCATGCTTTCTGCATCATTCAATTCTATGCCCACTGAATCCTTCAAAATGACAATTCAAAGCTTAAATTTTTTTTCTTTAGTTCCCTCAGCTAGAAAAATGTTGAATGTGTTCTTCCCTTTTGGCTTTAGTTGTTGGTACATAAATTTGAATAAAGTGGTATTAACTGGTCTTCCTTGTAGGCATAGGGACATTATCCTATCACAGAAAGTGTTGTACTTCAAGACAGATCTTGAAATGTTCTTTTTAATGATGAATGCAACACCATTCCTTTTTAAAAACTGTCATTCCCAGCATAGTAAACAATGTGATTGTCAGGTTCAAAATGGCCAATACCAGTACATTTCAGCTAACTAATGCCTAGGATATTGATATACATGTGTTCCATTTTATTTTTGACAATTTCCAATTTTCCTGGATTGATACTTCCTATATTTCATGTTCTAATTCTTAATAGATGTTTACATCTGTTTCTCCTCATTTTTAGTTGTGCCCTATCAGCAAATGAAGGTCCCCAAAAGCTTTACTCCATTTGCAGCATCACAGTTAGCTCTACTTTGAGGAGGCAGCTCTTCCCCTGTCACATTTTGAGTGCCTTCCAACTGAGGGACTCATTTTCCTGTACTGTCTCTGACAATATTCTGGTTCTCTTCATCATATTTCAATATTCAATATTCTGGTGCTGATAGTGTTCCGTTGCTATTTATAAGGTTTTCAGTGGCTAAATACTGGGAAGTAGTCCATTTCTTCTTTATTCTATTCTGTCTTAATCAGAAAGCTCATCTGAAACCTGCCCACCATGGGTAAGCCTGCTGGTGTTTAAAATACCTGTGGCATAACTTCTAGAATCAGAGCAACACACAAGCCGCTACACTACAGCAATCTGGCAGACCAATGGTGGAGAACTAACAATAGCAGAGATTACTATGCATAACACCATCACCCAGAACTCAACCCAGATACAGAAGTATTTGAAGTAAAGCAAATCTTGTTGTTAAGTGCCGTTAATTCTGTTCTGACTCTTAGTAACCCAGGATAAGATTCCTGATGAGCAGTTGGTGAGTTTGAAATTACGACCTTATGATTAAAACCGACCTTAACAGTACTAATCTCTGATAAAATAAACTTTTAGGCAAAAAACAGCATAATAGATAAAGATGGACATTATCTCATAATTAAAGCGATAATTGAACAAGATGAAATAACCATAATAAATATCTATGCTCCCAATGAAAGAGCTCCAAAATATATAAAACAAACTCTAATAGATTTGAAAAAAGAAATAGATGAATCTATAATAATAGTGGGTAATTTTAATACACCACTTTTAAAAATGGATAG
>NW_006408673.1:6559358-6562837 GCF_000296735.1 Chrysochloris asiatica
AGGAGCACTCTGGTTGCACTTCTTCCAAAACAGATCTATTGGTTCTTTTGGCAGTCCATGGCACTTTCAGTATTCTCCTCCAACACCACAACTCTATAGAACATCGCTATGTGTCAGAACAGATTTGACCGCACCTAACATCATCACAGTATATTCAATGTTTTTCACTCACACCATTCAAAAACATCAGATCTTCTGTCTTCTTTTCTCATCATCCAACTTAGTCCTCAAAGTGACATTTTTGCTTTTCAAACTTTAAATACAGAGATCTTTTGCAGCAGATTTGCTCAATGAGATATGTTATTAGATTTCTTAACTGCTGCTTCCATGGATGTTTATTGGATCCAAGAAGAATGAGATCACTAACAACTTCAATTTCTTTTCCATTTATCTTGATCCAGTTGTGAAGATTTTTGTTTACTTCATGTTCAAATGCAAGTATTATTAAAGGCTGTAATCTTTGACTTTCATCATTAAGTGTTCCAAGTCATCTTCATTTTCAGCAGCTTTTCAGCAAGCAAGGCTGTGACAGCTGCATATCACAGGTTGTTAATGAATCTTCTTCCTTCAGTCTTGATGCTGTATCTTTATATAGTCTGACTTGTTTGATTATTTGTTCAGCATACAGATTAAATAAGTAAAATAAAAGGATACAACCCTAATTATGAACCATGTACTACCCTCTTGTTCTGTTAAAACTATTGCCTCTTGAACCATGTACAGCTTCTGCATGAGGACTATTAAACGTTCTTCATTCATTCACTGTGATAGGGTGATTAGTTTAGACCCTTTCCTCAAAATGTTGAGAACTGAAGATAAAGTAAAATGTATTAGATTATCTCCCCAAGGATACCACTAGTAAGAGGCTATGGAAGCACATAAATATTTTTAGCTGTTAAATAAGTGCTTGGATTGAAACATATTTAGAAGACTGATATTATCATGGCCAAACTGATGTGACACAATCCTAGGAAAATGTATTGCCATCTTTTGTCATGCATGTAGTCAGCTTCAAAGATAGACATGTTGGAGCTGTAATTGCTTAATACAATGGGTATTAACCTTGTTCACACTATAGAATCACCTATAATCTTCTATAAATCCCAATGCTCAATACAATTAAATCAGAATCTCTGGAGTGGGACCCACGCATCTGTACTTTTTAAACCTTCCCAGATAATTTCAACATGAAGCCAACATTTATAACCACTTGTCTAATTTGCTATTATTTGTTCTCATCCTTTGATACACATAATATATACAATGAATTAAAATTTAATTAAACTTAACTTGTAGAAAGATTTTAGTGTGAGATTAATAGGAACAGCCTATAATGTCCACAAATCTAGACAGTTTGGATTATATATTTTTATTCCAAAAGCAGTAACCTTCTAAATTGGAAAGGTGAATCCTTGAGTTCTTTATAAGGAAAAGCTAGCAACAGACTGCTGCTAGCTTTCATATTAAAGGCAGTACAGAAATGGTGTCTATTTTCAAATACAAGTAGTTTATTTCTAAAACAAAATACTGCTAGCAAACAAGAAGTGATAACAAATGTGATTTGTCCACTAAGGAAGACATCTAGTCAGCCAACAAATATATGAAGAAATGTTCACAATCATTAACCATTGTTGTTTTTCTTAAATGCCACCAACTCTGTTCTGACTCATAGCGACCCTGAATATGGTTTCCGAGGAGCGGTTGGTGAGTTAGAACCACTGACCATGCAATTCAAACCAACTTTGAGGTTGAGTGCTTATCCTATGGCACCACATAAGGACTCCATTGTTGTTGTTAAATGCTGTGGAGTCGGTTCCAACCCATAGCGACCCAGTATAGGGTTTCTAAGGAGCAGCTGGTGAACTTGAACTGACAACCTTGTGGTTCAGACACACTTTGCACTCCAGCATATAAGACCACAGTGTCACACCAGGACTTGTTGTTAAGTGCTGTCAAGTCGGTTCCAACCCATAGCGACCTTATATAGGGTTTCCAAGGAGCAGCTGGTGAGCTTGAATGCCGACCTTGCAGTTCAAACAGCTTTTCAGTCTGGCACATTAACCCACAGTGCCACACCAGGACTCCATTAGAGAGATCCAAAATCAAAGCAACAGTGAGATGCCATCTCCCAGCAATATTAACAGCAAAGGTGAAAAAAAAATGCTAGCAAGTGTGTGGAGAGCCTGGGACATTGCTGGTGGGACTGTAAAATGGTTCAACCATTCTGGAAAACAGTATGGTGCTTCCTCAGAAAATTGGAAATAGAAATACCTTATGACCCAGCAATCTCTCTATTTGGTATAAATGTACAAGAAATATCAGCTGGGACATGATGGGGACTCTAGACCCAGAGAGGGAGAGTAGACCCAGAGAGGGAGAGGGGCTGTGTGCTGACAACTGGGGGGCAGGCTTAATATCCTTTGGTTAGTTGATGATGCATGGAGGGGATTGTAACCATGACAATGAAACAATATACGATAGGATGAATGTAAAGCTAATGTTCTCACATGTAAACTATCACATAATTCACAGTAAAAAAAAAAAAAAGAAATATAAGCTGGGACATGAGTAGATATATGCACACTGATGTTCATCACAGCACTATTCACAACAGCAAAAGAATGGAGGTAGTCCAACAACAGAAGAATGGATAAACAAACTTCTGTACATACACACAATGGGATGCTATGCAACACTGAAGAATAACAATCAGGGAAACACCTAATAACTTGGATTAACCTGAAGGACATTATGTTAAGTGAAATTGGTCAATCGCAAAAGGACAAATATTGTATGAGACCATTATTGTAAAAGCTTAATAAAGGTTTCCAGACTAAAAGATAGTCATCAGGGGTGGAAGAGTAATTCACCTGCTAAAGGGTAGACACATGTTAGCTCAAGTGATGGACGGGACAGTATATAAGAATAAGAAGGGTGACAGAAGAATAATGAAGATAGGAGAAGACACAGGGAGGTATGCGTGGGCTACAGGGGATAGATGCAAATAGTGACATGTACACAACCTTGGAATAACAGTATTCTGTGTGTAGATACATGGATTGAGATGTAGGCTGAATAGGTAAGGAAGGAAGAGTGATATATATATATAGATAGATAGATAGATCCCACAAATTTATAAGTTTGAAAGAAAAAAATTATTTGATAGTTGCCAGGGGTAGGAGGGAAGGAAGAGTAAGTAGTTCACTGGCTACAGGGTAGACACATGTTAACTTGGGTTATGGAGAAGGCAATATACAAGAAGAGGGAGGCTGGCAGGAGAATGATGGAGACAAGTGAAGACAAGGGATGTATACAAGGGTTAAAGGGGATAGAAGTCAATAGTAATATATATATACAACCTTGGAACAACAATGCTCTGTGGGTAGATACATGGACAGAGAAGCATGCTGAATGGGTATGGAAGGAAGAGTGCAATATATATATATATTCTTCCTTCCATACCATAGAATATATATATT
>NW_006408673.1:6563120-6576963 GCF_000296735.1 Chrysochloris asiatica
ATATCCTACAGATATGACTCCTGGTGTGGCGCTGTGGGCTAATGTGTCAGACTGCAAAGTCATTTGAACTGCAAGGTTGGTGGTTCAAGCTTACCAGCTTCTCCTTAGAAACCCTCTACAGGGTCGCTATGGGTCAGAATCGACTCGATGACACTTAACAACAATTTAACAACAGCCATATAAAAGTTTCAAAGAGGATACTGGTACATGAGGATTTACCTCTCGTGTAAACACAACTATGAATGTGATGGAGTATACAGTGGGCAAAATGATGAAAACTTCTATCATATTATCAAGCATCTTAAGGCAATGAGTAGCTGGGCCAGGGAGCTCAGGACCATAATCTCAGGGGACAAAATGGTCAATTGGCATAACATAGTCCACAAAGACAACATTCTACATCTTACTTTGGTGAGTAGCATTTTGGGATATTAAAAGCTGGAGTCTCACCATGTGCAGAAGAAAGAAGAATGATGAAAATTGTAGATGCTTGGAATCAATTGGTCTTGTGAACTAATGGAACATGTGAACATTGTTCTCCATGATTCTGAGACCAGAAGAACAAGATGGTGCCTAGTTACCGTTACCAACTTGTCTGAAAGGGATCATATTAGAAGGTCCCAGATAGAGTGGCAGAATATGTGGAACAAAATTCAAAGTTACTTAAAAAGAAAAGACTAGGCTTATTGGTCAGAAAGAGACTGAAGGAACCCAAGACTATGGCCCTCAACCACCCTTCAGGTCTGGAAAGAAACTTTCAGCCAAGCGGTAGATAGGTATATAGAAGAAACAACAACACTAGTAAGGTGAGCTCACTATGAATGATGGGACAGTGGTCAATCATTCAAAATCAAAGGGGCAACTTGTACCTAAGGACAAAGGTGAGAAGGGATGAGTAGGTGCATGGTGGAAATAGGAACCACAGAGAGGAGGCAGGGAAAATGTAGTTCCATGGAGGGGATTGCAGTCATTGAGATTAAACAAAGTGTATTATTTGTTCAATGTAAAACTGAAGATCTTTGTAAACCTACACTCAATTCACAATAAAGCTTAAAAAACATGTGCTCTAATTTCTAGGATTTAAATACGATCAATGGAAATTCTATGATCAGCAACAACGTAAGAAATTGCTAGGGGATTATTTTATGTTACATCTTTAAGTCAAACTTCTATTACTAGAAGGTTGTAAGACAGCTCTGATTTTGTGTTTAAGCTTTTTTTTTCTTTTTAATGTATTTTGCTTCTGTCATTTTAACCAGTTGAGAAAAGTCTAATATAGAAACTAACACATAGCAGATCTAGCTTTATGAGTCATAGCAGTAGAAGCTTAGAAGACAAAATAAGAAGGGGGAAAAAAATGATACTACTGAATTGAAGTCTTGGAAAAATGAGATAAGATTAATTTAAATTGAAACAAGTTCGGTAAGCCATCCCCAGACTAAAATATACACATTTATTTCAGCCTTTCTGAAAATAAAGAAAATAATAAAATTTTCCCTTTTTTAAAAAAGTTCTGCCCCAACCATTGCTAACCAACATTGGCATACAAAGTGAACAAAACAATTAAGCAATTAAACTTTGTTGCTCCCCTTTTTTTAAGTTCCCATGTATTTGACTGCTAGAAAAACAACTGAACTTAAAAAAATTAAATTAATTCATTGTTGTTGTTGTTATTGTTGCTAAGTGCCATCATGTCAGTTCCAACTCATAGAGACCCTGTATCAGGTTTCCAGGGAGCAGCTGGTGAGCTTGAACCACTGACCTTGCAGTCCAGTGCATTAACCCACAGTGCCACATCAGGACTCCATAGTTAATTCATAGTTGTTGGTAATTCAGACAAGCTAGATAAATCTCACCTCTGTATAGTAGGAATGAGAGAAGACCAGGACCACATCTTCTGAGGTTTCAGTCCCAAACCCAGAGATGAACGTGACTGGCTGTGTGGAGAATGAATGAGACCAGGCAAGAAAAAAAGCAAATAGACCATTTAAGAAAGCACTGAAATAGTCTAGGCAAGATGGAAGCTGACTGGGGAGAAAAAAGGACTCAAAATATATTTTGCTGATACAATTTGCTGATGTATTAGATATAAGATGGTGAAGATGAGGAAAAGAAGAAATGAAAGATGCTTTCCAGGGTTTTTCTTTGTGTTTAAACTTTTTATTGTGAATTGAGTAAAGGTTTACAAAACAGATCATTAGTTTTGCATTCAATAAATCATATATTTCATTTCATTACAATGATTGCAATCCCCTCTATGTACTATCAGTTAACAGTTTTTACTTCTATTCACTTCAACTCTTGCATTTCTTCCCCTGTCTTCTGCTATCTTCATCTTCTTCTACTAATCTCCCTCTTGTTGTATATTGCCTTCCCTCTCTAGGTTTCTAAAGTAAGCAATTGGTGGATATTCTATGGACTGAGCTGATGACCGGGTGTGATGCTGTTGCTAACTCTATTATTAAAAGGACAAAGTGGGCACATCCCATCTTATCACTAACTCTATGTAAGCATCAGCATGAACTCAATTCTCAACTTAGAAGTGAGTGGACACAAGCTTTACCTTTCTAGATCTCCACTCCTCGTCACCAGCCACTTAGGTGGCACATCCTCTCACACCCTCATCACTCAGTGTTAGGTCCAAACATCCACGGCCACCTGAAGCCAACTCAGCAGGTACCAGTCGTAGGCTCAGAAGTCTACAGAACTGCCTACACTTCAGACCAGTCAGTTTCCCTTTCTTGTTCTCTCTTTTCTTCCATTCCCTGGGGCCAGGTCACAAGCTAGAAGGACTCTATTCTTCTTCATCTACTACTGTGTATCTTTGCTTTGTCAACCAGCTTCCCAAAACTGTTTCCTCATAAGTCAGGGCTCTGTCCTTACAATTGCCTTGCAGCCCGCCTCTAAATTAGCAACCTCAAGTTAAACCAGCGTCTCATTGCCCTGTTATTGTTGTTGTTAAGTGCTGTCGAGTTAGCTCTGACTCATAGTACCCTGTATAGGGTCTCCAAGGAGCAGCTGGTGGATCTGAACTGCTGACCTTGTGGTTCAAACAAACCTTGCAGTCTAGTGCATTATCCTGCAGTGTTGCAGGATACATTAATTCTATAAAATGGCTCACAAAATTCACACAGACTATTATCTATACAAAAGGTGCTCTGGTAGCATAGTTGCTACGAACTGGGCTGCGAACCTCAAGGTCAGCAGTTCGAAACTACCAGCTGCTCCGCGGGAGAAAGATGAGGCGTTCTGCTACCGTAAAGATTAACAGCCTTGGAAACCCTGTGCAGGGTCGCTATGAGTCGGAACCGACTCCACGGCACATAACAACAACAACATTACCTATACAAAGGAGCCCTGGTGATGCTGTATGATAAGCACTGTACTGCTAACCACAATATCGACAGTTCAAACCCACTCGCTGCTCCTCAGGAGAAAGATGAGGCTGTCTGCTCCCATAAAGATTTGTAGTTACAGAAACCTTATATAGGGTTGTAATGAGTCCCGGAGTGGAGCTGTGGGTTAATGTGCTAGACTGCAAAGTTGGTTTGAACCACAAGGTTAGTGGTTCAGACTCACCAAGTACTCCTCAGAAATCCTATACAGTGTTGTTATTAACAACAACAAGTCAAAATCGACTTGATAGTAGTGGCTTTGGTGTTTGATATTACCTATACATGAACTCCTGGTGTGATACTGTAGAATCAGCACTGGACTGAGAACCACAAGCTCCGCAGTTCAAACCCATCAGCTGCTCTTCAGGAACCCTATCCAGGGTTGTTATGAGTTGGAATCAATTTAATGGCACTTAGCAACAGCAGTGAATAAGGAAGACTGTAGAAGAATTGATGCTTTTGAGTTATGGTATTAGAGGAGAATATTGAAAGTGCCATGGGCTGCCCATAGAACCAACAGATCTGTGTTGGAAAAAATGCAGCCAGAGTGCTCCTTGGAGGCCAGGATGGCCAAACTTCATGTCTCATACTTCGGACATATCATCAGGAGGGACCAGTCGCTGGAGAAGGATATCATGTTTGGTAAGGTGGAGGGTCAGAGAAGAAGAGGAAGAACCCCAGTGAGATGGATTGGCCAAGTGGCAACAATTGTGAGGTTGGCCCAGGATGGAGCAGTGTTTTCTTTTGTTGTGCATAGCGTCGTTATGAGTTGGTACCAACTCAATGGCACCTAACAACAACAAGCAACAACATCATACAAAAGGAGCTCTGGTGTTGCTGTGGCTTAGGCATTGGACTGCTAACCACAATATCCGCAATTCAAATCCACCAGCCACACCATGGAAGAAAGACATTGCTATCTGCTCCAGTAAAGATTTATGGTCTCAGAAACCCTATATAGGGTTACTGTGAGTTGGAATCAAGTCGATGGCAGTGAACTTTTGGGTTTATTACCTATCTGTACAGTTGCCCATTTATAATAACCAGAAAGGAGAGTTTCTAGAATGGGATCTGTACTGTCCTCAGATATGTTCCATGCCCTCCCACTCATACTTGTTCTCCAGGAGACCCCAAAGAGGAAGCTCCATGGTCGAGGTAAAACACTTAGAATTTCCCCCTCCTCCACCAAAACCAATTGTTATTGTTAAGTGCTGTGGAGTCTATTCTGACTCATAGTGACCCTTTATAGAGCTTCCACGGAGTGGCTATCTTTGGTACCTTAGTAAATATGCATGACTGCTTCATGCCAACCTTCTCTTCCTGAAGTTATCCCCTGCTTTGGTTATTTTGAAAAACAAAGGCCTCTTGACTTCTTAGATTATTTTCAGGAAGCAAATACAAAAGGCTAAATCTTTTCTTTTTTTTTTTTCTTCCACACTGGGGTTAGGGTTGACAGTAAAATTAAGGACTTGCTAAACAGACTCCATGGTACTTAACAACAACAACAACAATACACTTGGACTAAGGAATGCTGGTAGTGTCTGGTAGAATCGGGCTGTCAACCTCAAGGTCAGCAGTTCGAAACTACCAGCAGTTCCGTGGGAGAAAGATGAGGCGTTCAGCTCCCATAAAGATTTATAGCCTTGGAAACCCTGTGCAGGGTCGCTATGAGTTGGAACCGACTCCATGGTACTTAACAACAACAACACTTCGACTAGCATCCTGCTGTGGTGCTGTGGGATAAAGCACCAATCACTACTTGAAAACCCTATACAGGGTCACTGTGAGTTGGAATCCATTCAATGGCACTTAACAACAAGAACATTCTTGTCTCTTGTGATCTGCCTGGCTCCTGAAGACTTTTCATCTCTTTCTCCTTCACCTCCTCCTCTTTGTCCTTCTGAAGTAGTTGATGAAGAGGAGGCCAAGGACCAAGTCTGGGTCAGGAGACAAGCAAAAAAGATTCAGAGAGTGGAAGCCAGTCAGGTAGATAGATAATAGGATAGTAGAGTCTCAGAAGCAAGAGAGGAATCAAGTCAAGAAGGAGGACATGATCAGGATACATTTGTGCTTACTCATGACCCTGGCTAATACAAAAGCAAACGGAAAATTATGAGACATCTCTGCACTGTGACTGTTCCTGTGAAAGCGTGCACTTGTATCACAACCACATTCAGATGCTCATTTCTCCCCACCCTTCCTTCGCTACACAATTTCCATCATCTGTCACAAAATTGATGATGGGGCATTTGTTATTCCACTTACAATAGTTTTCTCTGTTGCTTTAAGTAGTATTGAGGCACCTTATCTCATTTCAAAAGTAATATATGCTGATTGTAGAAAGTTTGGGAGAGGTAGAAAATGTTTTTTGTAAAAAATTCTAATATACAGAAATAATATCTCTAACGTTTGGTGCATGTACTATCACTGAATGAATATATATTACAAATCTGAGATCATTCTAAATAGCCTGCTTTTTTTTTTTCACTTAGAACTGTGTTGTTAACATTTTCTCCTATCACTAGTCTTTTAAATATGACCATAATAACTCACTAATATTGCATGTGTGACTAGACCATAATTTAACCAATCCTTTGTAGCTTAGATTCCATTTGTTTCTGCTTTTTGTCTATTGTAACCAAACCAAACCCAAACCCACTCCCCACTGAGTTGATTCTGACTCATAGTAATCCTACAGGACAGTAGAACTGCTCCTTAGGGTTTCCAATACTATAAATCGTTATGAGAGCAGACAGCCTTATCTTTCTCCCTTGGAGTGGTTGGTGAGTTTGAACTGCCGACCTTTCGGTTAGCAGCCCAGCACCTAACCTACAGCACCAGTGTTCCTTTGACTGTTAGAAACATCATTAAATTGTATATTAGTTAAGATAGTCTTAGGCAGCTAACGTATCTGGCTTCCATGACTGGATGTTGTTGTTGTTGTTAAGTGCCATCGAGTCGATTCCGACCCATAGTGACCCTGTATAGGGTTTCTGAGGAGCAGCTGGTTAACTTGAACCACCAACCTAGCAGTTCAAATGGCTTTGCAGTCTGGCGCATTAACCCACAGCGCCACACCAGAACTCTGTTGAGAAATCACTAAAGTATCCTTGTCTCTAAAATAACTATAATAATAGAACCCACTGTGCTGATAGCAGGTAAAACACTTATAATAACTCCCCTCCCCAACCCAAAACAATTGTCATTCTTGTTAAATGCTGTGGCATCTATTCTGACTCATAGTGACCCTGTATAGGGCTTCCATGGAATGGCTGGTGAGTTTCAACCACTGACCTTGCAGTTCAAACTGACCTTGCTGTCTAGTGTTTATCCTATAGCCGTCAAGTCAGTTCCAACCCATAGTTACCCTGTGTATAATAGAATGAAACACTGCCTGGTCCTGAACATCCTCACAATTGCTGCTATACCTAAGCCCATTGCTGCTGTCACTGTGCCAATCCATCTCCTTGGGAGTCTCCCCCTTTTTCACTGACCCTCCACTTTACCAAGCATGATGTCCTTTTCCAGGGACTGCTTTTTTCTGACAATAGATTTAAAGTATGAGAAAAAATCTGGTCATCTTGTCTTCTAAGAAGCATTCTGGTCATACTTCTTCTAACAGTTTGTTCTTCTGGCAGTCCATGGAGCGAGCCTCTAATATTCTACAACACCAAAACTCAAGTGCATAAATTCTCTACAGTCTTCTTTAGTCACTGTCCAACTTTCACATGCATATGAGGCTACTGCAACACAATATACTGATATAAATCCCTGCTCTGTCTACTCCACTCCCACCTATTGCCTATTTCCTTTCCGCCAGTTTTTTGACAGCAGTGAAATGAGAGAAGGCTGGGCAAAATTCATAAAGCATCTAGAAAGAAGAATGTAATTACTGAAACTCCTTCTTTCCTAATAAAACAACTCTGTCATCCGAAGCCCTCCTCTAGAACACTCTCAACTGCTCAGACTCCAAAGTGCACTAGATTTCCGGTCTGGTCTTACAGATCCTTTTGCTTCCGCGTCAACAAAGAATTATTCCAACTTCCTTTATATGGGACTGAACTATGTCTTGGTCACTTTTTAATCACTTAAAATTCTTCTATGTGTGAGCAATGTGAATCAAAGGTTTTGGTCAGCTGATATTTTGGACAAACACAGAAGTAGCCAGGCACTCCTTTCTACCCTTTCAACCCTGCCCCACACAAAAAAAACCAATATGGATTGTGATCTCTTCCTGCTCGGTTCAAAGTGTGTCTTTGAAATTAGAGAAAATACAGGTACTGTGTGTACACAGCCTTCACTTCTATTTACAAAATCTGTCTCTGTGGAGTTTGCAAAGATTTCCCCCCCCCCCCCCCCCTATTTAACCTGTCATACAACTGTACTCATAAACTAATGAGCAATAAAGTCTGAAGCCAGTTTCTGATGGGGAAAGTGGGAGGGATACCCACCAAACCGGTTTGAGTACCTGAGGAAGACTGATTACTCCATCTTTAGCAAAAATGAAACACACACAGTAACGATAGTTTTTGTGTTTTCCCAAGGCTAAAATTGAATTTGGAGGCTGAGAACAACACTACACTTTTCACTCTTTAACCATTTTTGGAGTGCCACACATTTAAAGAGCTAGGTTGCTTATTTATACCAACACTACAGACAGACTCCATTGTACCCCTTAGATTGAAAGGTTGTTATGTTACAAGTTCCTAAACGATTAATGGGTCACTTTGACATTGTAGAGCATTAAGAGCTTCTTGGGCTAAATAAAAGGTCCTGAATCTCGGTACTTTTTTGTTGTTGTTAATTGCCATGGAATTGCTTCTGTAGGGTCTCCAAAGAGAGAGGCTGATGAGCTTGAACTGCTGACCTTGAGGTTCAAACCAACCTTGTGGTCCAGTGCATTATCCTGTAGCACTACACCAGGACTCCAGGACTTGTTTAATAGAAACCTATTTGGTACAAACCAAAAGAGGAGGCATATTAAAATAAACATTCTGTCCCTAGTTCTCTTACTTAAGAAGTCATTTCAAATAATGAGGAAAGCGAAGTTTAATTCTATATCAGGCAAGTTTCCTATGTTGATCTTAGGTGCCATTGAGTCAGTTCCAACCCATAGTGACCCTGTATAGGGTTTCTAAGGAGCAGCTGCTGAGCTTGAACCACCGACCTTGCAGTTCAAACAGCTTGGCAGTCTGGTGCATTAACCCACAGCACCACACCAGGACTCCAAGTTTCCTATACTCTTATTTAATTTCTCTGAGTCTCACTTTCCTCATCTGTAAAATAGATCTAAGAATACCTACCATATAGGATTGTTCTGAGGATCAAATGGATACAGAGCTAGCACTGGCTTTCGTAATCGCTTTAAAAAGGAAGTTTGGATAGTTACAATATAATGAACCAATAATATAAGAGGCAGAAAAATATTCCTTTAAGTATCACATAAGCTTTGGAATTTATTTTTTTCTTCACCATTAAGGTATTGGTAATAAACTGCCTCATACTTCTAAAGACAGGAACTTCTACCTTCTTATCTTCAAGGATACTTTTAATTGCCACTGTCTCTGCACATCCATAGAATACTTGTGCTTCTGACCAATCCTCACTTTATTCTGCCTAGAATTTTAGTTAATTGTTTACCGATCTTTTTCCTCCAAAGAAAGTCCTTGGGTAGTGCAAACAGTTAACGTGCTTAGCTGATAATAGAAAGGTTGGAGGTTTGAGTCCACCCAGAATTGTCTCAGCATTCGTCTTCTGCTTTTGGAATATCAGCCACTGAAAATTCTATGGAGCACAGTGCTACGCTGACACACATAGGCTTGTCATGGGAATATAAAATAGGCAACTTGATAACAACTGGTTTTTCTGGTTCCTCCACAAGATTGGACATTCTAGAAATATTTTTCCCTTTATATCATCTGACATGGTGTTGTGATGTAGCATCATTTCCATAAAATTTGTGTTGCATTCCCCTTATAAGCAAGAACCAGACAAGGGTGCCCTTCATCACAACTCCTATTAAATATTGTACTGGAAATCTTAGCCAGAGCTATTAGGCAAGAAAAGGAAATTAAAGGCATTCAAACTGGCAAAGAAGAAGTAAAACTATCTCTATTTGCAGTTGATATGATCCTATACAAAGAGAATCCCAAATACTCATCAAGAAAATTATTGGAACTCATTGAAAGATTCAGCAAAGTGGTAGGGTACAAGATCAACATCCAATAATCAGCTGTATTCCTTTACACTAATAGAGCTCTGAAAAGGAAATTTCTTTACATTAATGAAGAGAGCTCTGAAAAACAAAAGCATTTATAATAGCCACCCAAAAGATGAAATACTTAAGAATAAATCCAACAAGAGAGACAATAGACCTATATAAACAGACTACAAAAAACTACCACAAGACAACAAAAGAGACTTACAAAAATGGAAGAATAGGCCATGCCCATGGATAGGAAGACTTAACATTGTGAAAAGTTAACTTGTCAACACTACCCAAGGCAATATATAGATTTAATGCAATCCCAATCCAGATTCCCACATCAGTCTTTAAGGAGATGGAAAACTAATCACTACCTTTATATGGAAAGGAAAGAGACTTCAGATAAACAAAGCTTGCTAAAAAAGAAGAACAAAACAGGAGGCCTTCTAGCTTCCTAAACTCAAAACCTACTATACAGACACTGTAATCAAAATAGACTAGTATTGGTACAATAAAAGGCACATAGATAAGTGAAACAGAAATGAGAATTCAGAAGTAAATCCATCCAGTTGAACTTTAACAAAGAGCCAGAGCACATTAAATCAGGGAAGAGATAGTCTCTTTCACAAAAGGTGCTGGCAAAACAGAAATCCATTTTCCAAAGAATGAAATAAGATCCATATTTCACATCATATACAAAAATGAAATCAACATGGATTAAAGACCTAAATATTAAACCTAGAACTATAAAGATCATCAAAGGACAGTGAAGAACAACTCAGAAAAGGCAAGTGAGAAATGTTGTATAGCTCAAAGAAGATAATCAATGTCACTAAACTGTACATGCAAAAACAGTTGAATTATATATTTGGCTGTGTATATTCTCTACAGCAACAATAAAATAAATAAATAATTTAAAAAGAGAATGCAGTTGGACCGATACATACTCTATATCATGTATGAAAATTAACTAAAACTAGATCAGTGGCCTAAATATATGAGTTAAAATCATAAAACTCAAAGGAAACATAAGGGTAAAAAGTTTCAGGACCTTGTTTTTAACAATGAATTCCTAGATGTGACACCAAAACTATGAGCAACAAGAAAAACAAATAGAAAAATTGCCTTCATCAAAAATTTTAAAATTTTGTTCATCAAAGGACATTATCAAGAAAGTGAAAAGACTACCTGGATGGAAACAAAATCATAAGTCATGTATCAAATGAGGGGTTAATATTCAAAGTGCTCCCACTCCTCACTAGGATAGTTTCCAAAGAACAAGTCATTGCGGCAAAAATGAAGGAAGCCACATCAGATCACAAAACAGAGGATGACCATATTATGATCAAACTGCCAAACCACTGAGAATGATGGTCCAGCCATGTTGACACATAACTTTAGCTATCACAGCCAATGTTACTCTAGCTTTGTACCTCGGAGTTTGTTACTGCCAGAGACTTGCATACCATTGTTAATTGCAACATTTTTCACAGTAGCCAAAAGGTGGAAACAACCCACGTGTCCATCAACAGATGAATGAATAAACAAATGTAGTATACTATTATACAATGGCAATGAATTATTCCACAATAACTGAACCAACAAATAGTACATGATAAAATAAAAAATTGCAGTCAACAAGGATTTCATTTTAATTGCATCCAAACAAATGCTCATGGAAGCAGCAGTTAAGAATTCAAGACATT
Source organism: Chrysochloris asiatica (assembly GCF_000296735.1). Lineage (NCBI taxonomy): Eukaryota > Metazoa > Chordata > Mammalia > Afrosoricida > Chrysochloridae > Chrysochloris > Chrysochloris asiatica. The sequence continues at coordinate 6,574,427 of NW_006408673.1, forward strand.
GGGCAAATCTGCTGCAAAAGATCTTTTTAAAGTAATAAAGAGCAACATTATTTCACTTTGAGAACTAAGTTAATGTGTGTCTGACAAAGTCATGGTATTTTTAGTTGTATCATATGCATGTGAAAGCTGTACAGTGTAAAAAGAAGAACTGATGCATTTGAATTATGGGGAAGAGAACTGAAAGTATCACAGGCTACCTGAAAAACAAATAAATCTATCTTGGAACAAGTACAGCCAGCCCTAAGCAGCCAGAATGAAGAGACTTCATCTCATGTACTTTGGACATTTTATCAGGAAGGACCAGTCCCTGGAGAAAGGCATCAGGCTTGGTACAGTAGAAGGAAGATCTCCAACAAGATGGATTATCAAAGTGACTGCAATGGGCTCAAACATAACAATAACTATGAGTAAGGCACAGAACTGCTTAGTGTTTCATTCTGGTGTGGTGCTTTGGGTTAATGCACCAGACTCCAAGGTCAGTTTTGAACCACAAGGTCAGTAGTTCAAGCTCATCAGCCACTCCTCAGAAACCCTACAGAGGGTTGCTATGAGTTGGAATCAACTCCACTGTACTTAACAACAACATAAAGGAAATGAAGCTTTGATAAGAGCTAATACATATAGGGAGCTCTGGTAGCGAAGTGGTTACGAATCGGGCTGCGAACCGCCAGGTCAGCAGTTCGAAACTACCAGCTGTTCTGTGGGAGAAAGATGAGGCTTTCTGCTCCCATAAAGATTTACAGCCTCGGAAACCCTATACAGGGTTGCGATGAGTCAGAACTGACTCCACAGCACATAACCACCACGTTATGGTGTGGCGCTGTGGGTTAAGGCGCCAGACTGCAAAGCCATTTGAACTGCAGGGTTGGCAGTTCAAGCTCACCAGCTGCTCTTCAGAAATCCTATACAGGGTCGCTATGGGTCGGAACTGACTCAACGGCACTTAACAACAACAACAAAACTATGTGTATGAATCTTGAAAGCATTATGCTTAAGTGAAATAAATCAGACAAGAAAGGACAAATATTGTATGATCTCACTTATATGAAATATTTAACATAAGCAAACATAGCGATAAAAGTAGGCTAAAAATCACCAGGGACTGGTGGGAAGAAGAATTGGGGGGTTATTGCTTGTTCAAAACAAAACCAAAAAGGGTCCCAGGGCAAAAGTTTATCTATTTGGTGAGTCATGGTTTCCATGGGCCACAGATTTCCTTAGGTAAGACCAATCAACTGATATTTTATAAAAAGAAAAAGAAAAAAATTAACAAGGAAAAGATCTCATTTCAATGACAAATATATATTCTGTATGTTTTAAACAATTTTACACTTTTGGAATCACGAAATTAGTGTCCATATATTCAACTTAGTTTGAAATCAATTGAAAGCTTCCTTGATATAAAATACTACTAAATAAGTTTGTTTGTTTTTTTTAAATACTCCAAAATAGTTTTACCCAGTCACAGAATTGTTTATGAGTTATTTTAATTTTCTTGTTCTGCATTTTACCATATTTTTCAAGTCTTCTACAAATAAAATTGTATTATTTTTATAATCAGAAAAAAGATAACTTCTTTTTAAAAGCCCTTGAAATACCCATCTCCTATAGACTCTATGTAAGAGTCCTGGTGTGGCACTGTGGGCTAATGTATCAGACTGCAAAGTCATCTGAGCTGTAAGGTCGGTGGTTCAAGCTCACCAACTGCTCCTTGGAAACCCTATACAGGGTTGCTATGGGTTGGTATTGACTCGATGGCACTTAACAACAATGGACTGTACGTAAATAAATGAGAAAGATTACAATAATTAATGTTTTAAATTGAGCACACATAATCCAAGAATAATTCCTCTCCACATTTCATTCTCTGTAGCGCTCTTCCTCACTCAGTTGAGGCCACTCATTTACTTATTTATTAATCTATAAAATACTGAATACATATTATGTATTAGGCCAAGACTGATGGTTATCCCACTCCAGCAGGTCCCCATTCATAGAGAATCCACACTGAGGCTTTAAACCAGGTACTGTTTCAGGTACTGTGCACACCCTGGAGATACAACAGTGAACAAAGCAGATCTCACATTATGTTGTAATTACCTGCTTAATTATCAGTCTCTCCCAGTGGGCTGTAACCATACAAACACTAAGGCTGATTTTTGAAGGAGGTGAAGACTAAGGCCTTTATCAAGCAGAGAAGGGGGAGGGTCAAGGAAAAGGATTCCAATCAGGGAGAATAGTCCCTGGAAAGAGCTGGAGGCAAGAGAGAATTATGTTTGAAAGGTTCTGTTATACTAGGAAAGGGAGTGAAGAGAATCTCATCACAGAGGACTTTGTAAACCAAGATAAATGCCAGGGGAGCCAATGACGAGTTTTAAGGAGGGAAATGGCTTGATCAGATTTGTGTATTCCCAAACTAGAAAGGATTCTAGAGGCAGGATCTAACTGGAGAGAGAACACTGTTTAGTCTACAGCATAAAACCAGGGGTTCATAACCTAATTCTGTGGTAGATTTAATTTGCATGAAGAAATTTCAT
>NW_006408673.1:6579315-6580983 GCF_000296735.1 Chrysochloris asiatica
TTTGAACTGCTGACCCTGAGGTTTGCAGCCCGATTCGCAACCACTACACTACCAGAGCTCCTTACTGTACTGTAGTATTAACTTAAAATTTTACACATTTAAAAACATTGGAGTCCTGGTGTAGAATTCAGGTTAAGGCGTGGGACTGCAAGGTCAGTCTGAAGCGCAAGACTGGTGGTTCAAGCTCACCAGCCACTCCTCAGAAACCCTGTACAGGGTGGCTATTAATTGGAACCAGTTCAACAGCACTTAACAACAACAACATTATTCTAAGAAGGTTAATAGGTTTTACCAGATTGTCAAAGTGTGTTATGACACAAGAGGTTCAGAATTATGGCTCGAACTCTTGTCCTACTGAAATACAAGGAGTTCCTCTAAAGCAGCAGGCTCCCTTGCTAATCTTCACCTACTTGTCCAATCTCCTCTGCTTTAAAAGCCAATTCTTCTCTCTGCCCTCAATCCAACTCGTTCAGACCTCACCACTCTTCCTCAGTCAGGTATCCTTTCTATGTACTCCCATGACAGCCTGTTTTTAACCTCAAATATAGTACTTACCACGTGGATCCTGCATCCCACAATTTAACATTTGAGGTTTTAAATATCACAGTGACCCTGAAACTCAGCGACATGTAGTAATTTGTCAGTCTACTGAGGCATGAAATAGGATTGTGACTGCTGAGATGGAGTCACTGAGCTGCTCAGGAGCCTGGCTGCCCAGGGTCCACATTACTACATGCTGGTATTTAATGCTCACAGCAAAGGAGTCAAATAAGTCATACTATCCCCATTTTACAGATGAAGAATTTGATGAAATGATAAATTAAAGAAGAATTTAGAGAACTTGGAGATTTCCAAAGGCCTCCACATACATCCCTTCAGTATTCTGTATTAACTGTTTCTGACTGAAACATAAGAAAGTTAACTCTTTGAAAGGTAAAGACTGTGTCTTTAATATGGGGACAGACACATAACATGTGTTCAGTAAGTGCTTTCTTTTTTTCTTTCTTTCTTTTTTTAAGTTTTTTATTGTGAATCGAGTGATAATTTACATGGGAGAACATGGCTTTTACACTCATCATTTCATTGCAATGATTACAATCCCCTCCATACGTCATCATTCAACAGCATTTGCTTCTATTCCCTCTGTTTTTTGTTGTGTGTTTTTTGGGGAGCGGGGTATGCACACAAAAACGCTCAAGAACATATAATCATTTAAACAAACAAAGGGCACATTCTGTAAGACTGCCTCCTGGCCACCAGCACACAGCTTTTCTCTTTCCATGAGACTAGAGTCCTCAGCTGCTCTATCTCTCTCCATGTCCTCATCTCTGCCTCCTTCTCTGGTGTCACTACTTCTCTGGATAGAGTCCCAAATTTCGCTCATGCTCTTTCCCCTTGATACTCCTAAGGTCCTCTGTTCCTGGACTGTAAGATTGTTGTTAGGTGCCATCGAGTCAGTACCGACTCATAGAGACTCTATGCACAACAGAACAAAACACTGCCCGGTCCTGGGCCAATCTCACAATTGTTGCCCCGCTTGAGCCCACTGATGCTGCCACTTTGCCAATCTATCTCGCTGGAGGTCTTACTCTTTTTCTCTGACCCTCCACCTTACCAAACATGATATCCTTCTCCAGTGACTGGTCCCTCCTGACAATATGTCCAAAG
>NW_006408673.1:6581483-6584048 GCF_000296735.1 Chrysochloris asiatica
AAGCCTCATCTTTCACCTGCAGAACAGCTGGTAGTTTCGAACTGCTGACCTTAAGGTTCGCAGCCCGATTCATAACCACTACACTACCAGAGCTCCTTTTTAATTGAGAGTCTTCTTTCTCTAAATACCTGTGAAGAGCAAAAGAATATACGAAACTATTGTTAAGTGCTATCCAGTGAGTTCCAATTCATAGGGACCCTGAATAGGGTTTCCAAGGAGCTGCTGGCTGGTGGGTTTAAACTGCTGATCTTGTAGTTTAAACTGACCTTGCAGTCCAATGCTTATCCTATAGCACCACACCATGAAAATAAGGCCAAATTTTATATATAATCCATAATTATTTTCGGCTTTCACCTTTTCTATTCTTTAAATCAACGTGGACATCAATCTCTTTGACTATCACTGGAAGCTTTTACTTGTAAAATAAAGGAAGAAACCATAGTTTATAGTACATAAAATTATGTATTTTACATATAATATATTCATATACATAAATGAGTTATCAATATTTTATTTTGGCTATTGATTGTCATTAAATACATAACTGGCACACATAACATTAAATACACAGAAGTATAATCATATTTTTTCTTAACCTCAAATACAGTGAAAATAATATTTAATTTCTTATCTTTTTCCTGTTCATACTTTAGTTCACAAATGATAAAAATATGAGGCAAAAATAAATGTAATTAGAAAGAAGATCTTAATGAAAACTTTTACTATACTGAAATTATAGAACTTAAGTTTTAAAATTTGCATTTGCTGGTGATGAAAATATACCATGGGTTTCCAGAAGATCAAATAAATCTGTTGGAAGAAGTATAGCCAGAATGTTCCTTCAAAGCAAGGATGTGGAGACTTTGTCTCAAGTACTTTGGGCATGTTATTAGGAGGGGCCTGTCCTTAGAGGGTCAGTGAAAAAGAGGAAGACCCTCAATCAGATGGATTGACACTATGGCTGAAAACAACAGGCTCAAAGCATACGAATGATTATGAGTTTAAAGCAGCACCAGGCAGGATTTCATTCTATTGTAAATAAGGTCACTATGAATCAGAACTGATTTGATGGCATCAACAATTTTAGAGTCCTAGTGTGGGGCTGTCTGTGGGTTAAAGTGTCAAACTGCATTTGAACTGCAAGGTCCTAGGTTGAACTGCAAGGTTGGTGGTTCAAGCTCACCACCTGCTCCTCGGAAACACTATTATAGGGTCATTATGGGTCAGAACCGACTCGACGACACTTAACAACGACAACAACAACAGTTTTAAGAAAGGAGGGCTAACCCTTTTTCATTTCTAGAATGTGTTAAGTATAAAAAAGTATTCTATCTTAAAATGCTTCCCTTCCTAATAGATCTCAAAATAGAAACAGAAAATCCAAAGTGAAGTGTACAAATTTCTATTTACCCCTCCTTGCCCTTTTCTTTCATTAGCATCAGTTGAGCTGAGCTTGCTCAGTCACTAATAACTATGTGCCCCATTTATATTTAGAAGCTAGCTTGCAAAGGCATTGGCTTTGTCTTTGAGTATAGATTTTCAGTAAGCTTTGTGAAATTAACCACTTTCACAATTTTAAAATAATGGGTTTTCCTGTGAAAAGAAATGATAAAAGTGTTTAGTATTATTTATGTCATCATGCAATAAAAATACATTTATTAATAATATTGTTTGACTAATAATTTTTTTAAATTTGTTGTTGTTAAGTGCTGTCTAGTCCGGTCCTAATCCATAGCAACCCTGTATATGGTTTCCAAGGAGCAGCTGGTGAGTTTGAACTGACAACTTTGTGGTTGAAACTGACTTTGTGGTCCAGTGCTTCATCCCACAGTGCCATACCATAGCTACTTAAAAAAATACAAAAACCCAGACCTATTGCCATCAAGTCACTTTTGACTCTCAGCAAACACTACAGGACAGGGTAGAGTTACACCATAGGGTTTCCAAAACTATAAAGTTTACAGAAACAGACTGCCTTATCTTTCTCCAATGGAACAGCCAATTAAGTTCCAATCACTGACCTTTAAGATAGCAGCTGAGCACTTAATCACTGCACCATCAGGGTTCCTTGTTTATATGAATACAAGAGTAAAACACAACGAAGGAAAACTGTTTCTGTTATTGTGATATTTGGAAAGAATTTGGCAAATGGAAATAGGCATTTTAGTGGGTTACTCATTGGGCTGCTAACCACAAGGTCAGCAGTTTGAGTCCACTAGCCACGCTGGGGGACAAAGATGAAATTTTCTGCTCCTGTCAAGATTTACAGCTTCAGAAACTCAACTTGCAATACTGAAGGGTTCTTTGGGAAAAATATTGAATGATGTGGAAATCGTCAAAAGAAGATGGGAAGAATACACAGATTCACTGTACTGAAAATAAAGGGTCTATATTCAAACATTTCAAGAGGCAGACAATGATCAAGAGCCAATGGAACTGAAGAAAGAAGCCAAGGTATGCTGAAAGCATTGGCAAAAAACAAAGGCTCCAGACTATACGGCAAGACAGGGAAATTAAAGGCATCCAAATTGGCAAAGAGGAAGTAAAACTCTCCCTATTTGCAGA
>NW_006408673.1:6586011-6587053 GCF_000296735.1 Chrysochloris asiatica
GGGACCCTACCCAGAGAAACAGAGATGCCTGAGATAGAGACAGAGATGATGACATGGAGTGATGAAGCAACTGGGGACTTTGGACCCAGAGAGGGAAAGGGACTGTGGGCCAAAAACTGGGGGGAGGAGGGGAAAGTGTAGGGGCGGGTCTCTGGGATATACCCTTTGGGTGGTTGATGATGCATGGAGGGGATTGGAACCATGGCAGTGAGATGATAATACGATGGAATGAATGTAAATCTAAAGTTCTCCCATATAAACTATCATATAATCCACAATAAAACATTTTTTTTAAAAAAGGCTCCAGGAATTGATAGAATACAAATTAAAATCTTTCAACAAACTGATGCAGCACTGGAGACCTTCATTCATCTTCTAAGAAATGTGGAAGACAGCTACCTGGCCAACCAATTGGAAGTGCTCCACATTTGAGAAATGACCAAACAGAAGGTGGAAATCAGTGGACAATGACATTAATATCACAAGCAAATAAAATTTCCTAAAGATAATTCAAAAATGACTGCAGCACTACATTGACAGAAAACTGCCTGAAGTTTAAGCCAGATTCAAAGACATGAAGGATATCATTGTTGGCGTCTGATGGATCTCAGCTGGAAGCATAGAATACTAGAAAGATGTTTACTTATGCTTTATTGACTATGCAAAGACTTTCGACTGTGTGGATCATGACAAGCTATGGACAACATTGCTGAGAATGAGTATTCCAGAATATTCAATTGTGCTTATGAGGAATCTGTACATAAACCAAAGAGGCAATCATTCTATCAGAACAAGAGGACGTCATTCTACCAAAACAAGAGGACATTGAATGGTCGTTCTACCAAAACAAGAGGACATTGAATGGTTTAAAATCACGACAGGTGTATGCCAAGGTTGTATTCTTTCACCATACTTATTTGATCTGTAAATTGAGCAAATTATTCAAACAGCTGGATTGTATGAAGAAGAATATGCCATCAGGATTGGAGAAAAGCTCATTAACAAACTGATATGCAGGTGATACAACCTTCCTTGCTGGAAA
>NW_006408673.1:6587688-6591511 GCF_000296735.1 Chrysochloris asiatica
ACAATATACATGTGAGGAGTCCTGGTGTGGCGCTGTGGGGTAATGCGCTGGACTGCAAGGTCACGTTGAGCCGCAAGGTTGGATGTTCAAGCTCACCAGCCACTCCTCGGAAACCCTTTACAGGGTCACTATGAGTCAGTACTGACTCGACAGCACTTAACAACAACAACAACATATACATATGAAGAAGCTCCGGTAGCTTAGCGGTTACAAATCGAACTGCTAACCTCAGGGTCAGAAGTTTGAAATTACCAGCTATTTCCACCGGAGAAAGATGAGGCTTTCTGCTTCCGTAAATATTTACAGTCTCGGAAACCCTGTACAGGGTCGTTCTGAGTCGGAACCAACTACACCGCACATAACCACTACCACCATACAAATGTGAAAGTTGGACAGTGAATAAGAAAAACTGTAGAAGAATTGATGCATTTTAGTTATGTTGGCAGAAGTACAGCCAGAATGCTACTTAGAAGCCAGGATGATCTTTCTTCATCTCTCATACTTCAGACATATCAGGAGGGACCGATCCCTGGAGAAGGGCATCATGCTTGTTAAAGTAGAAGGATGGCGAAAAAGAGACCCCCAATGAGATGGATTGGCACAGTGGGCTCAAGCATAGAAGAAATTGTGAGGATGGCACTGGACTAGGCAGTTTTTCATTCTTGTTGGTTATTATGGGTCGGAACAGACCTAGCTAACAATAGGGTTTCTGAGGATATAAATCTTTGAGGAAGTAGAAAGCCTCATCTTTCTCCTGAGGAGTCATTGGCAGACTTGAGTGGTGAACCTTGTGTTACAATATCAGGTCTGCCATTTTAGGCTGTACCTTGCGGGTTCTTCCCTCTCCCCTCCCTTCAACTCCATTTTGTCTGTTTTCCCGCCCTAAGCTACAAGGCTCATAGGTTAAAGGGCTACATGGCTTTTGATAGGCCAGAGCTAAATCACCCCAGCAATGACCACTCCCTTCCTGTTGAGTCTATATAAGACCACTCCCTTCCCATTGATGCTCTCTTCTTCTCTTCTGCCTCCTGCCTTCTCTCTCTGGCAGAGGTCACCTTCCTCTTCCTTACCATCTGGTGTGCGGTGTGGATGATGAGCGGCGCTGGGTTGTTTTTTCCCTTTCAACTTGTGTTTCACTATCCAGGGCTTATTATATATATAATAAGCACATATGTAAGCTTTCCTGGTTTCCCTTCTCAAGAAAACCCAGCCTAAGAAATCCTGCTAATATTTAAAATACCAGTGTCATAGTTTCCAGTATAGTAGGCACCACAGTGCAACAAACAGGCAGGACTAAGGTATGCCTGTTTGAACAATATGTATGGACAATGTATAAGAAGACTGAAGAAGAATTCATACATTTGAATTATAGTCTTGTCAAAAAATATTGACTATGCCCTGGACTGCCAGAAGAATGAACAAATCTGTTTAGGAAGAAGTACAGTCAGAATGCCCCTTAGACTTGAAGATGGTGAGACTTCATCTCTACTTGAATTTCCTTGCCACTTGGAAGTTCTACACTACATTAGTCCCTCTTTTTGCTTTTAGTTGACTTCATTATACATAGGCATCTCTGGTTGCCTATTTTCAGTCTTGTAGGTTTGTTTTGCTTTAAATATTTCTATATCTGGATTGAGTTCTGGGTGGTATTGTCATGTAGAATAATCTCAGGTTATTGTCTGCTGTTGTTGGTTCTCAGTCCAAAAAATACCCGATAGCAGTTTTTGTAAAGATGGTCTGGTCATTATAAATTCCCTTAATTTCTGTTTATCAGGTAATGTCCTAATTTTACCATCTTATTTGAGGGATATTTTTTCTGAGTATATGATTCTTGGTTGGCAGAGTTTTGTTTATGTCATCCCATTGTCTTCTTACCTGTATGGTTTCTGTTCAGAAATCAGAGGTTAATCTTATTGGTTCTCCATTACAGGTAACTTTTCATGCCTCCTGAGCTGCTCTCAGAATTCTTGACTTGTCTTTTTTTGTGATATGTCTTGGTGATTTTCTTTTTGGATCTATCCTGTTTGGGATTTGTTCAGCTTCTTGTATGTTTATATTCTTGTGTTTCATGATGTTAGAGAAATTTTCATCTAATAATTCTTCAACAAATTTCTCAGTGCTTGTCTCTTCCTGTTCTGGTATTCTGATCACCTTATAAGTTGTTCCTCTTCATTGTCTCCCACATAATTCTTAGACTTCCTTTGAATTTTTCATTCTTTTTCTGACTGGTCTAGCATACATTAAGAGACTTATCTTCAAGCTCACTAATCCAGGCTTCTAATGCTTTGCATCTACTCTTTTGCCCTTTCAATATATTGTCCATTTCTGAGATCTTAGTATCATTCTTCTAGATTTCTAAGTGCAGGTTTTGTACTGTTTCAAGTTCACATTTATTTTGTCTGTTTTTTCTTGTAGTGTTTTCCTGAGTTCTTCAAAAGTTTTTTTTTGGTGTCCTCCTTGCTTCCCTCAATCTTTCTATTGATCCTTTGAAGGCACCTAATTTTCATTCTTTTGATAAGTGTGTTGGAATAAGTACAACAAGAATGCTCCTTCGATGCCAAGACGGCCAGACTTAGTCTTGCATATATTGGATATATTATCAGGAGGGACCAGTTCCTGGATAAGAACATCATGTTTGGTAAAGTGGAGGGTCATTGAGAAAAGGAAGATCCCCAGTGAGATGGAGAGGCACAGTAACAGCAGCTATGAACTCAACTGTAGCAGCAATTGTGCTAATGGTACAGGACTGTGGCGTTTCGTTCCATTGTTCACAGGGTCACTATGGGTCGGAACCAACTTGACAGCCCCTAACAACAATAACAATTCTATTATTGAAAAATATTAAGTGATGAAGGAAGTATCAAAAGAAGACGGAAGTAATACACAGAGTCATTGTATCAAAAAGAAATGTCTACTGCTCAACTATTTCAAGAGGTACCATATGATCAAGAACTTATGATATTGAAGGACTAAGTCCAAATTGCACTGAAGACACTGGCAAGAAACAAGGCTCTAGGAATTGATGGAATACAAATTGAAATGTTTCAACAAACTGATCTACTCTTGGAGGCCCTCATTTGTCTATGCCAAGAAATTTGGGAGATAGCTAACTGGCCAACTGATTGTAAGAGATCTATATTTGTACCCATTCCAAAGAATAGTGATCCAATGAAATGCAGAAATCATCGAACAATATCATTAATATCACATGCAAGTAAAATGTTGTTGAAGATAATCCAAACTTTGTTGCAGCAATATATCAACAAGTGACTGCCAGAAATTCAAACTGGATTTCAAACAGGACATGGAGCAAGAGAAATAATTGTTTATGTCAGATGGATATTTGTTGAAAATAAAGAATACTGGAAAGATGTTTACTTGTGCTTTATTAACTATGCAAAGTCATTTGACTGTGTGGATCTTAACAACATTGTGAAAAATGGGTAACCCACTATGCCACCAGGGTTCTTTAGGCTGTTGAGTAGAGGGTCTCAATTCCTTGCCACACCATGTGGGCCTTGTTATCAATCTGTTTATACCATACATCATGGCAATTTGCTTTCTCTAAAACAAGTGATTTGAGAGAGTGAATCCACACTCTGGAGAGGAGACTTCCTAAGGCCATAAACATCAAGCAGTAGGACTCATCAGGGACCATCTTAGAATCTAACTATCTCAGTCCTGAGGATCATCTTTCTATTAATGCAACATAACATCGCATCATGGTTTTGCATCCTATTAATTCATATAACACTTCTAATCTATTAAAACACAAAAAAGGTTTTGCTTGAAGATAGGTGTTGTTGTTGTTGTCAGGTGCCAT
>NW_006408673.1:6592201-6612005 GCF_000296735.1 Chrysochloris asiatica
AACCCATACCGAAGGCTGTGCTCTTTGATCTTCATCAGTAAATGTTTCAGGTCCTCTTCACTATCAGCAAACAGGTAAATACTGTTATATATACAATCCTGCAATAATAGTCCTGGTTTGGCACTGTGGGGTAAAGCACTAGATTGTAAGTTCAGTTTGAACCACAAGGTTAGCAATGCAAATTCACCAGCCAATCCTTGGAAACCCTATTCAGGGTCACTATGAGTCAGAACTGACTCAAAGGTATTCAATAACAACAACAAAAATGAGTAGATGCGTGAATAGACACACAGGATGAACATGTGTGGAAGAGTGACAGTATACACACCGATATATGTGTATATGACAGAGGATATTTGTACAGTGTATATCCATGAATGCAGTGGAGCTTATAGGAGACAAACTTATGAAAATGTCTTAGACATAACCAAACACCTTGAGGGAATAAGTCACTGAGCCTGGGGGCACAGGACCATGGTCTCAGGGGACACCAATGTCAGTTGGCATAAGTAGTCCACAAACACAATGTTCTACATCCTAATTTGGTGAATAGTGACTGAGGTCTTAAAGTTCATGAATAGCCATTTAAGGTGAAACCATTGGTTTCTCTCTTTCTGGAGGAAATAAATTTGAAGAAAATAGAAGAATCATGGAAACAATTAGTCTGATGGGCTAATGGACCTTGGGAACATCAGTCTCCATAATCCTGGATAGAGTGGGAGGAAATGTGGAACAAAAACATAAAAGAAAATCAGGCTTACTGGTCAGATTGAGACTGGTGGAACCCCAGACTATGGTTCTTAGTCACCCTTCCGGTCTCGAAATAAGCTCACCCCCTTGACTCAAGTTCCGCTAAACAATAGATAGGTCTTTAGAGGGGATGATAACACTAGTGAGGTGTGTACACCTTAGATAAGCAACCAACTGAAATCAAGAGGGCAACATTTACGCAAAGACAAAGTTCAGAAAGGTTAAGAAATAAGGAGAAATGAAAACACAACGTGGGAAAAAAGTGGAGTAAGTGATGTTATGTTGCAGAGGTTTTAGTCAATGAAATAAAACATAATACTTCTGAATTGTTGAATGTAAAACTAATCTGCTCTGTAAATATTCAACCAATTCACATACAAATTTTTTTTAGACATTTCTTCTTTGTTTTACACAGCCATTAGTTTGCAGCTAATACTTTGAAGCAAATGCAGGACATTATATTCATCTCTAATACATTTTAAAAACAATTACCTCCTAATACTGGAGTTTTGATGTGGCACTGTGGGATAAATGCACTGGAACACAAGGTCAGTTTGAACTGCAAGGTTGTCATTTCAAATTCACCAGTCGCTCCTCAGAAACCCTCTACAGGGTCACTATGAGTCTGAACTGACTTAAAGGCACTTAGCAACTATAAACCTTATACTACAAACCCCTTTCAAGAGAATAGGAAGTTAGCTGAATTATATTTCAGATGTTAACTATTCATTTTCAGTAACTACTGTGCTACGCTGTGGTTAATGCACTGGACTTCAAAGTCGGTTTGAACCACAAGGTTGGTGGTTCAAGCTCACAAGCTGTTCCTTGGAAACCCTATACAGGGTCACTATGAATTGTAATCGACCCAATGGCACTTAACAACAACAACTGTGCTACCTCCTGATGGTTACCAAGAAAAAAAAAGAAGAAAGAAACCTTTTGCCAACAAGTTGATTCAAACTCATAGTGACTTTATAGGATAGAGTAGCACTGACCCATAGGATTCCCAAGGCTATAACGTTTATAGGAACAGACTGGTGGCTGTATGCCATGGAGTTGGTTCCAACTCAGCGACCCTGCACAGGGTTTCTGAGGCTGCACATCTTTACGGGAGCAGAAAGCCTCATCTTTCTTCTGCAGAACAGCTGGTGGTTTCGAATTGTTGACTTTGAGTTTAGCAGTCAGACTACCACCTTTAAATTAGCAGCCCAACACTTTTCACTATACCATCAGGACTACTCCTTTCCTAAGGATTAGGAGGTTTAAAGTGGTATCATGAATAAATGCAACACTTAGATTAAGGCTTGCAGGTCTCAGAGAGCTTGGTAAAGATTCACTATTATACTAACAGAAGATGACTTCAAATAAACTATTATTTCTGTGTTGGTTTCAAAGGGTCCTTTCAACATCTGGAAACCCAAGCCTTGCAGGAACTGGACAAAAGTTAATTCTCTTCATTTTAATATTTCTCTAACTTACTTGAAGTCACTGTTTATTCGTGATACAAAATTACCTTATTTTTCTAATCCAGTGGAAATAAAATTAACATTAGATATTGCCTACACTTGGAGATTTATCCTCTGGTAGTTCTGCTTTCTAGTAAATTTTTTTCATTTTATAAAGATAAATAAAAATAAAAAATGATATTGCATAAAAATAAAAAACGATACTGTCAATAATTTTTAGACTAAAGAGACACAGCACAATTCCTGTCATTTTCAAAAATTGATAAGGTATAAAAATGCACTTCTTGTTGTTAAGTGTATTAGAGTCCATTCCGACTCATAGCAACCCTGGGTTTGCTATGGAGCAACTGGTGAATTTGAATCACTGACCTTGCGGTCCAGTGCATTATACCACAGCACCACACCAGTACTCCAAAATGCACTTAGTGTTATAATTTTTAATATTGTTTTCTTGATTATAAAGCTCTGCAAGGAATTCAGATATTTCAGAAATTAATATCTTAGAAAAGTCTATCCTAACAATTGGCTAGAAATAACTTCTGATAACAGTTTTTGGATAAGCTTTCTGATTTTAAATTCACCCTCCAACCTCTATGTTAATGAGATGAATATTTAATTGTTGTTGTTATTAAGTACTGTAGAGTCAGAGCAATCCTGTGTAGGGTTTCTGAGGACCAGCTGCTAAGTTTGAAGTTTTGCAGTTCAATCTGATCCTGTGGTCCAGTGCTTACCCTGCAGCCAGCGCCACACCAGGACTCCAAATAATTAATTAGCATATGTATTGGATTATATAAGATCACATAAATACTGATTTTACAATAATAAGATCATATTATTCACTCAACACATAAAATTCATGCTGCTACTTCTTTACAATTAATGAGGAATCTCGGAAGGCTGTAGTATTGTCACTCTACTAATGAAACATTGAGTTTCTAATTTTTCACTAACATGAATGATTTCATTGACATCTTATACTTATATCTTCACACACTTGTGAAAGTATTTCTCTAAAATACTCTTTGAAATGGAAAGGGATGCATATTTGAAATGATAATCACCATTGCAAATTCCTATTCAAACACCTTACCATTTTATTCTCCCATCACCAATAAAATGAGGGTGCTTATTTCCAAATCTCTTCTCTTCTATTAGTTTCAAGCCTTTTAAGTCTTTGGCAATCTGAGAGGAATCAAATGATTTTTCATTGTTGAATTAACTGCATTTCCTTAATTTTCAGTGAGGTTGAGCATCTTTTCATGTAATTATTGATACTCTTATGATTCATAATTCTTTGTTATCTCATCTACACTAAAAAACGGTGACAAATAAATGGCAATTTAATTGACATCAACAGCTCCTAAAATGTCTCCCTTTAAAACACACACACACACACACACACACACACACACACACACTTAGAAAGGAAATAAAGATGCTATTCTCTCAAAAATAACCTATACCTGTTTCATTTTTTAAAAATTTCTTTGAAGGTTTGAAAATAATTGGCTGGAGCTGATTCCACCTAGTCAGTGGCAACAGAAGGGTTATTACTTTAATTGCAACCTTTACCTCCTTAAGGACATTTAGAGAGATCTCTAGGGGCAGTTGTTATTTCAATGCGGAGAACAATGCTTCAATGGAAACAAACGTGTGTGCAAACCAGAGGGGAAATATTTGAGAAAGTAAAATGTGAATTTAGATATAATTTATCTTCTTTTTATTTGATTCTAAATATATTTTTATAATTATAGCCCATTACTATTGCTGTATTGTTCTGCTCCGTTGAGTCGGTGATTACTCATAGTGACCCTGTATAGGATTTCCGAAGCTGTTCACCTTTACCAGAACAGAAAGCCTCATCTTTCTCTCCTGGAGTGACTGGTGACTTTGAGTTGCTGACCTTGCAGTCAGCAGCCCAATATATACCCCACTACATTTCCAGGGCTCCTCCTGTTACAATAACATAATCTATTACAGAATCTAAACAGGTACAAAATTAGGTTGTTCTTATTTAGATATAATTCAAATATGATGAAGTTCACCATTTTCAGTAGTTTTTAGTATATTAACAAAGTTTTGCAGCTATCAACACTATATGATTCCAAAACATTTGGATATCTCAAAAAGAAACTCTATATTCATTATCACTTACTCCCCATCTCTTCCTACCACCATCCCCTGTCAACCATCTCTGTGAATTTGCTATTCTGGATATTTCAGATAAATAGAATCATATGAGGCCTTGTGTGTCTGGCTTCTTTCATTTAGCATAATGTTTTTCAAGTTTCACCCATGTTGTAGTATGCCTCATCTTTCTCCTGTGGGTTGCCTGTTTGAGTTCAAACCACTGACCTTTCTGTTAGCAGCACAATGCTAAACTCACTAAGCCACAAAGGATCTCTGTTGTAGTATGTTGTTGCTAGGTGACGTCAAGTCAGTTCCATCTCATAGAAACCCTATGTGAAACAGAATGAAATACTGCTAAGTTTTGCCCATCCTTCCAATTGTTATGTTTGAATTCATCACTGTTGCCACTGTCAATCATCTCACTGGACGGGGGGGGGGGGGACTTCCTCTTTTTTGCTGACCCTCCACTTTACCACTACCACTCCTCTGTCAGTTTATCATACTGTGGTGCTTGATTATAGCTGTGATGCTGGCAGCTAAGCCACCGGTATTTTAAATACCAGCAGGGTACACCCATGGCAGACAGGTTTCAGCTGAATATACAGACTACTTCTGATGTGTAGCCACTGAAAACCTTTTGAATAACAGTGGAACACAGTCACATTGCATGAGAATATTGAATACTGAAACATGGTAAGTAGAACTAGAATACCGTCATATAAAGGTTCACCAGAAGATGAGCCTCTCAGGTTGGAAGGCACTCAAAACATGAATGGGGAAAAGCTGCCTCCTCAAAGTTAGAGCTGACCATGATGACACGAGTGGAGTAAGGCTTTCAGGACCTTCATTTATTAAGGGGCACAACTAAAAATGAGGAGAAACAGCTGTAAACATCCATTAGTAATTGGAACATGGAATGCACAAAGTATGAATCTAAGAAAATTGGAAGTTGTCAAAAACTAAATGGAACATATAAACATTGCTATCCTAAGCATTATTGAGATGAAATGGTCTGGTATTGATCATTTTGAATCTGACAGCCATATGGTTTACTATGCCAGGAATGACAACTTGAAGAGGAATGGCATTACATTCATCATCAAAAAGAACATTTCAAGGTCTAACTTGAAGTATACTATTGTCTGTGATGGATAATAATGCCCACAAACCTACAGGGAAGACTAGTTAATACCACTACTATTCAAGTTTACAAACCAACCACTTAAATCAGTAATGATAAAAATTGAAGAATTCTACCAATTTATTTAGTCTGAAATTGATTAAACATGCAATCAAGATATATTGATAATTACTGGTAATTGGAATGCAAATGTTGGAAACAAAGATGAAGGATCAGTAGTTGGAAAATATGGCCTTGGTGATAGAAACAATGATGGAGATTGCATGATAGAATTTTGCAAGACCAATGACTTATTCATTGCAAACATCTTTTTTAAACAACAAAAAAGATGACTACACACATGGACTTCACCAGATGGAATACACTGAAATTAAATAAACTGAATTTGTGGGAAGTCATGGTAGAAAAGCTCCATATCATCAGCCAAAACAAGGCCAGGGTCAAACTGTGGAACAGACCTTCAATTTCTCATATACAAGTTCAGGCTGAAACAAGAAAATTAAAACAATTCCACTAGAGCCAAAATATGATATTGAGCACATTCTACCTGAATTAAGAAACCATCTCAAGAACAGATTTAATCCATTAGATATTAATGACTGAAGACCAGAGAAGTTGTGTCAGGGTATCAAGAACATCATACATGAAGAAAACAAAAGGTCATTAAGAAGACAAGAAAGAAGGAAAAGACCAAAATGGATGTCAGACTCTGAAACTTTCTCTCCACCAGAGATGATAAAACAAATGCAAAAAATGAGTAAGTAATAGGGCTGGACAGAAAATTTCAAAAGGCAATTTAAGAAGACAAAGTCAAGTATTATAACGAAATACTTGACTTTTCTAACCTGGAGTTAGAAAATCAAAAGGGAAGCACACACTCAGCATTTCTTAAGCTAAAAGAACTGAAGAAAAAATTTAAGCTTTGACTTGAAAGATTGAAGAATTCTTTGGGCAAATATTGAATGATGTAGAAAGCATCAAAAGAATATGGGAGGAATACACAAAGAGTCATTGTTCCAAAAATAAATGGTTGGTAATTCAACCATTTCAAGAGGCAGCATATGATGAAGAGCCAATGGTACTGAAGGAAGAAGTCCAAGGTGCTTTGAAGGTATTGGCAAAGATCAAGACTCTGGGAATTGAAATTGAAATCTTTCAACAAACTGATGTAACACTGGAGGCTATAGCTATGCCAAGAAGTCTGGAACATAACTACCTGGCCAACTGATTGGAAGAGATTAATATTTGTGCCCATCCAAATAAAGGTGACCCAGTGGAATGTAGAAAGCATTGGACAATATCACTGATATACCGTGCAAGTAAAGTTTTACTAAAGATAATCCCAAAACAGCTGCATTCATACACTGACAGAGAACTTCCAGAGGTTCAGGCTGGTTTCAGAAGAGGATGTGGAATAAGGGATATCATTGCTGACATCAGATGGATATTGGTTGAAAACAAAGAATACCAGAAAGATATCTACCTGTGCTTTACTGAATATGCAAAAGCTTTTGACAGTGTGATCATGATAAATTATGGCCTACATTGAGGAGAATGAGTATTCTAGGATATTTAATTGTGCTCATGAGGAACCTGTATATAGACAAAGAGGCAGTCATGCAAAAGACAAAGGGACACTGAATGGTGTCAGGAAAAGTGTGCACTACAGTTGTGTTCTTTTACCATACTTATTCAATCTGTAAACGGAGCAAATAATCTGAGAAGTTAGGTTACATGAAGAAGAAGGTGGCATAGGATTGGATAAAACTCATTAACAACCTATGATATGCAGATGATACAGCCTTGCTTGCTGAAAACAAAGAGTACAAAAAATACTCCTTTTTGGTATGGGTTGTACCTCAATTTAAAGAAAACAAAAACCCTCACCACTGACTAATAAATAACATCATGTTAAATGAGAAAATATTGAAGTTGATAAAGACTTCATTTTGCTTGTGTCCACTATCAACATTCATGAAAACGTCAGATTTGCATTAGGCAAATCTGCTCCACAAAACCTTTTTAAAGTATTCAAGAGTAAATATGTCAGTTTAAGGACTAAGGAGCACCTGACCCAAGTCACAGTATTTTCAGTAGCCTGGTATGCATGTAAAAATTGGACAGTGAATAAGGAAGACCATAGAAGAAGTAATGCAATTGAGTTGTGGTGTTGGAGAATAGTATTAAAAGTATCATGGACTGCCAGAAAAACAAACAAATTTCTGTTGGAAGCTGTACAACTAGAATGCTCCTTATAATCCAGGATGGCAAGACTTCATCTTTTATACATCGGGCATGTTGTCAGGAGGAACCATTCCTTAGAGAAGGATATCCTGCTGGCTTGCAAACTGTGCCCTTTGGTTGTTTAAATGATTATATATTTTGTGTACATAAAAAGAAGAAAAAAAAAGAGTGAATAGAGGCAAATACTGTTAACTGATGGTGCATGAATGGGATTGTAATCATTGCAATGAAATAAAATACAATTTGTTAAATGCAAAACCAATGTTCTGCCATGTAAACTACCACAATAAAAGCTTAATTTTTTTTTCTCTCTGTTTATCATGATCTGTTTATTGATCCAGTTGTGAGGATTTTTGCTTTTCTTCATATTGAGATGCAATCCATACTGAGAAGGCTGTGGTCGTTTATCTTCATCAGTAAGTATTTCAAGTCCTCTTTGCTTCCAGCAAGTAAGGTAGTGTCCTCTTCATATCTAAGGCTGTTAATGGATTTTCCTCCAATCCTGATGTCATGTTCTTCATATAATCCGGCTTCTTAGATTATTTGCACAGTATGCACATTGAGTAAGTGTGATGAAAGGATACAACTCTTACACACACCTTCCCTGATTTTAAACCATTCAGTATCCCTCATTCTGTTCTAACAACTGTCTCTTAGTCTATGTGTAGGTTCCTCATGAATACAATTAAGTGTTCTGGAATTCCCATTCTTCACAATGTTGTTCATGGCTTGTTAATGATCGGCACAGTCAAATGTCTTTGCATAGACTGTAAAACACAAGTAAACTTCTTTCTGGTACTGTCTGCTTTGAGTCAAGTTCCATCTAATATCAGCAATGATATGCCTTGTTCCACATCCTCTTTTGAATCCTACTTGAATTTCTGGCAGCTCTATGTTGATGTGCTGCTACAACAGTTTTTCTTAATTATTTTCAGCAAAATAGTACTTGCATGTGATATTAATGATACTGTTTGATAATTTCTGCATTCTGTTGGGTCACCTCTCTTTGGAATGGGCACAAATATGGATCTCTTCCAATCAGTTGGCCCAAGAGCTGTCTTCCAAGTTTCTTGGTATAGACAATTGAGTACCTCCAGGGTTGCATCAGGTTGTTAAATCATTTCCATTCTGTCTATTCCCGGAGCCCTGTTTTTCATCAATGATTTCAGTGTAGCTTCAACATCTTCCTTCAACACTATAGGATCTTAATCATATGGTATCTCTTGAAATGATTGAACATTGACCAATTCTTTTTCATACAGTGACTGTATATTTCTTCCAACTTATTTTGATGCTTCCTGCATCATTTAATAATTTCCCATTGTTGTTGTTGTTGTTAAGTGCCATAGAGTCAGTTCTGATTCACAGTATAGGGTTTCTAAGGAGTGGCTGCTGGGTTTGTACTGCCAACCTGGTGGTTCCCAGACCAGTGCTGATCCCACAGCGCCACACCAGAATCCTTCAATATCGCAACCTGAGGCTTGAATTTTTTCTTCATTTATTTCAGCTTGAGAAATGCTGAGCATGGTCTTCCTTTTTGTTCCTCTAACTCCAGATCTTTGTACATTTCAACATATACTTGACTTGGTATTCTCAAGTTGTCCTTTGAAATTGTCTGTTCTGTTTTTTTGTTTCATCATTTCTTTTTGTTACTTTAGCTTTTCTACACTCAAGAGTAAGTTTCAAAATCTCTTCTGATAATCATTTTGGTCTCTCCCCACACTTTCCTATCTTTTTAATGATGTTTTGCTTTTTTCCTATAAGATGTTCTTCATATCATTCCACAACTCTATTGGTCTACTTACTAGGTATTTGTATATCTTCTTTGGAGAAATATCTATTTGAACTCTCATTTTTAGTTGGGTTACTTATATTTTTCATTCTTGAGTTGTACTATATTGACACTCTGGAGAATACTGTTATATGTTATATGGATAATTCCCTTATTAGATATGTGGTGTGCAGTATTTTCTCCCATTATGTAAGTTGTCCATTCACTTTGAAGTTCAGCATTTTTCTAATAATTTGATAATGTGAGTTTTTTTTTTAAAAATGCTATTGATGATTTACATCAAGCATAATGTTTTTCTAGTATGTACTGAATAGTTTCATAGAATTTATAGGAGGCAGGAAAGCAATTCAGGAGTATATTACAAGCACAAGTGAACCTAGCTGATAACTAATTAAAATTAAAATATTTTTATAGGTACAAAATTAAATTTCACATAGTTAAAATATTAGAATAAAGGCCCTCTATTTCTAGTTACTTTTATATATGTAAGTACAAATAAAGCAGATTACAAGAGTTTATTTTACGAAACACAAGCCAAAAAATATCTGATTACCCCTAAACCTGCCTAAGGAGAACTAAAAGGAAACCAGAGTTGATTACTCAGGTTAATGGGTTGGTGCCCACATATGACAAACAGGTATATTAAAGACGTTATTAACTTTACATACTGAAGCATTGATAATTATATCTTAATTTATAAAAGTTGTTACTGAAATAAACCTTTTGGTTAATTTCTCCCCTCTCTTTGGAACGTTTAGTCGTTAAAAATTTTTTTAAATCAAATTAAATAAGTATCTGAAACTCCTACAAGTTAGTGCATAGCATACAAAGTTAACAGTTTATAAATTCTCCTTACCTTAAGAAAGAAAATGCGTTTGAGAAACTATGAATCACTATGGTAGTCACTCTTGCTAACATACCTCTCCAATGCACTCTGGGCTATTCATTTCCTTCTAGTAAACACCTTGTACTATGCTGTCCATGCACTAGCAGCAAGACTGAAGACCCATGAAGATACTGAAAATCAGAGAAGCAATTAATCAGTAATTCAAGTAGGCATTTAAGGCTTAACAACTGGGGAGGTCTTTAAGGTAAGTTTGGGATACTTGGGTCAGCAACACAGGCACGAAAAGCAGCAAGCAGTCTGACCACAAGAATTCAGAACTTCAGCAGAGTTTAGATAGCAGGCACATAGCCCCAGCACCTGTGACACTTGATAGTTTCTGTATGCTTCTTATTAGGAAAAGCATCAAATCTCAAACCTAACTGGAGTCTGCATTGGACATCATGGGAGTACCTGGTGGAAAGAAAGAGAATAGCAGCTTTGGGCACACACTAATTCTGAGAAGAGGTTAAGGCACTTGTTTTTTGTTGTTGTTACATGCCATTGAGTTGGTTCCAAATTATGGTGACCCTATGGAGCTCTGGTAGCGTAGTGGTTACGAATTGGGCTGCTAACCTCAAGATCAGCACTTCAAAACTACCAGCGGTTCCGTGGGAGAAAGATGAGGCTTTCTGCTCCTGTAAAGATTTATAGCCTCAGAAACCCTGTGTAGGGGTCACTATGAGTCGGAACCATGGTACTTAACAACAACAACATGCACAACCTAACACAATATTGCCCATTCCTGTATCAGCCTTATGATTGTGGTAATGTTTGAGTCCATTGTTGCAGACACTATGATAATCCATCTTGTTGGGGGGTCGTCCTCTTTTTCACTGACCTTCCACTTTACCAAGCATGATGTCCTTTACCAGGGAAGGGTCCACCCCATTAAAGTTTCCCTCCAGGCACCTGGTAGAGTTTCTATAATTTTGGACTTATGTGTGTTCTCTAGAGGCATTGCTAACTACACAGAAAATGTAAGATGAATTTAAAAAGTATTTACCAGTATCTGGGAAATCAGTGTCATTGAAAGGCATTAAGGGTTAGTGGGTCAGTCAGAATACTTTAGCTGTAAATAATTAATAGAACCTGCTCAAACTGAATAACATGCAGACAATAAGGAAATTTATTATGTCATATGACAAGGAAGTTCAGAGGTAGGGCAGGGTTAGTATATGCAGTTGCATAACAATATCATCAAGAATCTAGATTTCTCCAACCTGTACTCTACCATTCTTTGCAACAACTTTGTCTTGCAGATAACTGCAGAAATTCTGGGCATTAGACCTAGACATTACAAATACAGGGAAATATGAACTACTAATGTATTTCTATGCACCTGGGCAAAATTAGTCATATGCCTATTTTGGGACTAATTATTTTTGCTGTAGTTGTTAGGTACCAGTGAGTCTGATCCAACTCTTACCAACCCTATGCACAACAGAATGAAACATTGCCCAGTCATGCCCCATTCTCACAATTGTTATGTTTGACCTTATTGTTACAGCTACTGTGTCAATGACCTTATTGAGGGTCTTTCTCTTTTTCACTGACCTCTACTTTACCAAGTATGGTGTCTTTCTCCAGGGAATGGTCTCTCCTGATAACATGTCCAAAGTACATAAGGTAAAGTTTCACCACCCTAATTTCTAAAGAGCATTCTGGCTGTACTTTCCAACACAAATTTGTTGTTCTTCTGGAAATCCATGGTATTTTAAATATTCTTTGTCAGCACGATAATTCAAATGCATAGATTCTACTCCAGTCTTCCTTATTGATTGTCCAACTTTCACATGAATATAGGTGACTGAAAAATACATGGCTTAGTCCTCAAAGAGACATCTTTGCTCTTTAGTACTTTAAAGAGGTCTTTTGCAGCAGATTTGTCCAATGCAACACATCACTTGATTTCTTGACTAACGTTTTCATGAGAATTGATTATGGTTCCAAGAAAAATTATAGCAAGGAGATAAGATAGTCATGATTGGTTTGGACTAGTCATCTGGGTGAGTTAAATGTTAGGGGACAATTCTTTGTATTCACTGAGATCTAATCTTACTTTGTTAGGATCTCTTTAATTTTCCTTTAAGTTATCTATAATTTAGTAAATATTGACTGATAGCAATATAGATGTTGCTGTTGTTAAATGCCATTAAGTCTGTTCTTACACATAGTGACCATGTATAAGGTTTCCAAGGATTACCTGGTGGGTTTGAGCTGTCAGTTTTCAACTAGCAGTCCAGTGCTAATTCTATAAGACCACACCAGTTAATTAACTAGCTAATTTTTTGCTTATCTGTTTTGATAACAATTTTACTTTTTAAAGAAATGCCACAAAAGCCACTGTTCTTCTGTGATAAGGAAATGTGTATACGTGGCTTATAAACCAAATTTATAAAGTGACAAAAAGTATCTGGAAAATAAGTGAATAAACACCGACTATGTCCTGTAGGATGGCGCCCTGGCGTGGTGCTGTGGGTTAATGCGCCAGACTGCAAAGCTGTTTGAACAGCGAGGTAGGCGGTTCCAGCTCAGCAGCTGCTCCTCAGAAACCCTATACAGGGTCACTATGGGTAGGAATGACTCAACGGCACTTAACAACAACACATCCTATAGGATAAGCATTGTTCTAAGGAGCTCTGGTAGCGTAGTGGTTACGAATCGGGCTGCGAGCCGCAAAGTCAGCAGTTCGAAACTACCAGCTGTTCCGTGGGAGAAAGATGAGGCGTTCTGCTCCAGTAAAGATTTACAGCCTCGGAGACCCTGTACAGGGTCCCTATGAGTTGGAACTGACTCCACGGCACACAACAACAACAAGAAGCATTGTTCTGCTAACTGCAAGATTGGTGGGTCAACCCCATCAGCCATTCCTCAGAAACCCTATACAGGGTTGCTATGAGTCATAACCAACTCTATCTACATCACTTAACAACTAGAGCAACATGTCATACACAAGGAGTCATAGTAGTGTATGGATTAAGCTTTCTGCTAACCAAAAGGTTGGCAGCTCAAACCCACCAACCACTCAATGGGACAAAGATGAGGCAGCCGTCTTCTATAAATATTTACCACCCTGGAAACCCTATGCAGCAGTTCAATTCTGTCTTATAGGGTTACAGTGTTGGACTTGAATAGGTGGCAGTGGGGTCTGCCATATACATATGGAACAGTTTACGGTACCAGTTACCATTGAGCCTATTCTAATTTATGGCAATCCCATCCATGTGAGTCACAGTCAAATTATGCTCCAGAGGGTTTGCAGTGACTGAATTTTCAGAAACCTCTCAGTGGACTCAGACCTCCAACCTTTCAGTTAACAGCCAAGCACCTTAATTGTTTGTACCATCCAGAGATTCCATCAACCTATTTGATAGTGGTGGGGCTGGTGCTGGTGTGCCATGGAGTCGGTTCATAGTAACCCTGTATAGGGTTTCCAAGGCTATAAATTTTTACACAAGCAGAAAGCCTCATCTTTTTCCTAGGGAACAACTGGTAAACTTGAACCACTGAGGTCAGCAGCCCAATGCATAAACCAGTATGCCACCAGAACTCCTTATGAACCAGTTTGTTGTTGCTGTTGTTAGGTCGCATTGAATCTGTTTTGACACATCTTTGGAAGGGACCAAAGGGAATAGGTCATTATGGTTGGTAAACTGGAGGGTCAGGAAAAAGAGCAAGACCCCCAGCGAGATGGATTGGCAAAGTGACAGCATCAATGGGCTCAAGCGTGGCAACAATAGTGAGGTTGGCCCAGGACCAGGCAGTGTTTTGTTCTGTTGTGCATAGGGTTGTTATGTATATGTATAGATACTGACTCAATGGCACTGAACAATAACAACAAAAACAATATATGGACTTCTGGTGCAGCGCTGTAGGAATGCGCAGGACTGCAAGGTCAGTTTGAACCACAAGGCCAGTGGCTCAAACTCACCAGTTGTTCCTCAGAAACCTTATACTGGGTCTCTATGAGTCATAACTGACTTGACAGCACTTATTAACAACAACAACAACCTGATATATAGGTAAGCACTCACTGTGCCACTTGTTTGTACCTATCTGCTTGACTTAATCTCATTGAGAACAGTCTGGAAATTTTCATATGGCCATTTAAAAAATTCTCTACATGGTAGATTAGAATTTCAGAAGATTGACTACCTGCTAGGAATTATATTTGACCTAGGAAACCAAAGCTTCAATCTGATTATTAACATCCTTGATAAATAACCCTTGTTGCTAAGTACCATGGAGTTGGTCCAAATGAGCCTGGATATTTGTTTGTTTGTTCTCCCAGTCACGACACTGGATTGGGATTTATGCTTTAAACTCAATTAGAACTAATTTGGAATTTCAGTGCTCATTTTGAGCAAATAACTTGCTATTTGTATCTTTTCTTTTCCCTGAAAAATGTGTTTGATATTGTGTTATATAGTTAAGAGGAAAGAACATGCTCATATTTGTGCCCATTCCAAAGATGACTGAACAGAATGTGGAATCCATCAAACAATATCATTAATATCACATGCAAGTAAAGTTTTCCTAATGATAATTCAAAAACAGTTGCAGCAGTTCATTAACAAAAGTTCAAACCAGATTTAAAAGAGGACATGGAATGAGGACTGTCACTGCTAACATCAGATGGCTTTTGGTTAGAAGCAGAGAATACCTGAAAGAGGTTTACTTAGCTTTATTGACTATTCAAGGCATTAAACTATATGTATCATAACAAACCATGGATAACAATGCAAAGAATGAGTAACCCAGAACACTTAACTGTTCTCATGAAGAACATGTACATAGACCAAGACACAGTTGTTTAAACAGAACAAGGGGATTGTTGTTAAGTGCTGTTGTTGTTGTTAAGTGCTGTCAGAGTCAGTTCCAACTCATAATGACCCTGTATAGGATTTCCGAGGAGCAGCTGGTGAGTTTGAACCACCGACTTGAGAAGGAATTCAGAAAAATGATTATAAAGTATATCAAAACACTATACAATGGAGTTGAGAAAAATAAGGAAGAAGTGAGGAAAGTGCTACAGGAACAATCAAATAAAATAGATACAGCATTGGAAACAATGCAAAACCTACAGAAAGAGACCCAAATGATGAATAATAGAATATCAGAAATGGACAATACACTGAAAGGGCAAAGATGCAGAATTGAAGAGTTAGAAGCCAGAACTAGTGAGCTAGAAGATAACTCTCTCAACACTACTAAGGTAGAAGAGCAAACACCCAAAAAAAGGGTAAAAAAATCTGAAGAAGGCCTAAGATTCATGTTGGACAACATGGAGAGGAATAACTTAAGAATTATTGGCATTCCAGAACAGGAAGAGTCAGACAGTCCACAGAGGAGATACTTGAAGAGCTTCTGGAAGAAAAATTTCCTAACATCCTAAAAAGCAAAACGATAAGCATTCAAGAAGCTCAACAAACCCAGGGAGGATAGACCCTAAAAGATAATCACCAAGACATATAATAATCAAGCACTCCAAAATCAAAGATAAGGACAGTATCCTGAAAGCAGCTAGGGAAAAGAGAAGTGTAATATACAAAGGCAAGCAAATCAGATTAAGCTCAGATCTCTCAACAGAAACCATGCAGGCAAGAAGGCAATGGGGAGACATATATAAAACCCTGAAAGAAAAAAATTACCAAGAATCCTCTACCCAGCAAAGCTGTCACTCAAATATGATGGTGTAATCAAAACATTCCAGGATAAACAGAAGCTAAGGGATTTTGCCAAAGCCAACCCTGCTATGAAAAACATCCTAAAGGAAGTTCTGTGAACTGAGAACCAACAAGAACAGACAACAACAGAATGACGTATGTGGCAGCATCGCCCTGAACTCAATTGACAAATGGAAGAGTTAAGAACAGAATAAAATTATAAGAACAGAGGATCTGGGAGGTCAGTCTATGATCAAAACAATTAGAGTGTGAAAGAAGGTAAACACAAATGAACAGAGATCCAGGTTGTGGGAAGGTCAGGTAGATTACAGGATAAAATAGACTGTCTTAAGTGTAGGGAAGAGTTAATGGAATATAAGGTAACCACAACAGTGGGGTTGGAGTGGGGGGTTTAGTTAGGGTGATGGGGAGGGCAACACAAGAAGGGGGAGGAGGTGGACTAACAAGATAGGGGAACACTGAGACAGGATTGCATGGCCTAAGTGGGACAGAGGTAAATAGTGATGCATGCTCAACCTCGGAACAACAGGGCTCTGTGATATAGGGATCTAGGCATAGATTAAAGAGGAAAATAATACTAAAATGCTTGACAGTCTTATGAATATTGGTTTCCCTTGCCTACTATTGTAAACTAGACACTTGAGTGGGATAGAAAGGAATGTTTGGGAAATATGATTAGAGAATACTCTAAGCCTACCTTCAGCCTGTAACTGATTGGAATACTTAAAAGGGGTTCTAGAACTTGCCCAGTGAAATAGGCCTCTTGCAAAGCCTTTGCAAGTATAGGACCTTAGGTGGAATCCTGAGTCCCATCCAGAACCTTCTGAGGTGGGACATCCCCACTAGCAAGGACAAGCACACCAGCCTGGAACAGATATAGTGACAGAAGATACATCTTCAAAGAAAGATCATCAGGAAAAACCCAAAACAAAAAAGTCAGCATGACTGGCTACTACAAGAATAAGCAAGCTGTTCACCAGGAAGACATCAAGGCTAGCAATCAAGTGCCTTCAGGACAAACTCCCCTCTAAGACTGAAACTCAAAGGGAACACAATAGGCATGTAAACTTTCTGACAACCACATTGGTCTACTGGTGAATGGAAGAGGGGGAAAAGCAGCAATGTAATGGGCTGAGTTCAACCACAGTCTATTGACTCCCATGGCCTGGAGATGAGAGAGAGTAGAGGAAGGGCTGGTTGGTCCAAAGTGTGATGAGACCTGGAGACACTTGAGCCCATGGACAAGGACATAGCCACAGAAGGCTAGAGCTGAGAGTAAAGCATCCAGCCAATATGAAGTGAGGGGAAATGCACAAGAACACCCAAACGTGCAGACAGTACCCATTTGACCTAGCCTTGATGGCTTAATAATCAGAACTCAACTAGAGGAAGATAACCAAAAAAAAAAAAAATTTTTTTTTTTTTTTTTGTAAAGGAAACAAGGGTAAATTGCTACAATTTTATGAACCTGACCTAAACTCATGGAGGTAGGTAACTCTAAATAACCAACAGAGAGGGAAGGAGTCTTCACATCAAGTATCAATGCTGTCCCCTCTGTACAGAGGGTAGATAGGGACAGGGAACTTAGACATTGGCTACTTAAAATGAGGGGGCGATAAAGGCATGACGTGACTGGGTTACAAGGTTTCAAGAGGGAATTTAGTTTAAGAGTGTTGGGGGAAAGACTTCCCCACTGAGTAGTTTTCATCTTGTCTAGATGGGTCTGGTGAAAAGAGATGGGGATAAGATTTGTATGATTCAATAGTGAATAATTGTTATCATGACTAATTGCAACTGTCACAATTGTAAAGGTAGAAGTTTTGTAACAAATGTAAAACAGGGGAGCAGTTAATCTTATAGTCCAGAAACAGAGGACCCTAGGACCATCAAGGGAGAAGAGCACAAGCAGAATGTGGGGCCTTATCCAGAGAAGCAGCGATGCCAGAGACAGAGGTAGAGATGGGGTCGAGAGGGGGAGCAGCTGAGGACTCTAGATTCATGGGAAGAGAGGGTCTAAGGGGTGGTGTCCAGGAGGCAGACTTGAAGAATGTGCTCTTTGGAGGTGAAAATTATTATATATGCCTGGGTGTTGTTTTTTTAAATAAAGCTAAAGTGAATAGAGATGGATACTATTAACTAATGGTACGTGTTGTTGTTGTTAAGTGCCATCAAGTTGGTTCTGACCCATAGCAACCCTGTATTGGGTTTCTGAGGAGCAGCTGGTGAGCTTGAACTACCGACTATGCAGTTCAAACGGCTTTGCAGTCTGGTGCATTAACCCACAGTGCCACACCAGGACTCCTGGTACATGGTACATGGAGGGTATTATAATCATTGTAATGAAACAAGGTGTATGATTTGTTGAATGTAAAATGGATAATCTTCCCTGTAAACTTTCATTCAATCCACAATAAAAACCTTAAAAAACAAAAAAAAACCTTGTGCAGCAGATTTGCCTAATACAAAAAAAAAAAAGAATGCTTTTCTGGAAGAATAGGCTGTTTCTCTAGACTGAAGCTATATAGAAACCATGCTTATATTCATTATGTGGCTTTCAAATCTGTCTTACACTCATGTAAAAAAGAAACGATCTGGTTTAAGGTATAAAATATGTTTAGGAAAATAAATTAAGGTGCACTGAAGATCAATGTATAATATTGGGGGATGTTTTAAGTTTTCCCCTTGCCACCCAGGATGTTTTCTTTATATTTCTTTTTCACAGCTGGTTGATGAAATCTCAAAGGATATTAGCACCTTCACAAGAAAAATATAATTGTTTAAGGAAACAAATATTCTTTGGTCATTTAATACTTAAGAAAATCCTTGTTCTTGTGTTC
Source organism: Chrysochloris asiatica (assembly GCF_000296735.1). Lineage (NCBI taxonomy): Eukaryota > Metazoa > Chordata > Mammalia > Afrosoricida > Chrysochloridae > Chrysochloris > Chrysochloris asiatica. The sequence goes on from NW_006408673.1 coordinate 6,611,135, forward strand.
TCTAACTTCTATATGCCAATAAAAATGAAGCTGTAGAACTCCTGTTTCTTAGGTTTTATTGAAAATTTTAAAACACTGGAAAATTTTAGAACATTGCAACAAAGTTAATAAATGAAATCAAGATCCAATGTTGCCAAAACATTTCATACATAAATGACCATCAAAGTTTCTTGTTGGTGAAGAGCTTAGTTCAGCTAGAAGAACACTGTATGGGGAGTTTTTAAGGGGCTGGGTAGTGAAGAGTGATAGTAATAGTGATCAGTTACTAAGATGATAAAATCAGATAAAGAAAAAAAAAAAAAAAGAGGCAAAGAATACACAGAGTCATTGTACCAAAATGAAATGGCCAGTATTCAACCATTTCAAGAGGTAGCATATGATCAAGAGCCAATGGTACTTGTAAGTAGACCAAGATGCACTGAAGGCATTAGCAAAGAATTAGCTCTGGGAATTGATGGAATACAAATTGAAATCTTTCAACAAACTGATGCAGCACTGGAAGCACTCACTTATTTATGCCAAGAAATTTGGAAGATAGCTACCTGGCCAAATTATTGGAAGAGATCAATGTTTGTGCACATCTCAAAGAAAGGCAACCAAACAATGAGGAAATCATTGTATAATATCATTAATATCACATGCAAGTAAAATTTTGTGAAAGATAATTTTTTTTAAATGTTTTATTGTGCATTATATGATAGTTTACATGAGAGAACTTTAGTTTTGCATTCATTCCATCATATATCATTTCATTGCCATGGTTCCAGTCCCCTCCATGCATCATCAACCAACCAAAGGGTATATCCTAGAAACCCGCCCCCCCCCCCCACCTAGTTTTCGGCCCACAGTCCCTTTCCATCTCTGGATCCAA
>NW_006408673.1:6612127-6619259 GCF_000296735.1 Chrysochloris asiatica
GACTGGAGAATTAATCACTCCCTTCCTTGTTACACATCGTCTACCTTTGCATTTCCAACCCTCATAATCTGTCCTGATAAGCATTATTCACTGCAGTTTCACGAGTTACCTGTCTGTATTTCCTTTAATCTGCTCCACCCAGACAGATTGAATAGTACCCACTGGAGGTTCTGCCTTCCTCCATGCCCCCTAGCACTAGGTTCCCTCTTAAAAGCTTGTAAGCCAGTCACTTCTTGCCTTTGTAGTCCCCCCCTCCCCATTTGAGTAGCCAACGTCCAAGTTGCCCATCTCCGTCCACTCTGTGTGTGGAGGGGGAGGGAATGTTTCTTGCTGTAAGGATTTGTTCCTTCTTTTGAGTTGCTGCTCTATAGGTATAGGTCAAGTTCATCAGATTCTATCAGCACACTCTTATTTTTTTTTTCCTTCTTCTTTCTTCTCCTGGTTGAGCTCCAATCATCCAGTCATCCGGTCCAGGTCACATGGGTATCATCTGCAAGTGTGTGCGCTCCTGATCACATGCCCTCTCTTCCCATCAGCCGGTAGCTCCACTCTCCTCTCAAGTCCTCCGTGGCCATGCCACTGACTCTGGGCCCGAAAATCCCCAGGTCTCCTCACACTGCTTGCCAACCAGGTCCCCAATTGTTCACTGAACATTGTAGGGCTTAGCTTGCTGCTTCATCGCTGCTTTTACGCCACTTCCCCCCATCAGTGATGCCTGTGGTCACCAATCAGAGGGTGCATTTCCGTTGAGTCTTAGTCTTGGAGGGGGTTTGCGTTGAGAGGACCTGGCCACTTGCCTTGATGTTTCCTAAGGAAGCAATTTGTTTGTTCTTGTAATAACAGTCCATCTGCCTCCATTTTTCCTGCAGGTCTTTCTTTTGTGAAAGATAATTTAAAAGTTGCTGCAACAGTACATTGACAAGGAACTGCCAGTGGTTGAAGCTGGAATCAGACAGGGACATGGATGGAGCAAGGAATATCGTTGCTGACATCAGATGGATCTTGGCTGAAAGCAGAGAATACCAGAAATATTTCTACCTGTGCTTTACTGGTTATGCAAAAGCTCCTCATGTCTTCCATTTGCTTTAGTTTCTCTACACTGGAAAGCAAGTGTTAGAATCTCTTCTGACATCCATTTTGGTCTTTTCTTCTTTCTTTTCTTCTTAATGGCCTTCTGATTTCTTTCCATATGATGTTCTTTGTGTCATCTCACAACTCTTCGAATGTTTGGTCTTTAGTGTCTAATGCATCAAATCTATTCCTCTGTCTCTCCTTCTTCCTAGTCTGTCTTTGTCTGGAAGCTCAGCTGAAACCTACCCACCCTGGGTAAACTTACTGGTATTTAAAATACCAATGTCATAGCTTCTAGAGTCACAGCAACATTTAAACTATGACAGTAGGACAAATTGACAGACAAATAGTGATAGTTTTTATTTTTTCCACTGAAAATCACAAGCTGATTCACACCAATTAAGTTGACTTTATGTATTTAAATGACCTCTAAATTCAGGTGGGATATATTCAAGGTTATATTTTAGCTCTTGTAGACTTGTTTTCGTTTTCTTTAGCTTCATCCTGAACTTGCATATGAGCAATTGATAGTCTGTTCCACAGTCTGTCCTGGCCTTGTTTTGACTGATGATATGGAGCTTTTCCACTATCTCTTTCCATAGGTACAATCGATTTGATTTCTGTGCATTCCATCTCGTAAGATCCATGCATACAGTCACCTTTTATGTTATTTTTAAAAAGTATCTGCAATGAAGAAGTAATTAGTCTTAAAAAATTCCATCATGCAATCTCCTGCATCATTTCTATCACCAAGGCCATATTTTCCAACTATTGATCCTTCATTTTTGTTTCCAACATTTGCATTCCAATTGCCAGTAATTATCAGTACATCTAGATTGCATATTTGATCAATTTCAGACTGAATAAGTTCATAGATTTCTCCAATCTTATCCTCACTGGCTTTAGTGGTTGGTGTGTAAGTTTGAATAATAGTGGTATTAACTGGTCTTCCTTGAAGGCACATGGATATTATTCTATCACAGACAGCATTGTACTTCAAGATAGATCGTGATATGTTCTTTTTAATGATGAATGAGATGCCATTCCTCTTCAATTTGTTATTCCCATCATAGTAAACCATGTGATTGTCAGACTAAAAATGGCCAAAAACAGTCTATTTCAGCTCACTAATGCCTAGGACATTGATGATTATGCATTCCATTTCATTTTTTACAATTTCCAGTTTTCTAGATTCATACTTCATACATTCTATGTTCTGATTATTAATGGATGTTTACAGCTATTTCTTTTCATTTTGAGTTGTGCCCATCAGCAAATGAAAGTCCCAAAAGCTTTACTCCATTCACATCAGCACGGTCAACTTTGAGAGGTAGCTCAAAGTTGTATTTTCATCTTGTATTGTCTTCCAACCTGAGAGGCTCATCACTGGCACCGTGTCTGATAATATTCTGGCGCTCTTCATCATGTTTCAGTATTCAATATTCTGGTGCTATCTGACAGTGTTCTGCTGCTTTTCATAAGGTTTTCAGTGACTAAATATTCGGGAGTAATCTGTCACTCCTTCTTCCTAGTCTGTCTTTGTCTCGAAGCTCAGCTGAAACCTATCCACCATGGGTGACCTTACTGGTATTTAAAATACCAGTGTTATCACTTCTAGAATCACAGCAACATTTAAGCTACTACAGTAGGACAAATTGACAAATAGTGATAGTTTTTATTTTTTCCACTGAAAATCACGAGCTGATTCACACCAATTAAATTGACTTTATGACTCATTCCTGGATCTGATCTACAACATTAATAAGGTACTCTTGGCTCCCTTAATATAAACCAGGTCTCTGTTCCACCATAGCAGACAGTGGAGGGAGGGAGATAATGTCCATATGGGTAATGCTGAGAAGTAGCTAGGCTGCTTAACCTCAAACTTTGGTGTCTTGTGTTTCACCTGCCCTTTGGTAATTTTTTACAATTAATGTTGCCACCCTCAAGCTGGCCTGTAGGGAACCTACCCCCTCTTTAAGTCTCTGGCCCAAGGTAGACAGAGCTCTTCTCTTGACTCGCTGTGGCCTAGTTAAACCAAGCTGAAACATGTAAGTAAGATGTTACCAAAGACTGAGGGTAACAAGAGGGAAATGAACAAAAAGTGTAACATGAACCTAGATTATCTCTATTTAAGATAAGGCTCATTCATTTTTAACTTTGGTGCTTAGGCTTGTCTGAGTTCATGCTGCAGAGGTCATCTTTTCTTTTTCTTCTAGAAGTGTCCTGAACTGAGTTCTCAAGAGAACAATAGTGTGACTTTCAATGAAGTCACTTCCTGGCCCTCCAGTTCCCATCTCTTCACAGATACTTAACATGGTTAAAGTGGAGGGCCCACTTTAAAGCTTCAGCTTTCTCAGATGACAGTGTGACAAACTTAACATTCTTAGAAGACATTCTGTGAATGTCCGAAAAGCTAATTAAAACAAGCAGCTTCAAACTTCCAGAAAGCTAGTAGATTTACACTAGTCACTCTGAGAAAAGACAATGATAAGAGATATGAAAAGACATGGATTAGAGATATGATTTATGTGGCAGAAGCATGTGCATCTCAGTTTTAACTTTTTGTTCTCCCTTTTCCTTTCTTCAAAGAACAGACTTGGAAGTCAGGTACAAAGTCCAGCTCCCTTTACCCTTGAAAGCTAGTTTTTTCCATATCTTTGGAGCTCAATTATTCATTCATTACATGGACATAAGTAACAGATTATAAAAAGGAATAAATGAAGTAATCAGAAAAAAAATATAAATCATTTATTAAATGCCATCTTAGACTAGATGAAATTAGACCACAAAACCAAATAATATAAACTCTGTGCTTAGCCAAAAACTATTTTATGTTGCCTGACATTTTCTGTTCTGATGTCCTTCTTGGGGCACCGCTACATATGACTGTATCTAAAAGAACAGATATTTACGTGGTCTGCAAATCTCTGTTTTAGCTGAAATCTTGTAGCTTCAATGAATATGAGTTCCATATGTTTCTTCTCTTTGCTACTGTTGTTAGGTGACATCGAGTTGGCTCTGACTCATAATGACCCTATGCACAACAAAAAGAAACACTACCTGGTCCTGCGCCATCCTTGCCTCAACCATTGCTATGTTTGAGTCTATTGCTGCTGACACTGTGTCAATCCATCATATTGTGGGTCTTCCGCTTTTTCACTGACTCTCCACTTTACCAACCATAATGTCCTTCTCCAGAGACTGGTCCGTCCTGAAAACATGTCTGAAGTATGAGAGTTGAAGTCTTGTCTACCTGGCTTCTAAGGAACATTCTGGTTGTACTTCTTCCAACACAGATTGGTTTGTTCTTCTAGCAGTATACATAGTACTTTTAAAATTCTCTTCCAACACCATAACTCAAAAGCATCAATTCTTCTCCTATCCAAGTTTCACATGCAAATGTTGTTATTGGGTGACTTTGAGTGGGTTCCAACCCATAGTAACCCTGTATAGGGTTTCCAAGGAGCAACTGATGAACTTGAACCACTGACCTTGCAGTTGAAACTGACTTTGCAGTTCAGCGCTTTACCCACAGCTTCACACCTGGATTTCACATGCATATGAAGCTATTACAAATATCATGGCATAGGTCAGGAGCACCATAGTCCTCAAACTGGTATTTTTGTGGTGTTGTGAAGCAGATTTGCCTAATGCAATACTTCATTTGATTTCTTTACTACTGCTTCCAACAAGAACATCATATAGGGACTTCAGGAAAGGACTAGGCAGATGCACTATACGGACCCTCTACTACAAAGATACGAGACACAAATAAATCAGACAAAGATTAAAATAAATTCTGGCACTCTGAACTTCTGAGGAAAGGTTAGAGAGGTGGATGAAGTGCTTGCTGGAAGGAGAGGCAAAACAGGGTCAGCAAGAAAAGGGAGACTGACTGGTGACTGACTGGACAGACGAGGTGCCATGCCTCATGAGCAGCTTTGACAGAAGAAGTAGACCTGGAAGAGAAGATTCCCAAGGTTGATGGGGAAAGATATGATTTCATCTTTTTTTCCCATGCTCCCCTGGTAGCCAGAGGTATGGCCAGCTCCCACCCTCAACTGTCCCCATCACAGACCTTAAACACAGATAACACCAAGGCCAATTGAACTCCATCTAGGGCCAGGCACTCTGCTGTTGCATCTCTTCTACTACCACCGCATCAGTTCCTTGATTTTCGGGAACCCCTGGAGATTTCTCCTTTCTGGGTCCAATAACTACACTGTTTGTTTTTACAAATACAACAACCCCACAATGCTTCAGAGACAACAGACAATTTTAGTTCACACAAAGAAACAAGAGAGAATGGCTGAACAAACAACCAAGGTACAGAACTAGAAAACTATATTGAGGAAGAAAATACAATGGAACTAAATGAAAACAAATTCAAAAGAAAGATAATTATGTACCTTCAAAGGGTCGATAGATCGAGGAAAGCAAGAAGAAAACAATAAAAACTTAAGAATAATTCAGGAAAACATTATAAGAACAAACAGATGAAATAAATGCAAAATTTTGAAACAATACAAAACCTGCAATGAGAAGTCCAGAAGATTAATACTAATATCTCAGAAATGAACATATACTGAAAGGGAAAAGGAGTAGATGCAAAGCAATGGAAGCCTAAATCATGGGGCTTGAAGATAAATCTCTCAATTCTAGTATGTTGGAAGAACAATCAGAAACAACAATGAAACCATCTGGACAAAGTCTAAGCGTTATGTGGGACACCATAAGAGGAACAACTTATGTGTGATCAGAATTCCAGAACAGGGAGAGACAAGCACAGAGAAAACTGTCAGAGAGTTGTTGGAAGGAAACTCCCTAATATCATGAAGGATGAGATGATAAGCATACAAGAAGCTGAACAAATCCCAAACAGGATAGATCACAAAAGAAAATCACCAAGATATAATCAAACTTTCCAAAATCAAAGACAAGGAAAGAATCATGAGAGCAGTTCGGGAAACACTAAAAGCTACCTACAAAGGAGAACCAATAAGATCACCATCTGATTTCTCAGCAGAAACCACTCATGCAAGAAGGCAATGGAATGACATATATAAAAAACTCTGAAAGAAAAAGATTGCCAACCAAGAATCATACACCTAGCAAAGTTGTCCCTCAAATATGACAGCACATTTAGGACATTTCCTGATAAACATAAAGGAATTTGTAATGGCCAGAATTGCTTTACAAAAAATGCTAAAGGGTATTCTCTGGACTGAGAACCAACAACAGCAGACACCAGCCTGAGATTACCCAGAAATCAATCCAGACATAGAAGTATTTAAAATGAAACAAACCTACAAGACTGAAAATAGGAAACCAGAGATATCAATGTATAAAAGGGGGAATAGTGTAAATACAGAACTTCCAAATGATAAGGAAGTCAAGTAGATTTTAAGATAAAACAGATTGTTTTAAGCATGGAAAATTTTAATAAATTACAGGGCAACATAAAAGAAAAATAATACATCTGCATATCAAAAATTTTTTAAAAATCAGAAAGATTTAGTAAATATTAACACAACAGTAATGAAAACAAAAGGAGCTCTGGTAGTGTAGTGGTTATGAATCGGGCTGCTAACCTCAAGGTCAGCAGTTCAAAACTACCAGGCATTCTGCTGGAGAAAGATGAGGCTTTCTGCTTCCGCAAAGATTTACAGCCTCAGAAATCCTGTGCAGGGTCACTATGAGTCAGAACTGACTCCAAGGTACTTAACAACAACAACAATGAAAACAAAAAGAAAATCCAAAATGAACTCAGCATAGAAAAAGTATGTGGAACAAAGAATCCAGCAGCACCACAAAAAAACACACAGAAAAATGACAACAATCAATTCAGACCTATTTATAATTACATTGAATGTAAACGGATTAACTATACCAGTCAAGAGACATTGAGACCTATAGGAAAAATACAAAACAATATAGGCAGACCGACTGTTACTACAAGAACAAGCAACTTGCTTCCCCAGAAAACATCAAGGCAAGTGGTCGGGTCCCCTCAGTGCAAACCCCCTTCCAAGACTAAGACTCAATGGGAATACACGCT
>NW_006408673.1:6620647-6624233 GCF_000296735.1 Chrysochloris asiatica
CCTGGTGGAGACCTGGTTGGCCAGCAGTGTGGCAAGACCTGGGGACTCTTGGGCCCAGAGTCAGTGACATAGCCACAGAGGACTAGAGTGGAGAGTGAAACATCCAGCTGATAAGAAGAGAGGGCACATGCATAAGTACACCCACACTTGCAGATAATACCCACTTGACCTGGCTTCAATGATTGGATGGTAAGAGCTCAACTAGAAGAAGAAAGAAGAGGAAGAAAAGAGTAATCTGATACAATTTGATGAACTTGACCTACACCTATGGCTACAGTAGCTCAAAAGAGGGAACAAATCTTTACAGCAAAGATCATTCCAACCTCCCCAATACACAGAGTAGACAGGGATGGGCAACTTGGACATTGGCTACCCAAAATGGGGGGGTTACAAAGGCAGTAAGTGACTGGCTTACAAGCTTTCAAGAGGGAACCTAGATCCAGAGGGCCTGGAGGAAGGTAAAATCTCCACTGAGTAGCATCCAATCTATCTAGGCGGGGCTGATGAAAGGAAATGCGAATAGGTCTCTTGTGATACAATAGTGAATAATTGTTATCAGGACTGCTTGTGAGGGTTGGAAATGTAAAGGTAGACGTTTTGTAGAAAGGAGGAGAGTGATTAACTTTGCAGTCTAGGAGCGGAAGTCCCTGGGACCATGAAGGGAGGAGAGCAGAGAGTGGGTCCCTACCCAGAGAAGCAGTGATGCCTGAGATGGAGGCAGAGAGGATGACGTGGAGAGATGTAGCAGCTGGGGACTTTAGACACAGAGATGGAGAGGGGCTGTGTGCTGATGACTGGGGGGCAGGCTTGTAGTGTATACCCTTTGTTGGTTGATGATGCATGGAGGGGACTGTAACCATGGCAATGAAACGATATACAATAGGATGAATGTAAAACTAATGTTCTCCCATGTAAACTATCACATAATTCACAATAAAACATTAAAAAGAGAGAGAGACATTGAGAGCAGAATGGATTAAAAAAAAAAAAAACATGCTGCCTACAAAAGACATATCACAAAGACTGAGACAGCCTAAGTGCCCATCTACAGAAGAATGTTTAAACCAACTTTGGTATATATACACAATGGAACACTATATAAAACGTTGAAGAATAATGATGAATCTGTGAAACACCTCACAACATGATTGAACCTGGAGGAAATTATGTTAAGTGAAATTATACAAATATTACATGAGACCAATGTTCTAAAACTTTTATTAATGTTTTCTTGATAAAATAAACAATCTGTTATGGTTATGGAGTACGGTGGAAGGAAAATTATTCATAGACTAGAGGGTAGATACATAACAACATGGGTGACAGGGCAGGCAATATATAACAACAGGAAAGTTAGCAGACGAAAGATGTAGGTAGTGGGAGACACAGGGAGGAATGAAATAGTTAAAGTGAATAAAAGTAAACAATGCCTGAAACTTTCAAGTCCGATTCAGAAGAGGATGTGAAATGACAGATATTATTGCTGGCATCAGATGAATCTTGGCTGAAAGCAGAGAATACCAGAATGGTGTTTAGCTGTGCTTTATTGACTATGCAAAGGCTTTTGATTGTGTGGATCATGACAAGCTATGGACAAGACTGCAGTGGTCTCATAATTTTTGTCTTTTTGTGATTGATTAATTTCACTCAGCACAATGTCCTCCATGTTCATCTACATTGTGAGGTGTTCTGCATATTCATCCTTATTCTTCAATGTTGGGTCACCTCTTTGGAATGGACACAGATATGGATCTCTTCCAATCCGTTGGCCAGGTATCTGTCTTTGAAATTTCTTGGCATAGATGAGTGAGTGCCTCCAGTGTTGCATCAGTTTGTTGAAATATTTCAATTTGTATCTATTTCCGAAGTTTTGTTCCTTGCCAATGCCTTCAGTGCAGTTTGACTTCTTCCTTCAGTACAATGGCTCTTGATCATATGTTATCTCTTGAAATGGTTGAACATCTACTGTTTCTTTTTGGTATAGTGACTCCAAGTATACTTTCTGCATCATTCAATATTTCACTCATGTTGGTGTTGTTAAGTGTTATCAAGTTAGTACGAACTCACAGCAACTCTGTAAGGTTTCTGAGTAGCAGCTGGTGGATTTTAAACATTGACCTTGTGGTTGTTTTTGCCTATAGAATCCTTCAATATTTCAAGTTAAAGCTTGAATTTTTTCCTTCAGTTCTTTCCACTTGACACATGCTGAACATGTTCTTCTCTTTTGGTTTTCTAACTGCAGGTCTTCACACATTTCAATATAATACTTTGTCTTCTCCAGCACCCTTTGACATTTTCTGTTCATCTCTTTTACTTCCTCATTTCTTCCATTTGTTTTAGCATCTCTGTGCTGAAGAACAAATTTCAGAGTCTATTCTGACATCCATTTTTTTCCCCCCATTCTTTCCTGTTTGTTTTTTTTTAATGCCCTTTTGCTTCCTTCCTGTATGATGTTCCTGATGTCATCTCACAGTTCTTCTGATCTTCATCCATTAGTATCCAATGTATCAAATCTGGTCTTCAGATGATCTTTAAATTCAGGGGGGATATGTTCACGGTCATATTTTGGCTCTCATGGACTTGTTTTAATTTTCTGAAGCTTCAGCTTGAACTTGCATATGAGCAATTGATGATCTGTTCCACAGTTGGCCCCTGGCCTTATTTTTGCTGATGATATTAAGCTTTTTCCACTGTGTCTTCCCACAGGTGTAGACAATTTGATTTCTGTGTATTCTATCTTGTGAGGGATTGTGTAATGTTGACTTTTATGCTGTTTAAAAAGGTATTTGTAATTAATAAATCATTGATGTTGTTAAATGCCTTGCAGTCAGTTCAGACTCATAGTGAACCTGTAAAGGTTTTCCGAGATGAGGCTAGTAGGTTTGAACCACGGGCCTTGTGGTTAGCAGCTCTGTACTTATCCTACAGCCCCACACCAGGACTCCAAATAAGTCATTGGTCTTGCAAAATTTTATTGTGTGAGCTCCAGCATGGTTTCTATCACCAAGGCCATATTTCCCAACTACTGATCCTTTCTCTTTGTTATCAACTTTCCCATTCCAATCACCAGTAATTATCAATTCATCTTGATTGCATATTTGATTAATTTCAGACTGAAGAAGTTTGTTTGTTGTTGTTGTTAAGTGCCGTCAAGTCAATTTCAACCCATAGCAACCTTGTATAGGATTTCTGAGAAGTAGCTCCTGAGTTTGAACTGCCAACCTTGCAATTCAAACAGCTTTGCAGTATGGCATATTAATCCACAGTGCCACACCAGGACTCAAGGGAGTTGGTAGAATTCTTCAATTTCAGCATCACTGACTTTAGTGGTTGGTGTGTAATTTGAATAATAGTGATATTAATTGGTCTTCTTTGTAGGCATATAGCTATTACCTATCACAGACAGCACTGTACTTCAAGATATCTTGAGACATTCTTCTTGATGATGAATGCCATTCCTCTTTTTTTTTTTTTTTCTTAAATGATTTATTGTGAATTATGTGATAGTATACATGGGAGAACATTAGTTTTACATTCATTCTATCGTATATCATTTCATTGCCATGGTTACAATCCCCTCCATGCA
>NW_006408673.1:6644426-6653848 GCF_000296735.1 Chrysochloris asiatica
GTTTCTTCCCCTCCCATGAGCTTCTATTGTTATGATAGCCTGCTACTTCCTGGGTCTCCCCCACCCAACCACGACCACTACTGCTCCATCCCTGAAGATGGACCATCTTGAGTTATTTCTCACAGCCTTAAACTGAACTCATATCTTAACTAATGTAGTAAGGAGGCAACACGTCCAGAAAGATTAAACATGTTTCTGAAGTCAAACCACTAAGCAGTGAGGTGGGACTGAACCTAGATCTGCTGTTATTACTGCTGTTGTTTGAGAACAATTAGATTCCAATTCAGAGCAACCCTATAGGACATAGTAGAAATTCCCCATAGGCTTTCGGAGGCTGTAAATCTTTACAGGAGCATGCTGCTAAGTCTTTTCTCCCAAGGAACTGCTGGTGGGTTGCTACTGTGGAGAGCTTCATCACTGAGGCATCAGAGCTCCTAAACCTAGATCTATTGGACCAAAAAGTGACAGTACTAGATTTTAATTTTGTGAAACACTGCTGAATAGAAGGAAAGTTCCATATTTACTTTTAGAGGGAATTATGGATTGAATTGTGGCCCCCCTCAAAAATATGTGTCATGTTAGTTGGGCCATGATTATTATGAGAATTATGTAACTATCTTCCATTTTGTGATTTGATGTATCATCCTTTGTGTTGTAAATCTTCACCTTATGATATTCATGAGGCAGGATTAGAGGTAGTTATGTTAATGAGGCAGGATGTAGTCTATAGGATTAGGTTGTATCTTGAGTCAATATCTTTTGAGATAAAAGGGACTAAACAAGGGGAACCTCTTACCACCAAGAAAGTAGAGTTGGGTGTGAAGCACATAGTTTGAACCCAGGGTCGTGGCACTAAGAAACTCCTACACACAGGGGAAGATTGATGATAAGGACCTCACCCCAGAGCCAACAGACAGAGAAAGCCTTCCCCTATAGCTAGTACTTCATCTCTTATACTTTGGACATGTTATCAGGAGGGACCAGTCCCTGGAGAAGGCCATCAAGCTAGGTAAAGTGGAGGGTCAGTGAAAAAGAGGAAGACCCCCAGTGAGATGGACTGAGACAGTGACAGCACCAGTGGGCTTAAATGTAACAACAATTGTGAGGATGGCACAGGACTGGGTAGTGTTGCATTCTGTTGTGCACAGGGTCACTATGAGTTTGGATCTGACTTGACAGCTCCTAACAACATAACTAGCACTCAGAATCGAACCTCTAGCCTCTTAAACTGTGAGAGTATAAATTTCTGTTTGTTAATGCCATTCACTTGTGGTGTTTCTGTTAGAGCAGCAGTAGGTAAGAGTGTAAGGGAAGTAATTTCAATTCCTATTTCAAGACAGCAAAAGAATGGTTGTCTGGGTAATGCAAAGAAGTGGGTGTTTCTCCCCTGTTGTCGGTAATAGCAATGGTAACAACGAGTAGAGTTTCATTTACCACAGCACTTTTGAGATGGTATTAACATTGCCTGTACAGATTTCATCTCAATCTTATTTCCCAATTATTTTGCTTTGCTTCCTGGAACAATTTCAAGATTCTTCTTTGTATTTGTCAATCACAACAAACCACACAGGCTGAGGCAGATAGGGGCAACGACTCTAATAAGAGTAAGGCCTTAAACTTCAGAAGGTTAAAGATTAGAAGGTGTTAGACCTGAATATGAATGGGCAGCTAAAAGATATCCAGTTAATGAGTGTGATATTTATTATGGGGAGAGTTAATAGTTACCAAGCACTTACTTGGAGTCCTGGTGTAGTGCTGTGGGATAAAGCACTGGATCACAAGGTCAATTTGAACCACAAGGTTGGCAATTCAAACTCACCAGTAGCTCCTTGGAAATCCTACACAGGGTCGCTATGAGTCTAAACTGACTCGACAGCACACAACAACAACAAGCACTTACTACAAAGCTAGCCCTGTGCTAAACTTCTATTATGTTATCTCATTTAATCTTTGCAATAGCCATAAAGTTAGATATCATTCTTATTTACTGGTGAGAAAACATAAAGATCAATCTGACCAAAGTCATATAGTTGGTGACAATCACACAGTTGGAACTGGGGTCTTATTTCAAAACCCATGCTCTTTCCACTACACCTTCCTGCAAGTTTTAAAAAATGTTCACAGACTTAATTTTCTCATATTCAAATGTATCACCTTAAGTCCTAGTGTGGCTCTGTAGGATAAGCACTAGACTGCTAACCAAAAGGTCACAGGTTCAAACCCATCAGCTACTCCTTGAAAATGCTACAAATGTATCACCTTCCCCAAAGTTGTAGGAGTCCTAGCATGAGGCTGTAGGATAAGCACTGGACTGCTAACCAAAAGGCCAGCAGTTCAAACCTATCAGCCTCTCCTCAGAAACCCCATAGAGGGTCACTATGAGTGGGAACCTACTCAAGGGCACTTAACAACAACAGCAACCCTAAAGTTGTAAAGGTGGTTCAACTCTTAAATTGTGGGGAAAAAATTAAAAATTGGATGATTAGCTTGAGATTTTAAGAAATTTGCTAGCCCTCCCTTTAGTGTGTTTGGCATGTCTAATATGATAATCTGCAGCACTCTAGAAACTCAGCAAATACTCTGGATCTGCTCAGAGTTATTGTTAAGTGCTGTCAACTTGGTTCTGACCCATAGTGATCCTTTATAGGGTTTCTGAGGACCAGATGATAAGTTTGAACCACTGACACTGCGTTTTAAACCAACTTTGCAGTCTAGTGCATTAACCCACAGCACCACACCAGTAGCGCAACAAAAAGTGCCCATCAGCAACAGAATAAGACTGAGCCAGAATGTAAATCAACATAAAAAACAATAAATCAAACTTACTGCTGCTGAGTAGATTCCATCTCATAGTGATTTGTTGTTATTATGTGCCTTCAAGTCGGTTCCGAATCACAACAACCCTGTATAGGGTTTCCATAAGCAGCTGGTGGGTTTTAACGGCCAGCCTTACAGTTTACCAGTTCAGTGTTTTCTATATCTTCAATAGAGAAAGTTTTGCTTATGGAAAATGAAAAACAGCATGTGTGGTAGCATAGTTGGTTTCATTGTGGCAAAGGCTCCTGATCTCATTGATAACTGACAACAAAACAGTTCACTGACCCCTAATAGTTTTGTGGATTGCGCTTTGGGAAGCACTGGCATAGAGTATATTTAATAACCCCATCCAGAACACATCTAAAATGAGTAGACATTACTACATGCTTTTTTCACTTTAAAAATTAAAAAAGGAATGAGAAAAGCCAGATTCCCAAATAAAATGAGTAATTTGCTGTAAAGTAAAAGTATCAATCAGGACTCAACTATTAATTTATTGAGTGTTCATTCATTCATTCAAGGCTAGTCTAAAAAAATATTTATAACAGAGTCTCTACTTTTGGCCCAGATGAGGATCCAATCCAGATGTGATACCATCAATGTGTACTAGTTCTAGTCTACAGTGTTATAACAGTATTGTCTAATTACTGCAAAACTACAGGGATAGAAATCTCATCTTCCACGTGGAAGACCCAGGTTCAACTGCCAGCCAATGTACCTTTTGCACAGCCACCACCTATCTGTCTGTCAGTAGGGATTTTCATGTTGCTAGGATGTTAAACAGATTTCATCAGAGTTTCTAGACTAAAATGCCAGGAGGAAAAATCCCTAGCAATCTACTTCCGAAAAGCAGCCAATGAAAACCTTATGAATCATGGAGCATCTGTGAGCTGCTACAGAGACAAGAAAATATACCTGTGGCTTGCAGACAAAGGTTCAATTCCCTCCCCTAACCTGCATCCCACCACTTGGGCTGACCCTACTCCAATTCTGCAAAATTGGCCCTGGCCAGCCCTGGACTAGCTCTTATTAGGAGAAGTGGCTGAACGGATGCATGAGGTAGAGAAGACGGACTGATTATCTGTACAAGAAAGAAAGCAATAATCACTTTTTAATTTTGATTTTGTTTTTGTCCTTTTTCTTCTTCTTTCTGTACTATTATTATTGTTATCATTATTTTGCTGTTGTTTGCTGGTTTGTTTGTTTTCTTTTCTCTTGTGGGTGTGTTTCAACTTCTTGCCTCACCCAACAGGAAACAACAACTGAGACCATACAGCCCAACTACAGCCGTATTCGCTACAACCCCACCAATTGGGCTAGAGTCATTGGATAGTCAGCTGCTATACATTGGATCAGTGACAACAATGAACATCAGCTAATCCATCCTGAACTGCATGAACAGCAAACAAAGAAAAGCAAACAAGCTCATCATCAGGAGACTGTTGGTGAGTGCCTCAGAATACACCAACATAACCTTCATCAACTTAATACAAATACAACAACACCTCCAAAGCAACAGACAATTTCTGCTCACATGAAAAAACAAGACAGAGACCAACAAAAGTCCAGTGGAAGACCTATAAAATGTTATTGAGGAAAAAGAGGCACTGGAACTATCTGAAAAAGAATCTAGGAGAACGATACTTATGTACCTTCAAACAACTAACAGATAGGTTGAAGAAAACCAGGAAGAATTTTAAAAAGCACTACAGGAACAATCAAACAAAATAGATAAAGGACTGGATATTATACAAAACTTGCAAACGGAAATCCAGAAGATTAATACCATGATATCAGAAATGAACAATACACTAAAAGGGCAAAGGAGTAGATTTGAATCTATGGAAGCCAGAACTATTGAGTTGGAAGATAAATCTCTCAACACTAGTAAGCTAGGAGAACAACTAGGAAAAATGAATGAAAAAAAATCTGAAGAAAGACAAAGACAATTGTGGGACACCAGAACAGGAAGAGATAAAGAAAAGCACAGAAAAAACAGTCATAGAACTACTGGAAGAAAATTTTCCTAACATCATGAAAGATGAGAAGATAAGCATTCAAGAAGCTGAACTAATTCGAAACGGGATAGACCCCATAAGAAAATCACCAAATCATAATCAAACTCTCCAAAGTTAAAGAATCCTGAAAGCAGCTCAAGAAAAACTAAATATTACCTACAAAGGAAAACCAAGTAGGTTAAGCTCTGACTTCTCAGCAGAAACCACACAGGCAGGAAGGCAATGGGGAGACGTATACAAGACTCTGAAAGAAAAAAACTACTAATCAAGAATCATATATACGGCAAAACTGTCCCTCAAATGTATCTGCAAAATTAGATCATTACTGGTGGTGGTAGTGATGTGCCATGGAGTCTGTTCCGACTCAAAGCGACCCTGTACAGGGTCTTCGAGGCTGTAAATCTTTATGGGAGCAGAAAGCCTCATCTTTCTCCCGTGGAACAGCTGGTAGTTTCAAACTGCTGACCTTGCAGTTCGCAGCCCAATTCGAAACTACTACGCTACCAGAGCTCCTTGGATCATTTCTAGATATGCAGAAATTAAAAGGATTTGTAGAAACCAAGTCAACTTTACAAAAAAAAAAAAAATACTAAAGGTAGACCTTTGCACTAAGAACCGACAACAGGAGACAACAACTGGAGAATAACATAACTGCAACCCACACAGAATTCAATCTAGATATAGAAGTATTGAGAGTAAAACAAAACTACATAACTGAAAATAGGGAATCAGAGATATTAATCAATAATGAAGACAACTACAAAACAAAAAGAGAAGCACAATTACAGAATTCCAAATGGCAAAGAAGTCAAGTAGAATGCAAGATAAAATAGTGTTTTAAAATTGGAAAGAAATGAATAAGTTATTCGGTAACCTCAAAGAAAATTAATACACCTTCACATCAAATCATGAAAAGGAAAATCCATGAAGATTTTGTAAACATTACAACTACGAAGAAAAAGCACACACACGCACAAAATGAATTCCACACACAAAAACATGTGGAACAAAGAAGCACCACAAAAAACACACACAGCAAAATGACTGCAATCAACATATACCTATTGATAATTATCCCAAATGTCAATGGATTAAATGCACCTGTAAAGAGACAAAGAGAAGCAGAATGGATAGGAAATCAGGATCCTTCAATATGCTCTCTACAAGAAACCCAACTAAAACACAAAGACAAACATAGATTAAAAATTAAAGAATGTAAAAAATATATCAAGTTAATTGCATTAAAAAATAAGCAGGAGTGGCAATATTAATTTTTGATAAAATAGACTTTAAGGTGAAAACCTGCATAAGAGACAAAGAAGAACACTATCTCATGATTAACGGTTCAACTGACAAGAGTACATAACCATTAATAAGTATATATGGCTCCCAACAAAAAAAGCCTCAAAACATATAAATCAAACTCTAATAGAAGTGAAGAAAGAAATAGATAACTGTATTTTATTTTAATATACCTCTTTCAAAAAAAGCACAGAACTACCAGAAAGAAACTCAACAGAGACATATCAGTCACCTTGACCCCACAGAATTATATAGAACACTAAACCCAACAACAGCAAAATGCACATTCTTTTCTAGTGCATATGGAACATTTTCCAGAATAGACCACATATTAAGCCACAAAGCAAATCTCAATAAATTTTAAAACTTCAAAATACTACACACCATCTTCTCAGATCACAATGTTATAAAATTAGAAATCAACAATAGGAAGACTGAAGAAACAAAATCAAATACATGGAAACTGAATCCCTGTTTAAAAGCTACTGGTTAATAGAATAGTAAATAACAAAATAAAAACATTTCTTGAAGCAAATGAGAATGAAAACACAACCTACCAAAACCTTTGGGACCCAGAAAAAGCAGAGCTTAGAAATTTGTAGCAATAAATACACATATCCAACTAGAAGAAACAACAAAAATCAACACATTAACACAACAGCTCCAACAATTAGAAAAAGACCAACAAAGCAACCCTACAGTCACCAGAATAAAAGAAATACTAAGGATTGGAGTAGAAACAAATGAGATAGAAAACAGAAAAATTATAGAAAGAATCAACAGGACAAGAAGTTGGTTCTTTGATAGGAGTAACAAAATTGGCAAATCTAACAAAAAAATAATAAGGGTGATGTCACAACAGAACCAATGGAATTAAAAAGGATAATAACGGAATACTACGAAAAGTTGCTTTCCAATAAATTTGAAAATCTTGAAGAAATACATACATTTTTAGAAAAACACGACCTACCTAAACTAACACAGAATAAAGTAGAAAAATTTAACAGATCTATATAAGAAAAGGAGAAATTGATCAGGTAATTTAAAAAACTCCCAACAACAAAAAAGTCCAGTCCCAGATGGCTTTACAGGTGAATTTTACCATACATTCAGAGAAATGCTAACACCAATTTTACATAAACTATTCCAGAACACAGAAAACTCCTGAATACTTTTTATGATGTGAACAAAACTCTCATGTCAAAACCAGGCAAGGACATCACTAAAAATGTAAAATTTTGACCAATATCCCTCATGAACATAGATACAAAAATTCTCAACAAAATCCTAGTCAACAGAATTCAACAACATATTTTAAAAATAATGACAATGCATCCTGATCAAATGGGATTCATACCAGGATGCAAGGATGGTTCAATATTAGAAAAAATATCAACATAATCTACCATATAGATAAATGGTCTGGGGTGGGTAGGCTGGTTGGTGTGATGAAGCCTCAGTTCAGACTAGTTATTTCTGCTTCAAAAGATCTCTCATGCTCCAGAAAGCTAGCACACTTGGTGGACTCCAGATTCTGAAGGACAGAAAGAGAAGTTAAGCCTCAAATGTGTCAACAGTTTCTAAGTCTTTGCTTTAGTCAAAGTTGC
Source organism: Chrysochloris asiatica (assembly GCF_000296735.1). NCBI lineage: Eukaryota > Metazoa > Chordata > Mammalia > Afrosoricida > Chrysochloridae > Chrysochloris > Chrysochloris asiatica. The sequence goes on from NW_006408673.1 coordinate 6,652,171, forward strand.
TAAAGCCCCTTGGCTCTAGTAAGTCACATGGTCAAGTCCAATTCAATGTGAGAGGGGTATGGATGCTGGGAGGGGTGAAGAAATTGGAGGGTGGGACAATTTTACCCTAGAAAGTGGACTGAGCATTAAACTAGGCTTAGGGTTTTCTAGGTAGGGTCAGAGAAGGATATGGTTGCAAGGAAAAAGAGAATTTTGGTGAGAAATGATGTTTTTCATATGAATAACCACAGGCTTCACACTGAGAAGAAACGGAATGAGATAAAAAAATATTAACAAAGTGGGACAAAATTAAGCACTCAAAGGAATGAAAGAGCCTTGATAGTGCTGTAAGGTAAGCGCTGGACTGCTAACTGAAACTTTGGTGGTTCACACCTTGGAAACTCTATACAGGCTCCCACTATGAGTTGGCACTGATACTTAACAACAACAAAGGAAATGAAGGAACCCTGCTGATGCTATAGGATAAACTCTGGACTGCTAATTGAAGGTCAGCAGTTCAACCCCATCAGCTACTCCACAGGAGAAAGATGAGGCTTTCTTCTCCTATAAAGATTTACAGCCTTGGAATTGATTCAGTCGCAACTGTTTTGTTGTGTTTGGGTAAAGGGAATGAAGATCTGTCTGACTTGGAGGACAGGTATGTCAGTAATAGGGGGAGACTTGTTGTTAAGTCCCTATATAGGGTTTCCATGAAGTGGCTGGTGGGTTTGAGCTGCTGACCCTATCGTTAGCAATCCAGTGCTTATCCCACACCAGAATTTGTGGGAAAGAGAGCTAGAAAGACAAATAATTCAACCAGAAAGCTAGTAACTTGATTTTAAGAGTGTAGTCCTAGCAATTTAAAAAGAAACACTGAGCTATTTCACAAATAATATTTAGTTTAGAAGTTATGCTATATTTTCTTAACAATTTCATTGAAATATAACTCACATTTAATAAAATTCATCCTCTTAAAGTATACAATTCAGTGGTTTTTATTATATTCACAGAAATGTTCAATCATCACAACTATAAAAATTATTTTTACATTTATTTTTAAATCACAAATGAAATTAATAATCTAGTAAATGTCACAAGAACAGAAAAAAAATAATAACACCACCTGTTATGGACTGAATTGTGTCTCCCCAAAACATGTGCTGTAAATCCTAACCCCTATATCTGTGGTTGGAGTCTTGGTGTGGTCCTGTAGAATAAGGAAATACCAACCACAAGGTTACTGGCTCAAACTCACCAGTCGCTCCTTGGAAAATGCTATACAGGGTCACAGTGAATCAGAACCTACCACAATGAATCAGAAACAATATACCCATGGATATATTCCCTTTTCGGAATGGGTTTTCTTGTTAATGAGGCAGTATTTATATTGGGTGTGTCTTGAGTAAATCTCTTTACAGATTATGTATAAAAAAGAGCAGATTGAGAAAGGAAGCAGAGATGAAGGAAGACAGACGTCATGACACAAGAGCTCCAAGAAACTAGAAAAAAAAGCTAAAAAGAGACAGGAATCTTCCCCCAGAGCCATTACTCCGCATTTGAACTTCTAACATCCTAAACTTTGAGAAAATAAATTTCCATTTCCTTAAAATACCCACTTGTAATACTCTTGTTATGTTGTTGTTGTTAGGTGCCATCGAGTCGGTACCAACCCATAGTGACCTTATGCACAGCAGAACGA
>NW_006408673.1:6655847-6661074 GCF_000296735.1 Chrysochloris asiatica
TCCTTATTTGAAAGCATTTAGTTTATTTCTAATCTGCTGATCAAGTCTGAATATTATCTTTACAACTGTAGGTCTTTTCCAAATTTGGATTATTTCCTTATGATCTGTTTCCAGATAATATCAAGACACTTCTATGGCTTTTAAACCATATTGAGAAATTACTTTTCAAATGGCTTGTTACTGTAAAATCCTAATAGCTATAAATGAGTGAAAATTGTTTTCATAGCAGTCTGATTAGTATTTAGTAATATCATTATTTTTAGACAATGTCATCAGGAAAAAAGATACATCAAAATATACACTTACTGTATTAGGAAAATGAACAGAATGTAGAACTCTAATATTTAAAATAACAAAACCATCAGATAAATAAATGACCTATTATTAATACTCTAAGATTTAAACCCAAACTCTTTAAAATGTTATCTGTTTTAGTAAGGAATTACCTGACTAAAAGAGAGAGAGAGAACAAGGGGGAAAGAACTTGAGAAGACAGAGGAAGCGTTTTACGAAGACGGTGCTAGAAGCAAAGAAGGAAGCTCCTGCTCCTCCCAAAGCTGAAGCCAAAGCAAAGGCGTTGAAGGCCAAGAAAACAGTGCTGAAAGGGGTCCACAGCCACATAAAAAAGAACATCCACATGTCACCCACCTTCTGGTGGCCCAAGACACTGAGGCTCCGAAGGCAGTACAAATATCTTCGAAGAGCATCCCCAGGAGACACAAGCTTATTTAGTATGAATGTCATGGCCAACAAGCACCAGATCAAACAGACTGTGAAGAAGCTCTGTGACATTGACGTAGCCAAGGTCAACACTTTGATCAGGTCCAATGGAGAAAAGAAGGCTTGTGCTCAATTGGCTCCTGACTATAGTGCTTTGGATGTTGCCAACAAAATTGGCATCATCTAAACTGAGTCAAGCTGGCTAATTCTAAATACCAATTAATGGAGAGAGAGAGAGGGGGAAAAAAAAAAGACAGAAGGGAAAAGAAAAATAGGAATAAACAAGATAACAAAATATCAACCTAATTTTACCCTAAGGGCATTTCTTGGTTCCAGAAAATAGGAACAATTATTATAACAGCCACTTGAAGTGTGAGGGAGGCAGAAATCCAGACTTGGGGTAGCGTACCAGGAAGGTGTGAAGTCTAACAGGAGACCCTTCCTGTAGTAAGTTGTGATCCAAAAGGGTAAGGGCTGAAATCAGAATAGAATAGCTCCTACAGGGAATTACAACTGGTTTCAAACCACCTGGGTTGTCCAGGAAGCCCAAATCACTAGAACTATAAAGATCCAGCACAAAAAACTAGGGACAAACTTAGGGGGTTCTAGTACATGGCATACATACACTATCAAACATTACAAAAAACGCACAAGCAGTAGAAGACAAAATAGATGACTGGGACATAATTAGAAATTTAAGTGCATCAAAAGATTTTGCCAAAAGAGTAAAAGGAGCCTACAAACTGGGGGGTAGATTTTTTATGCAACGATGTAACAGACAAATAACAGACAAAGGACTAATATCTAAATTTTATAGAGAACTACAACAACCTCTACAAGAAAAAGAAAAACAACCCAATTAAAAAGTAAGCACAGGGCCACCACCACCAAACACACCATAGGAGCCATGACTGACAATGAAGTCATTCAGAAATGTCTACTAACTGATAGAGATGGCGCTGGAAATGATTGAATAATTAACCTGCTGGTGAAGAGTTTCATTAAATGGTACAGCTCTGGATCCCAGGAAAAGGGGTAAAGTACCAACATATGCTGAGTACACTGTCACAGCGCAAATTATCAGTGGGCAAAACTTTGCTGGTATATGATATGAATCTCAGAAAAAATGGAAAATATTTACAAAGATACAGAATGTAGCATCCCTGGAGCACATGCAAAACTTGCTTAGTACAAAAAGCAAATTCTTCAAATAAAATGAATATGAAAAAATCGCCAAGAACATGATGCTTAGCATCATCCAGATAGGAATGAAACATTAAAGGAACTAGAGGCTCTGGGAAAAGAATTAGAATGTCTTTCACATATTAAAGAAAGTGTTGATAAGCTGGAATTGAAGCTGAAATAATTTCACGTTCTTAATACCATCCATGAATTTCAGCAAACACTGGAAAATGATGAAAAATTCTCAGAGGTAGGAGAAGCTCAAGAAGCAAGTCTGTTAATAGATTCTAAGTCATAGATAAGCTAATTACTAAGAATAGTCATCTAGCTATATGACCTTGTTGTTGTGCTATTGAGTGGGTTCTGACCCATAGCAACCCTGTATAAGATTTCCTAGGAGCAGCTGGTGAGCTTGAACTACCTACCCTGCAGTTCAAACCAACTTTGCAGTTCACTGCATTAACCCACAATGCCACATCAGAACTCCTATATGACTGTGTTTAGAAATTCTTGTGCTCTTGAAATATATAAAATGTCTGCCATGAAATACTTTGCTTTTAAAATCAGCACACCTTTTATGGTGTTTCTTCACACACAAAAAAATGATTTCAGTACATATATGGTTTTATTAAAATTCCTTTTTATTCTTAACCTTAAAAAATCAGAAGCAACAGTCCAAAAATGTTGAATAAAGTATTCTCAAGAAGGGCATAGTTATGCACATTAATATTCTAGGTAGTCTTTAACTAGTAACACTGATTATTCACAAAATTAGTTGAAGATTATGAAAAGCTGGTGTTTCTAGATTTATAAGAAGGAATACATTCATTTCCAGATAACACTGCCACTTTTGAAAATGGAGTCCATGGATGGGCTTTAGGAGGACTGTGAATTTGTGCAATTATGTGTAAAATGTTGTGGTTGTTGTTGTTAGGGGCCATTGAGTTGGTACTGACTCATAGCAACCCTATGCAAAGCAGAATGAAACACTGACCAATCCTGGGTAACCTCACTATTGTTGCCACACTTGAGTCCATCGATGCTGTCACTTGGCCAATCCATCTTGATAGGGGTCTTCCTCTTTTTCTCTGACCCTCCACCTTACCAAACATGATATCCTTCTCCAGCGACTGGTCCCTCCTGACAATATGTCTGAAGTATGAGAGATGAAGTTTGGCCATCTTGGCCTCCAAGGAGCACTCTGGTTGCACTTCTTCCAACACAGATCTGTTGGTTCTTTTGGCAGCCCATGGCACTTTCAGTATTTTCCTCCAACACCATAACTCAAAGGCATCAATTCTTCTACGATCTTCCTTATTCACTGTCCAGCTTTCGCATGTATATGAGGTTATTGAAAAGTACCATGGCTTGGGTCAGGAGCACCTTAGTCCCCAAGCTGACATCTTTGCTCTTCAACACTTTAAAAAGGTCTGGTGCAGCAGATTTACCTAATGCAATACATCATTTGATTTCTTGACTGTTGCTTCTATGAGTGTTGATAGTTGATCCAAGAAGAATGAAGTTCTTGACAACTTCAATCCTTTTTCCATTGACAAGAGTGTTGTTTATTGGTCCACTGGTGAGGATTTTTGTTGTGGTAGATGCGCATTATTCTGGAATGATATTAAGGACCACTGGTATCAGAGATAATCATTTTGACTTTGCAGTCGAGAAACAGAGGTCCCTGGAACCATCAAGGGAGAAGAGCGGAGTGCGGGACCCTACCCAGAGAAGAGGTGATGCCAGAGATGGAGGCAGAGATGATGACGTGGAGAGATGGAGCAGCTGAGGACTCTAGACCCAGAGAGGGAGAGGGGCTGTGTGCTGACAACCATGGGGCAGGCTTGTGGGGTATACCCTTTGGTTGGTTGATGATGCATGGAAGGGATTATAACCATGGCAATGAAATGATATACGATAGGATGAAGGTAAAACTAATGTTCTCCCATGTAAACTATCACATAATTCACAATAAAATATTTTTTTAAAAAAAGAGGTAATCACTGTGCTTTGCTTGTGTATCTCTCTCCTAACACTTGAGGAATGTAGCTGTTAAATGTTTTGTTATGTTTTCTCTATATTGTTCTTCAGCAGTCATTTTCAATTGAAACAAATTTCCTGTTCAAATGAAGAGATGTTTGAGGTAAATATTCTATTAAGATGGTTTCACATATGGGATTTCATGATCTTAAAAATTAAGTTAAGTCTGAATCACTTATAATTTTTTTAAATATTAAATTGCACTTTTAGTAATTGCTAAAAATAAATAAATAAATAGAATTTAAAATGGGCACAGGACATGAACAGACTCCTTCCCAAGAAAGACATCCAGGCAGTGAACAAATATCTGAAGAAATGTTCACAATCATTAGCATTAGAAAGATGCAAATCAAAACAATAATAAGATATTATCTCACACAACATTAACAGTGAAGTTAAAAAAAAAACAGGAAAAAAAAAAATGCTGCTAAGGGTGCTGAGACAATGGGACCTTCCTAAATTGCTGGTGGGACTATAAAATGGTTCAGCCATTCTGGAGAACAGTATCGCAATTCCTCAGATAGTTGAAAATAGAAATACCTTGTGACCCAGCAATCCCTCGAGTTGGTATATTGTTGTTATCATTAAGTGCCATTGAGTCAACTCCAACTCACAGCAACCCTGTAGACGGTTTCCGAGAAGTGGATGGTGGGTTTGGCCCACCAACCACATGACTCAAACTGATCTTGCAGTTCAGTACTTATCCTACAGTACCATACCAGGACCCTCAAGAAATACAAACTAGGACATGAGTAGATATAGGCACACCAATGTTCATCATAGTACTATTCACAATAGCAAAAAGATGGAGACAACCTAAGTGCCCATCAATGGAAGAATAGATAAACAAACTTTGGCACATACACATAATGGAATACTATACAATGTTGACAAATAGTGATGAATCTGCGAAACATCTCATTACTTGGATGAACCTGGAGGGCATGCACATCATTTACCACAGGCCTCACACTAGTCCTACCAACAACTTTTTAAGCGCAATGACCAGTACAGAGTCAAAGACAATCAGGAACACAAGGAAGCTTGAATCCATAAGGGGAAATTAGCACAAAAAATAGACAATAGAAACAGACTAGCAGAAACTTCAAATATTGGAGTGATTAGATAACAGTGATTATGAAACAAATATACTTACTGGTTTAAATTTATATATATAAAAAAAAAGTTTGAAGATGCCTACAGGTAATTGTTGTTGCCACTGAAGTGATTCTTACTCATAGGGATGCTGTATAGGATTTCCAAGGAGCAATTGGTTAGCTTGAGC
>NW_006408673.1:6665209-6666276 GCF_000296735.1 Chrysochloris asiatica
TCCCACCCTCATCCACCTGGAGAACAGATCCTAGTCTCTGGGAGTTTCAAGCCATGTGGTTGGGAACAACACCAGTGTGAGGCGGGACCCAGCTATACCTCTTTGGTGCACCACTTTGGTGCCTAGATTCAAGTGGGCTTGGCTCCAGACCTACAAAGCCCACAGAGCTGTCAGACCAGCATTTAACCAGTCACCCTGCCCCCAGCTTCCCTGTGGTCCTAACAGACATTGAAACCAGCTTCATCAAAGGCCTCCATGAACTACTTCTGGACTGAGTGTCCTGATCATAGATAACACCAAAGCCTATAGAAACTCAATCTTGGGCCAGGAACTCTGTTGTCACATCCCTTCCACAGCCGCCTCATCAGATCTTTGAATGTAGAAGCACACCAGAGAATTCCCGCCTCTAGGTCCAACAATTGCAGTATTTATTTTTACAAATACAACAATCTCACAATACCCTGCAAACAACAGACAACAGTAGCTCACAGGAAGAAAAAAGAGAGAATGGCTCACACAAATGACTAAAATTCAGAGACAGAAAAAACTTCTGAGGAAAGGAAGGTAATGGAACTAACTGAAAAAGGATTCAAAGACTAATATTTTGGTGCCTTCAATGGATTGACAGAATGATGAAGGAAAGTAAGGAGAATGCAGAGAAAAACTTTAGAAGAATTCAGGAAAACACTACAAGGACAAACAGCAAATTTCGATACAATACAAACCCTGAAATTAGAAATCCAGAAAATTAATTCTAAGGTTTCAGAAATGGACAATGCTTTAAAAGGACAAAGGAGACAATATGAAGCAATGGAAGCCCAGATCAGTGAACTTGAAGATAAATCTCTAATGCAAGCATGTTAGAAGAACAATCAGAAAGGAAAGAAAGAAACAAGTTCAAAGAAAGCATGTTACGTGAGACACAAGAAGAGGAACAATTTATGGGTGATTAGAATTCCGGAATAAGAAACAATAGAAAGCACAGAGAAAATTGTCAAAGAGTTGTTGGAAGAAAACTTCCCTAATATAATGAAAGACGAGAAGATAAGCATACAAGAAGCTGAATG
>NW_006408673.1:6666931-6670116 GCF_000296735.1 Chrysochloris asiatica
GTTTTAAGCAAGGAAAAAATTAATAAATTGCAGGGTAACTTCAAAGAAAAATAATACAGCTGCACTTCAAAATAAAAAAAGAGGAAAATCAAAAAGATTTAGTAAACATTAATACAACAGAGGTGAAAATGAAAAGAAATCCCACAAACAAAATGAACTCAGCGTAGAAAATTATGGCAAACAAAATTTCTAGTAGCACCACAAAAAAAACCCATACACAGAGAAAAATGACAGCAGTCAATTCATAACTATCGATAATTACACTGAATGTAAATGGATTAAATGTATCAGTCAAGAGATATAGAAAGTAGAGTGGATAAGAAAACAGGATCCTTCAATATGCTACCTACAAGAGATACATGAAAAAGATGGGCACAGCCTACAACATTCAGGTCTAGATGTTCATCAACAGAAGAATGGTTAGACAAACTTTGGTATATACACACAATGGAGTATTATGAAATGGTGAAGAATAATGGTGAATCTGTGAAACACCTCACAACATGAGATTGAACCTGGAGGACATTATGCTGTGTGAAATTACTCAATCACAAATAGACAAATATTGTATTAGATCAATGTTATAAAAAGGTTTTTTAAAAAGTGTTCTTGAAAAAGGAAACAATCTATGATGGTTATGTGAGTTGGAGGAGAAGGAAAATTATTCTCTGGCTAGAGGGTAGACACATGTTAACATGGATGACAGGGCAGGCAATATACAACAAGAGGGAGGTTAACAGAAGAAAAATGAAGGTAGCCGGGGACACAGGGAATAGTTAAAGTGAATAGAGGTAAATATTGTTAACTGTTGGTACCTGAAGGGGATTGGAAGCATGTGATGAAACAAAGCATATGACTCGTTGAATGTAAAGCTGATGATCTGCTCTATAAACCTTCACACAATTGACACAAAAAAAGTTGAAGAAAAAAACAACACCCACAGTAATCAAAGTTAAAAATTCAGTAGATGAATTTAATAGTCACAGGTGAAGAGAAAACTGAAGAAACAATACTGATACTTCCCTAGGTTTGAAGCACTCTCATATTTTTCTGTTCTGTATTATTCTATTCAAGGAGTCCCTGAGTGTTGTAACTGATTACGTTCATGACTACTAACAAATAGGTTTGCAGCTCAATCCCATCAAGAGGTGCCTCAAAATAAGGGCCTTGTGACCTGCTTTTGAAAGGTCAGGACCTTGAAATCCCCGCAGAATGCAGTTTTACTCTGCACACATAGGGTGACAGTGAGTCAGAACTGACTGATGGCAATTTTTTTTTGTTCTAATTTAATATAGATTGGCTGTTCAAACCCACCAGCTGCTCCTTTAAACTCTATACATGCTCGCTATGAGTCAGAACCATCTTGATAGCAAGTGCTGTTAGTGAAAACAACAAGAACACCCTCAATCCCACCATGACCTTGATCTGACCTATGAGAGATTTCCCATGGGTGCGACATGCAACTACCTTTTATCTTGTAAGAGATAAAAGGAAAGAACCATAAGCAGAGAAAAAGGAGTCCATTACCAACAAGACTACACTTCATACAACAACAACCAAGAACGAGTCCTAGTGTAGTGCTATAGAAGAAACACTGGACCACAAAGTAGGTTTGATCCTCAAGGTCAGTGGTTCAAATCCACCAGCTGCTACTTGGAAACCCATACAAGATTGCTACGTGTCGGAACTAACTACATGGCACTTACCAACAGCATCAACCATAAAGTTGTCAGTTCAAACCCAGCAACCACTCTCTGGAAACCCTATAAATGGTCACTATGAGTTGGAATTGACTTGACGACACTTAACAACAACCACCAAGAAGGAAGACCTAGGAGTGGAGTGCATCCTTTGGAATGGAGAGTACACTGAGAATTTCATAGATCCAGGAAATGACTGATGTCAATATCTATGAAAATCTCCAAGGAATGCTGGGCCAACAGATCTTGAAAGGACATAAGGACTATTCTCCAGAACTGGCATGCTGAATTTGGCCTTTTCAAGTGTGAGAGAAAAAATTTCTGTTTATTAAACCTAGCCATGTGTGGTATTTCTATTATAGGAGCAATAGATAACTAAGATCCAACAAACTGATTTCATAGTCCCACTCTATGCTGTCTTTTAGTCAACAGGTAGTTGCCACTAAGTCTGTTCCGATGCATAGTGACCATGTATAGGGTTTCGAGGAGCAGCTTATGGGTTTGAACCACTGACCTTGTGGTTCGCAGTCCAGTGCTTAGTCTACAGTGCCACACCAAGAGTCCCTTAGTCAATAAAGTTAAATGAAAACTGATGATTGCACTATTTAATAAAACAGTGTCAGGGAAATACATGTTTTTAAAGCAGCTTTTACTACAAAATGAAGTTGAGGATCAAAATACATACTTGTATCTCTGACAAATCCCTTATGTGCTGGTGTCGCTAGATTACACTAGATACAGCTGGCTTCATTTAAAGCCTCCCCTGTGACTTATTCTTGGCAGAAAAAGAATCAGACCAGGAAGAGAAATTCAGTTTTTATTCTGGAGTAGATACCTGGAGGCTCTACACCATTTTCCATGGGGAAAGTTTTTAACTAGTGAACTGCCACCTATGAAATAAATGTAGTCAGGGTTACTATAGATATGGAATTATAGAAAACTTACTAGACTCAGTATTCTGTTTGGAAGAACTTCACTGATTTCTACTGATGAGCAGTTTCCACCAGTCTGCAATAAAATGAGTTAAATAAGGTCCATATGGTTTTTAGTAAAATTATTCTATCCACTGAAAGTGTGGTGGATCTTTGCTGAAAATAAAGAATACCAGAAAGATGATACCTGTGCTTTATTGACTACGCAAAGCCTTTTGACTGTGTCAATCATGACAAACTATGGACAACACTGAGGATAATGAATATTCCAGAACATTTAATCATGCTCATGAGGAACCTGTACATAGACAAAGAGGCAGTCGTTTGAATAGAGCAAGGGGACACTGAATGTTTTAAAATAAAAAAGGTGTGCACCAGGGTTGTATTCTTTCACCGTATTTATTCTATCTGTATGTTAAGGAAATCATCCAAGAAACTGGATTATATGAAGAAGAAGGTGGTATCAGGATTGGAGGAAGACTCATTAACAGCCTGAAATATGCAGGTGATACAGACTTGCTTGCTGAAAGCAAAGAGGACTTAAAATACTTAC
>NW_006408673.1:6671136-6682837 GCF_000296735.1 Chrysochloris asiatica
CCTGAGGTTTGCAGCCCGATTTAGTTCCTGAAAATATTTTGAAAATCTGGGCTGATTCACAAAATGCAACATTATCAATGTTTTGTTCGTTCAGTCAACAAATGCTTGGAGTACCTCCTATGTGTTAAGAAATGGGACATAAACAAACAAAGAGGTTGTACTATGTACCTTCTTCTCTCATGAGAGAGACATGTTTAGTCACTAGTTACTAACAAGTTAAGTAGTTCTAGGTTTTCTAGGAGCAGAGGTGAGACAAAGCTCGTTTGTCTGGGAAATCAAGCTACTGAAAGAAGAAACAAAGCTGAGTTGTCCTGAAAATGCACAGGTATTTGCCTGCTGATAAGGAAAAGGAATGGAGGCCATTTAAATTTCCTGTTTAGTCCAGGGAGTTATAAATAATTCTAGATGGCAGGGTTATAGGAGTATCAGATATGGCACAGACTAAGATGTGGTGAGGCTGGAAAAGGAGAAGTGGGTAGGATGTGGCCTACAAGACAGGTTTTGTAGTCCCAGCTGAGGATTTTAACTTCATCCTATACACAACTGGGGTTTATGGAATTACTGAAAGATTTCAGGACTGGATCAGAGATTTAGTTATATTGTCGTGGACAGTGGGGGTAGTAGGTGGTTAAGGATGGTGGCTAGAAGGACTATCAAATTTAAAGGCTTGCTGGGGCAATGGGAATTGGTTTCTGGTTTGGGGTTTAAACACAGGGGCACAGAGGAGAAGTTTGGAAAGGGAACTGGATTACCACTGGCCAGTAGTAAGACTGTATGGGCTACTTTCCCAGGGTCTGCATAGTTGAGTAAAGCTTCTTCTAGTCAAGGTATTTTGTTAAACCCATATTAATTTTTAAAATGGCAACAACAACTTTTTTTGGGACTATTTGCAAAACTGAAAACATAGAAAAGAAAAAAAGGGTCTTCCAACTTTTGTTGGAAAAAAACAAACAAAAAACCTATCAGGGATACTTACATCAGCTATCAGCATAGTTCTCTTTTTAAATACGCGTTTGCATAGGAAAGTGCACAAATATGCTTGACGCATATTCACAAAGTGAATATACTTGACTAACTGGCACCCATATCAACAAAGTATTATCATTATTTCCGGTGTGGCGCTGTGGGTTAATGCGTCTGACTCCAAAGCCATTTGAATAGCAAGGTTGGCGGTTCAAGCTCACCAGCTTATCCTCGGAAACCCTATACAGGGTCGCTGTGGGTCAGAAATGACTAGATGGCACTTAACAACAACAACAACAAATAATCTCAAGGAGCTCTGGTAGCGTAGTGGTTACGAATCAGGCTGTGAACCGCAAGGTCAGCAGTTCGAAACTACCAGCGGTTCCGCGGGGGAAAGATGAGGCGCTCTGCTCGCGTAAAGATTTACAGCCACGGAAACCCTGTGCAGGGTCGCTATGAGTCGGAACCGATTCCACGGCATATAACAACAACAACATGGGTCAGAAATGACTAGACGGCACTTAACAACAACAAATAATCTCAAAGAGTTCTGGTAGCATAGTGGTTACGAATGGGGCGAACGTCAAGGTCAGTTGTTCGAAGTTACCAGCGGCTCGGCAGGATGATGAGGCTTTCTGCTCCCGTAAAGATTTACAGCCTCGGAAACTGTGCAGGGTCGCTATGAGTCAGAAACCTTTGTATAGAGTTTCCGAGGAGCTGCTGGCTGGTGGGTTTGAACAGTCTACTTTATGGTTAGTAGTATAGTGCTTATCCTACAGCGCCATATCAGGGCTCCACTCATAACCCTATGAGTTAGAAAATAACACTATCCCATTTGGTGAACGAGGAAACTGACTCATAGATCACAAGGTTAAATATTGTAGAAACCAGTATTTTAATCTGGATCTGTTGTCTGATTCCAAAGCCCTTGTTCTGGGAAAGAAACAGGTTTGGAGGGTTAGACCGAGAATTCCCTTTGAAAGATGCTTATGGAAACTTACTTCCGGCTGTCAGTGCCACAGTGACCGCAGGTAACCATCAGGCGTCCTGCTCCCGCGCCTCCAGAGCGCAGCCAGCAGATAGTCGCCCGCCGCATGCTGCACGGCCTCCTCACACACGATGGCGCTATCGCAGTTACAGTCGGAGGAGAAGGTTTCCCTGTTGTCGCACTATTCTTGAGACCGGAATAGCTTAGGCCCAAAGGTCACACCTACGGCGCGCCCCGCCCCGGTTCTCCTAAGTTCTCGCGCGAGTTGTACTTCCGCCCTTTTGGCTCTCTGAGCAGCACCATGGCGGTCGGCAAGAACAAGCGCCTTACAAAAGGTGGCAAAAAAGGAGCCAAGAAGAAAGTGTAAGTGGTGACTGTTTTAGATCCTGCTTTTTCGGGTCTTGTTGAAACCGGCAGGCGGGTTGTTGGTCGCAGCGTGGATCGGATGGCGCGGATGCCGGTCGGATTGCGCGGTTTGCGCCGGGTTGCACTCCCGGCTGGCTGATCTGGCTGCTGCGTGGAGGCGGGACGGCTACCTTGCCCCGGCGTCTTGGGCCCGATTGTCACCATCACTGGGGCTCGGCGTGTTCCTTATGGTGCAAATTCCGCAGATACGTACTGTCACCCCAGTTGTTGGAGTTTAGGAAGGCACTGCGTATTCTTCCCCGTTTGTGACTTCATAGGCCATATTTCTTTGGTCCCCGTGGTATCTCGGGCTCCTGGTAGACTCTAGTGAGCCCCTGAAGGGTCACATAAAGTTAACGGGACGTGCATGCTGGAGGCAATGCCTCTGTATTAGAAGAACCGAGGAGATGTGTGTTCATGTTTGATCTGATTAGTAAGGTAGACATAGTGGAGGGGAAGGTCGATTTCCATTTGTATCCCTCACCTACCTTTGAGGAAATTCGTTTACTGCAGCATCTCAAATGCCAGGTTGTTGTTAAGTGCCGTCGAGTCGGTTCCGACCCATAACGACCCTGTACAGGGTTTCCGAGGCTGTAGATCTTTACTGGAGCAGAAAGCCTCATCTGTCTCCCGCGGAGTTGGTGGTAGTTTCAAACTGCTGACCTTAAAGGTTCGCAGCCCCATTCGTAACCACTACGCTACCAGAGCTTCAAAATGCCAGGTAGCTCTAGTAAACAGTAAATGTTAATGGCGTTATTAAAGTGACAAAAGTAAAATGCAATTTCACTCTAGTCAGCAGTAAAACGTAAGCTTTTTTCTCCCCCATTCAGGGTTGATCCATTTTCTAAGAAAGATTGGTATGATGTAAAGGCACCAGCTATGTTCAATATAAGAAATATTGGGAAGACACTAGTCACAAGGACTCAAGGAACCAGTGAGTATCTTGTCATTTGTTTGTACTTATAAGTTGTCGTATCCTCAGTCTGTTGTCCTGTGGTGGGAAGATAAGGGAAATGGTAGCTCTAAAGGTCTTTCTTTTTAAAAACAACATCTATACATGAAAATTATCTTTGTAGACTTTTTTTTGTGTGTCATAATGTTGATAAGACAACCCACACTTGTTTTGTAGAAATTGCATCTGATGGACTTAAGGGTCGTGTTTTTGAAGTGAGTCTTGCTGATCTGCAGAACGATGAAGTTGCATTTAGAAAATTCAAGCTAATTACTGAGGATGTTCAGGGCAAAAACTGCTTGACCAACTTCCATGGCATGGATCTTACCCGTGACAAAATGTGCTCCATGGTCAAAAAATGGCAGGTGAGCTAAAACCCTTTTCATAGCCTATGGTGCTGTGGAGTTCATGTTGAATCTTTGGGCATTTCATGTTACTGAATGCTAACACTGGGCTGGAGCAACAGCAGTGAGCAAACTATGAGCCTGTTATGTTGTGTCCATGATTTAATTCTGTGTTATCATTGTTTGCTGCATGAACTAGTGACTGGTTGAAGATTGTCTAAGTTTTATGTGTCTTCAGAATACTGTTGGACTAAAAATTCGATTGAGTTTTAGTGGACATGTGTTTGTATATCTCTGACAATATTGACAACCTGATGCCATAATGAAATCTTAGCTCCAGTTCTCATTTGTGTTCTCTCTGCTGGCTTGTTAAACCTTAGTTTATTCATTTGAAATAATTACATTAATTCAAATATGTATTGGTTTGCCTACCATCCGTCCAGTTTTAGGATATTTTGTGTACGGGAATGAATGATGACAAGATGTTTCGGTCCCAAATGAATAACTATTGATTATACCGTTACATTTATTTCTGACATTCCCATAAAGTTATTTTCCAATTTCTAAAACTTTTAAGCTCCTTTGAATGGTATTGCAGTGTCATTTTTGTCAGTACCTAAGATATTAGGTTATTTGGAGCTCAGTGACTGTAGAATATGAACCAAAGGTAGACTGTTCAAGCCTACCAGCTGCTCCTCAGGTGACGGATGAGGTTTACTGCTCCCACAAAGATTTACAGCCTCCGAAACTCCTATACAGGATCGTTATGAGTTGGAAGCAACTTACTTGATGGTACCGAAAAAGATAGGTTTTGGTTTGAGAATTTAGACAATCTGCTAATTAAAAGTTTTATTATACCTAAGCAATAGAACTGGATAACATTTAGCCTGGTTTTTATATTGGTAAATTTGCACGTAGTGATTTGCAGCAATACTTCACCTATTCAAAAACATCTTTAAAACCTGGACCATGTAGATGTCGATGTAGAGTTGTATAGATGCTCTCAGAATTGTGTCTCTTTGGGAGAGGAGTCGTTAAGTGCCATCATAGTAACACCCTGTACAGGGTTTCCAAGGAGTAGCTTGGGTTTGAACTGCCGACCTTGCAGTTCCCAGTCTAGTGCTAATCCTATAGCGCCATGGGGTGAGGAGGAGTGGTCTTAAAATCCTCATGTGGTGGTGGGTGCAGTTGAGATTACAGTGGTAGGATGTAGAAAAGTTATTAGGGAAGAGAGTTGAGAACTTGGTATTGGGACACGAGGGATATTCTCATAAAGTGTAAATTCTTTAAACTAGATATTTAAGCTGTGTAATGAATACTTGCCGTTCAATTTTATTATATTAGATCTTAGGTAAAAATTGGTAACATTAAAGCTTATGGTATCTATTTTCCCTAGACCATGATTGAAGCTCACGTTGATGTCAAGACTACAGATGGTTATTTACTTCGCCTGTTCTGTGTTGGTTTTACTAAAAAACGCAACAACCAGATTCGGAAGACATCTTATGCTCAGCACCAACAGGTCCGTCAAATCCGGAAGAAAATGATGGAAATCATGACCCGAGAGGTGCAGACAAATGACTTGAAAGAAGTGGTCAATAAACTGTAAGTGTCTTCTTTTTTCCTTCATAAAACATGACCCTGAAACTCATCCCTCAGATGAGGGAATGCCTGAGACAAAATGGAGTCAGACATAATGTTAGCATCCTGGTTTTGCATCCCTTAAAGAGTAAATTAGTGCTCAGTAAAAGTGGTATGGTTTCTTATATTTCTCTGATGAGGTTGTCTTATAGCAGTAGGACTTTTAAAGGACATGACATACTTATTAATTAGAATAAGCTAAGTAGACAAAAAATAAACCTCCAGTGAGTAATGTATGGGAATAAGTGATGAAAAACTGTTTCGGTCCCAGCTGATGTACAGTGATAACTTAGATTTTTCTGATGTTCCCATGCAGTATACAGTTGGCTAAGAGGGTATAATGGAAAGGACATTAGGTTTGGCCTACACGTTATTTTACCACTATTTAATAACTGAGATCATTTAACCTTTACCTACTTTTTGAAAGGGGGCAGTAATAGACTGTCTTATGTGAGAATTTATGTGAAGTTAAGGTGGGCAGTTACATGATTCACTAATCTGTCTGTTGGTGGTTTGCAGGATTCCAGACAGCATTGGAAAGGACATAGAGAAAGCGTGCCAGTCTATTTACCCTCTCCATGACGTGTTTGTTAGGAAAGTAAAAATGCTGAAGAAGCCTAAGTTTGAGTGTAAGTGAAATTCACAGGATTCCTGAAAGACAAAATTAGAAAAACGTATTGCTTTTGTGCAGCCATATAATGGCCTTCCCTCCCACCCCTTTCTCTCTGTTGTGCCTGCATTAAGTATTAAAGACTCATTGTCTCAAAATATGCTATGCTGTAACTAAGAAAATGTTTTCTTTCTTTTCAGTGGGAAAACTCATGGAGCTTCATGGTGAAGGCAGTAGTTCTGGAAAAGCTACTGGAGATGAGACAGGTGCTAAAGTTGAACGAGCTGATGGCTATGAACCACCGGTTCAAGAATCTGTTTAAAATTCAGACTTTTAATTGTGACAAATAAAAAATCTTATTTGTGATGCTGTGCTTCTGAACATTGTTTTGAAATGGTAGCTCAGTGGAACAAATGTTCTGAAACTTTCCAGTAGCTAAGTAGTTGAGAAAGGTGGCATTCTTTACCATTTTAAGCTAGTGATTTGGAAGTGTTGTATAAATGGTTTATGAAGGTAAGTCATTTTTAAAAATACATTGTTTATCATTTTGAATGATTTTTTAAATATGGAAGTGCATCATTATCACCCCAACTTGCTAGGTCTTGTCACCAGAGTTTCTAGGGTGGGACCTTGCCCATAAAACACAGAGAGAACCACTTTGCAGAACTAATCGAGTAATGGAATGACCAGAGCCTGTTGGCTTTTAGCTTTTCTTTTATCCAAATGTTAAGTGCTGTCCAGATGGTTCTGACTCATAGTGAACCCTGTATAGCATTTCCCAGGAGCAGCTTAAGGCTTTTACATTTGTTTTCTTTGCTTGGCAGATTCTTCACAGGGCTAGCTACCTTCACTTTCCAGTCCTTGCCATAGTGCAGGCTCTGATTATGGTTTCATCCTGTTAAAAATTGTACTTCCAACACCCCATTTGCCCTGCACTTTTCTCCACTAGAGGAGTTCCAGGAGAAGTTATTTATTCAGGGAGGAGGGCATCTAGTTCATTGTTACATCCCCAATATATATTTCATTTGGTTGTACAGGCTTGCTTACTCCCTAAGGTATGGGCAGAAGTTGGGTCTAAAGAGCAGTGACTGGATGGGGACCAGGAATTATGTTTTATAAATGGTGTATTCTTAGGCTTTGAAGCTGGGTGTCATTTAGTAAGCCCAAGAGGTGGCTTAAAGTGTGAATTAAAAGATAAGAAAAATTTCACAAACTTTGAGGTTCCTGAAGACAGGCCTGGCAGTCTGCTCCTGAAATCACAACCTTGGAAATTAGGCAGTTTTCTGCTCACTTGGGCTTGCCATGAGTTGGAATTGAAGTAACCAACGTACACATGAAACGGAATTAATGGGAAGGAGACATCAGTTTGTACCTTCCCATTAGTTTTCTACCCCTTTACCATTTAATCTTTTTATTAAAATAGTTCACCTACATACAAGGAAGGTATATAAAATCCTAAGTGTAATTTTCGTAACCACCAAACAAAATAGCTTCTGTCTGTAATAGCTGACTCCTTGGACTCTCAGTAATCACCCTCACCTATTTTTTCAACTTGATATAAATGGAATGATGCAAAATGTACCTCACATGACTTCTTTCATCTGTGTTCAAGATGCATCTATGCTATGTGCAATAGTAGTTTGCTCATTATCAGTGTGTAGTGGTCTGTAATTCCTCCACAGCTGTGAATGAGCCCCTCTATCAGCAGCAGACTATGCACTTAACCTTAACTTTTTCGGTCTATCTTAGGGTTTTAGTAATGTACACTACAGATAATGTAATTGACTCAGGTGTTTACTTGCGTATGTGCAAAGATCAAATTTATAAAGAAATATAACAAAAACTTGAAAAAACATTTGAATTATGGGAGGAAAAAACCCTACTGTATATCAGATTACCTGTAAATGAAACACATTTTCTTGTAAAACAAATCGAGGTTACAGAAAAGGTAGATCTCAATGAGTTACTGGAAGTTAAACATTCTTGTAATCACCCTATATAGGAAACAGAAGTCAAATATAATTGTGCAAAGACCTTGAGTTAGAAAACCAAAAGGGAAGAACATGCCTTGTATTTTTCAAGCTGAGAGAATTAAAGAAAAAATTTAATGCTTTCTGCACCACTCAATATTTTTCCAGTAGAACCATTTGATATTTCCAAGTTGAGGCTTAAATTTTTTTAGTTCTCTCAGCTTGAAAAATGCAGAGCATGTTCTTCCCTTTTGGTTTTCTAACTCAAGATCTTTGCACATTTCATTATATTTTACTTCTATTTTCTATCTAGGGTGATTACAATAAAGCATCAAATGTTGGAATACACAAAGTCACTGTTCCAAAATGGTCAATATTCAGCCATTTCGAGAGAAAGCACATGATCAAGAGCCAGTGATCCTAAAGGAAGGTTCATTGAAGGCATTGGTAAAGAACAAGGCACCAGGAATTGATTGTATACAAACTTTAAACATGTAGCACTGGAAGCAGTAATCCATGCCAAGAAATTTAGAAGACAGCTGACTGAAAGAATATCTGTGCCCATTCCAATGAGAGGTGACCCAACAGAATACAGAAATCATTAGACAATATCTATATTGCATGTCTAAAATTTTGCTAACGATAAAAAAATGGGTGCAACCATACAGTGACAACTTACAGAGGTTCAAGCTGGAATGATTTTTCCATGAATTTTTTGAAGCCCCCTTGTAATATTTCAGAATGATTCTCTTACTCTATTCCACATTATACACGTACACCTCCACCAATATAATTACTTGAGTCCTGGTGCGGTGCTGTAGGATAAGCACAGGATTGCAAGGTCAGTTTGAGCCACAAGGCTGGTGGTTCAAACTCACCAGCTGCTATATTGTGTCAGTATGGCAGCAGCAACAATATAATTACTGAGATTTTTGAGGAGGCATATGTTCTCATCCTCAATGTTTTATAGTTCTATATCAACACTGCTATATCAAAACTAACGGCCATTAGTTTTATTGCGCTCCCTTTTAACCATGTAGTCTTAAGGCTATTCATAGAGTTTTCAGTGACTAGCACTGGATCAATAAACAACATTCTTATCAACGGAGAAAAGATTGAAGTTGTCAAGGACTTTCTTCTTGGATCAACTGTCAACACTCTTGGAAGCAGCAGTTAAGAGATCAGATGACGCATTGCATTAGGCAAATCTGCTGCACAGGAACTTTATTTAAAGTGTTGAAGAGCAGAGATGTCAGCTTAAGGACTAAGGTGCACCTGACCCAAGCCATGTTATTTTCAATAACCTCATATGGATGTGAAAGCTGGACAGTGAATAAGGAAGATCATAGAAGAATTGATGCCTTTGAGTTGTGGTGTTGGAGGAGAATACTGAAAGTGTCATGGACTGCCAAAAGAACCAACAGATCTGTTTTGGAAGAAGTGCAGCCAGAGTGCTCCTTGGAGGCCAGGATGGCTGCTAAGCTTCGTCTCTCATACTTTGGACATATTGTCAGGAGGGAACAGTCGCTGGAGAAGGATGTCATTCTGGGTAAGATGGAGGGTCAGAGAAAAAGAGGAAGACCCCCCAATGAGATGGATCAGCCAGGTGGCATCACTGATGGTGTCAAGTGTGATAGCAGTAGTGAGGTTGGCCCAGGATCGGACATTGTTTCCTTCTGTTGTGCATGGGGTCGCTGTGAGTGGGTTCCGACTTGATGGCACCTGACAACAACAAGTCTTAGGGCTACAAGTACTATATGCTTAGTGCAAGTCACCAGTCCTTATGTTGATAGTTTGCTAGTTATTTTGGTTTTTTCAAGATTGTTCTCTGGTGGATTCTAAAGGAAGTCCTCATGGCAACAATATTCCCTGTGTTCTTTCATACTGAGTGCAGTTTGTCAATACCCGTTATATCTGAAAGTCACTTTTAAAAAAAGTTTTTATTGTGAATTATGTGTTAGTTTACATGGGAGAACATTAGCTTTACATTCATCCTATTGTTTTATTGCCATGGTTACAATTCCCTCCATGCATCATCAACCAACCAAAGGATATACTCTGCGCAAGTCTGCCCCTCGGTGGTCAGCACACAGCCCTTCTCCCTTTCTGGGTCTCCAGTTCCCAGCCACTCCATTCCTCCACATCCATCTCTGGTATCTCTGCCTCCATTTCTGGCGTCACTGCTTCTCTGGATAGGGTCCCGCACTCCGCTCTTCTATCTTGATGGTCCGGGAGCCCTCCACTCCTGGACTGCAAAGTCAACCACTCCTCTCCTTGAGCTACAAAACGTCTACCTTTACATTTCCAACCCTCACAGTCAGTCCTGATAACAATTATTCACTTTTTGTACCACAAGAGTCCTATCCCTATCTCCTTTCATCAGCCCCATTCCAACAGACTGGAAACCACTAAGTGGAGATTCTACCTTCCTCCACGCCCTCTAGATTAAGGCTCCCTCTTGAAAGCTTGTAAGCCAGTCACTTCTTGCCTTTGTGGCACAAACCCTAACCCCTCCCCCCCCATTTTGGGTAGCCAATGTCCAAGTCTGAAAGTCACTTTTGCTAGATATAAAAGACAGTTCAAACTTTATTTCATTGACCATATACAACTAGTATACAAAATACACTACTACTTTTGCTGTGAGTAATAAAGTCCCTTGTTTCTGACCCAGGAGTTTTATATCTTGTGCCAGCATTTCAAACTATGGCAGGCTGGCTTTTGGCTTATAATCTGTATAAAATTGCAAAGTCTGCACAATTCCTGATACTTATTCCATTCCAATTATATTGAAGTAAAATCTCAGTTACTGAACATAAAGATTCTAGCATGTATTTCTAAAATAATTCTTTAAAAAGTAACATAATAACCACAATCTTATTAACACCTCCAAATTTCAATCATTCCTTAATATCATTAAGAAGTCCCTGGCAGGCACAAATTACTACATGCTTGAATGCTGACTGGAAAGTTGGTGGTTTGACTCTACCAGATGCACCTTGGAAGAAAGACCTGGTGATCTACTTCCAAAATCCAGCCATTGAAAATCCTAGACAGCGCAGTTCTATGATACACATGCATCATAGCCAGGCATCAGAAGTGACTTGAAAGCAACTGGTAAAATAATACTAAATACTCAGTCACACCAATTTAATTCTGTGTTGCATGAAATGCTGTGATAGGCAAAACAAGTGTGAACATTTGCTAAGATCATTTGCTAAAATTATTCATGAAGTCAGGTGTCATTAGTTCCTAGGTTTCTATATTTTTTTTGTGTTAGAAGATGCTTCAGTGGCTGAAACTTAACAATACCATTAGAATGATAAAACCAAATGTTGGTAGGCTAAGAGGGTATAATGGGGTAACTGAAACTCTCAAACATTTCTAATAGGGTGAAAAATTATATAATCACTTTGGAAACTAGGCAGTGTCTTGTCAAGTTAAACACATATCTATCCTATGACCTAACAACTTTACTCCTACTTATTTATCTACTATTGGGATATATATTTGAATATATAAAAATATACCATAGACTGCCAGAAGAATGAATAAATATGTGTTGGATAGAAAAAACAGTTACAAACTTTACATGGAAAGGAAAGAGACCCAGGATAAGCAAAGCACTGCTTAAGAAGAAGAATAAGGTTGGAAACCTTTCACTCCCCGACTTCAAAATGTACTACACGGCTACAGTGGTCAAAACAGCTTGGTACTGGTACAATGAAAGATACATAGATCAATGGAACAGACTCAAGAATCCAGAAATTAACCCATCGCATGGGGAGGTGATAGTCTCTCCAACAGATGATCCTGGTAGAACTGGAAAGC
>NW_006408673.1:6683531-6686416 GCF_000296735.1 Chrysochloris asiatica
TGATCCAGCAATTCCTCTACTTGGTATTTACCCACAAGAAATACGAGCCATAACACTAGTAGATATATGCACACCAATGTTCACAGCAGCACTATTTACAATAGCAAAATGATGGAGATAGTCAAAGTGCCATCAACTGAAGAATGGATAAACAAACTGTGGTACATACACACAATGGAATATTATACTACCTTGAAGAATAACAAGGAAGCTGCAAGCCATCACATAACATGGATGAACCTTGAGGACATTATGTGGGGTGAAATTAGAAAGTCACAAAAGGAGAAATACTGCATAGGACCACTACTGTAAAAGACTAAGAAAAAGAACCCATACTAAAGAGGGGGATTCTTTGCTGGTTGCTGGGATGTGGGGGGTCCTGTGAGGGGAGGGAAGGGAAGGTGGAGTAGAGGGCAGGGAATAGACACAGGATAGTTTAGGTGCTGGGGAGGGAGGCAATATACAAGAAGGAGGAGGGGAATGGAAGAACACAGCAGATGGGAGAACAATTAGGCAAGTTTGCATGGGCTAAGTGGGACAGAGGTAAATAATGATGTATGTACAACCTTGGAACAACAGGGCTGTAGGATACAGGGATTGAGACATGGTTGGAATAAGCAAAAGGGGGGAAATAATGTTAAGATGCTTGGCTGCCTTTTGAATCTTGGTTTCCCTTGCATACAATTATAAAATAGACACTGGAGGGGGAGGGAAAAGAAGAGTCAGAAATATCACCATAGAAAGCTTTTAAGTCTGTCTTCTGCCTATACCTGATTGGAATACCTAAAATGGGACTACAACGTGCCCAGTGAAGAGGCTTCCTGTGGAACCTCTGCATTATATAAGACTATAGGTGGAATTCTGAACAGTATCCACAATCTTCAGCAGTGGTAAATTTCCACTTGAAAGACGGGCAGACCAGCCTGGAGAAGCTAGAAAACAGGAGCTACTTCTTGAAAGAAACACTGGCAGGAAAAATACAAAACAATATAGGCAGACTGACTGATTACTACATGAACAAGCAAGTTTCTCGCCATCAAGGCAAGTGGTCCGGTCCCCTCAGAGCAAATCCCCTTCCAAGACTAAGACTCAATGGGAATACAAGCTCTGATTGGCAAACACATTCATCACTGATAAGGGGAAGTGAGGGAAAAACAGCAATGAAGCTTCAAGATAAGCCCTACAACGTTCAATAGACTCCTGTGAACCTGGGTGGAGACCTGGTTGGCCAGCAGTGTGGCAAGGCCTGGGGACTCTTGGGCCCAGAGTCAGTGACATAGCCATGGAGGACTAGAGTGGAGAGTGAAGCGTCCAGTTGATAAGAGTGGGCATATGCACAAGAACACCCACATTTGCAGATAATGCCCACTTGACCTGGCTTTAATGACTGGATGATCAGAACTCAACTAGAAGAAGAAAGAAGAGGAAAAAAAAAAAAAGAGTAATCTGATACAATTTTATGAACTTGACCTACACCTATGGATGCAGTAGCTCAAAAGAGGGAACAAATCTTTACATCAAGGATCCCTCCCACCCCCTCCATATTACAATGCAGATTTCTTGTCTGCTGCTTCCTTGAGTGTTGATGGTTGCTCTGAGTAAAATGAAGTTTTTGACAATTTCAATGTTTTTTCCATTTAGCTTGATGTTCACTTATTGGTCCAGTGGTGAGGATTTTTGCTATCTTACCTTCATACTGAAGGTTTTTGAGCTTCATCAGTATTTTAAATCCTCTTCATTTTCAGCAAGTAAGGTTGTACCATCTACATATCACATGTTGTTAATGATGCCACATATTTCTTTATATAATCTAGTTTCTTGGATTACTTGTTCAGCATGAAGAAAGAATACAACCCTGGTACGCAATTTTTTAAGCCCATATACTGTCCCCTTGCTCTATTCGAATGACTGCCTCTTGGTCTATGTACATGTTCCTCATGAACACAATTAAGTGTTGTAGAATACCCATTCTCTGCAATGTTGTCCATAGCGTGTCATGATCCACAGTAGGAAGTCTTTGCATAGTCTATAAAGCACAGGCAAATATCTTTCTGGTATTTTCTGCTTTTAGCAAAGATCCGTCTGACATCAGGAATGATACCTCTTGTTCCACGTCCTGGTCTGAAACCAGCTTAAATCTCTGGCAATTCCCTGTCAATGTATGGCTGCAGCCATTTTTAAATGATCTTTTGTAAAATCTTACTTGCATGTGATATTAATGACATTATTCGATGGTTTCCATATTCTGTTGGATCGCCTCTCTTTGAAATGGGCACAAAGTTATATGAGTATATATAATTGTCAAAACTCAGAATTGTACAAGGGGGCTTGAAAAAGTTCATGGAAAAATTCCTTAATTTAAAAGAACTTTTTATTTTGAATTGAGTGAAGGTTTACAGAGCAGATCATCAGTTTTACGTTCAACAAATCATACACTTTGCTTTACTCATTACATTGATTGTAATCCCCTTCACGCACCAATGGTTAACAGTATTTACCTCTATTTTTTCTTCAGTTCCCCCAGCTTGAGAAACGCTGAGCGTGTTCTTCCTTTTTGGTTTTCTGATTCCAAATCTTTGCACATTTTATTATAATCTCTGGCTTTATCTTCTCGAACTGATCTTTGAAATTTTCTGTTCAGCTCTTGGACCTCCTAATTTCTTCCATTTGCCTTAGCGTCTCTATGCTGGAGAGCAAGTTTCAGTGTCTCTTCTGACATCCATGTTGACCTTTTCCTTTTTTCTTGTCTTCTTAATGACTTTTTGTTTTCTTCATGTATGGTGTTCTTGATGTCATCCCACAACTCTGCTGGTCTTCTGTCTTTAGTGTTTAATGTATCAAATCTATTCTTCAGATGATCTCTATTCAAGGTCATTGTTTGGCTC
>NW_006408673.1:6698554-6700682 GCF_000296735.1 Chrysochloris asiatica
GTCTCTTCATGTTCTGGAATTCCTGTCACCTGTAAGTTATTCCTCTTCCTTGTGTCCTCAATAACTCTTATGCTTTCTTTGGATTTTGTCATTCTTTTTTCTCATTGTTCTTCCAGCGTATTAGCATTGACAGATTTATCTTCAAGCTAAGTAATTTGGGCTTCCATTGCTTTAAATCTATTTCCATACATTGAGTTCACTCCTTCACAGTACTTTTTTTTCCCCTTCCATGTGTTCCTTGGTGGCCACAGTATCACTCAGGAGCTGGGTTCCATGTATAGCTCTGCACAGTGGCCTGACACCACTAACAACCATCAGGAAGTCAGATCTGTTCATAATGTCCAATATTCCAGGTTATGGCCTGTATTATTGCCAACCTGGCCTGGAAGTTGTTGTTGTTGTGTGCTGTCAAGTCAACTTCAATCCACAGTAACCCCATGTGACTGAACAGAACTGTCCCATAGGGTTTTCCAGGCTGTATTATTTAATGGGAATAGATTTCCATATCTTTCTCCTGTAGAGCCAGTGGGTGGATCTGAAATGTCACCAGGGCTCCTTCTGACCTGGTGATAGTGGTCCTCAATGCCAAATCTTGAAAGTTTTACTTTATTCAACTAGGCGCCAGCTTGAGGATTTTTGCAGCTGGTTTTGTGGGGGAACATCCATGTGCAAGGCTCCGTCCAGTAGCTTTATTTGTGTCATCCTCATCTTCCCTGAGGTACTCACCTTCTGTGATGTCTTCATAAAACGGTCCTTCCCTGAACATGACATAGAAGACATCCATCCCTCCATCCAGCAGAAACAGCATGACATACTTGCACAATTGCCAAGGGGCAATTGTCCCCTTGCTAGTTTGACACACAGCATCTTATGTCCTATTTGTCTGTTGCTTTCCAACCCTACTCCCACCGTCTTCATGGCAGCAGCCATCTGGGACATTTCAAAGCCTAGCCAGGTCCCTCTGACCAGCAAAGATGCAGGCTTCTGCCTGTTCCACCATGTTTCTCTGCCCCTAGATTTACATATGAATCTGACAATTATTTTAATCGCTGCATGTTTATTTTTAAATAGCTCTGGCATTTTCAATGTCTAAATAGAAAACAGCTGCCTTAGTAGTTCAGAAATCTCTCCTTCACTGTGGTTTGATTTCCAGCCAGTACACCTCCTACCACCTATCAGTAGAGGCTTGCCTCTTGTTATGATGCTACACAGCTTTCAGCAGAGCCTCCAGACTAGGACGAAATGGTAAGGACGGCCTGGCACTCTACTTCTGAACATCAGTCATTGAAAACCCTACGGACCATATCAGTGTGATCTGCAACCAACCCTGGGAATGGGGCAGGACCCAACAGTATTTCCTTTCATTGTGCATGTGTTGGAGGTCGACGCTACAACAGCCAACAGCAATTAATAGGACACAGAGGTGTTGCTCTACTGTATAGCCAGCATGCTGTGCTGGATGGTGAACCAAATGCTCTGAGGCTCCTTTGGAAGTAAAAATTCTGCTATCAGCTGTTGGCTACTCTGGGAGCCTATAGAACAATGTGGTGGGTGTCAATGGTCCCTTTATCCACTGCCTGATCCAATAAAGTACTTGGGTATGATTGGAGAAATAAACGGAGCTGTTTTCCACCTCTCTTTCTCTCTCTTTTTTTTCTTTTTGTAAAGCGTTAATGATAGGCTATATTTTGATACAAGGATTGTCAGTCAAGTTTGGTTAAAAGTGAATATACAGAGCTAGCAGATAATATTTCTTTCTGAATTTGAATCATTCTCCTCCTGAAAAATATTTCATTTTCTGCATAATTTACAGTATTTGAAGATTAAAGAAACAGTACAATTGTTGGTAGATGCTGTTGGGTAGGTCCAATTCATAGTGACCCCGATGTATAACAGAATGAAATGGTGCCCTGTGCCATCCTCAAAACCTTTGCTGTGTTTGAGACCACTGATGCAGTCACTGTATCTATCCATCTCGTTGATGATTTTCTTTTGGGGTCTACCCTTCTTGGAGTTCGTTGAGCTTCCTGAATGTTTATCTTTTAACTTTTCAGGATGTTAGAGAAATTTTCTTCCAGCAGTTCTTCAACTATTTCTTCTGTGGACTTGTGTGATTCTTCTTGTTCTG
>NW_006408673.1:6702002-6703627 GCF_000296735.1 Chrysochloris asiatica
TATTGTCCACCTTTGTCCCAAGGTTCCCGCGGCGTTTTTCCGTGGTGTTTCTGCTCTCCCTGCTTTGTCTTGCAGCTTGGTCTCGCCCAGGATGTCAGCTCTGGGCCGCTGAGCCCGGCCTGGCAGATTCAAAAGTACGTGATTTTTTTTTACTTTAGCTCCAAACTGCACAAGCTATAAGCCTTCAAACCTTTAAAATATTCCTATCTCTGTGGTTCCAAGTTTTGGAGCTCTGCCCTGGATCTGCTTTGCCTTGTATTGTGTTATTGCTGACGGCGAACTTCACTGCACCTCCACCCCAGCCGCCATCAAGCCCCGCCTCTATCCATCTCATTGAGACTTCCTCCTTCTCACTGACCTTCTACCTTACCAAGCATGATGTCCTTCTCCAGAGACTGGTCCCTTCTGATAACATATCCAAAGTGAGATGCAATCTTGGTATTCTTATTTCTAAGGAACATTCTGGCTATATTTCTGCCAAGACAAATTTGTTCATTATTCAGGAAACCCATGGTATATTCAATATTTTTCACCAACACCATAGTTAAAAAGCATAACTGCAACTGTTGTTAATTGACATCGAGTTGGTTCCAACCCACAGTGGCCCCACATAGGGTTTCCAACGAGCGGCTAGTGAGTTTGAACTGCCAATTTTGCAGTTCAAACTGACCTTGCAGTCCAGTGCAATATTCTGCAGCACCATACCAGGACTCCATAAGTACAATTAAGATTCCTTTTTAAAAAAATCAGAATGTTCCAGATTCTGATGTGTACATTTAACAGTGATTGAGTCCATCCATTAGACTCCTAAGTACTAACAAATAAAAGTGTTTGTGCTACATCTCTATGAAAACCTAGGTTTAGAATTGTTTTGCTACACAAGAGCTCACTTAGCCTTACAGACAAACCTTCATAAAATCTGAGGTCCCAAGCAGAAAAAGAAATAACCATTAATGGTTAGTTCTTGTTCTCTTTCTAGGAAACCTCAAAATAGTGAAAATAAAATTGAGAAGCTGAGCAGGACTTTTCTCCTTGGAAGAAATAAATCCAAGGGTTTAATTAATTCTGTGCAACTCTTTTCGTATTGTATCTAGAAAGTTGCAACTTTTATATGCCAATAAAGATGAATTCTACTTGTTTAACTGCTAAAGAGAACTGTATCAGCACTGGCTGGGGAATCCTTTAGGCTCTGCCAGTAACAATGTGACCTTGCTGCTGTTAGCAGCCACTGAGTGCCCTTGATTCTAGAGGGTCTAGAGGGCATGTTCCCCCCCGTCCCAATTCCTTATTTTTTATAAAATTCTATTCAAAATGACATTTTTCATTTTGAGCCAATTTAACATAATTTAGCAGAATCTTTTCTTATTAAAATATCTTATTGCATTTCTGGCAGTGTAAGTTCCCACTCAACAATGTCTACACAAGCTGTTCAGCGACATTGGTTATATTCTTCACAGTGTTGAACATTTTCAGTTCTGGTTGTTCTGTTTCCTTTAATCTAGTTTTCCTGTCACCTTACATTTTCATCTTTGTTGTAAAGGAATGGTTGTTAACTGCTAGGTCTCATATAGATGACTTTTTAAGAGAAACATAGTACTCATTGTTGTTGTCAGGTGCCATCGAGT